>NC_136266.1:139219084-139566584 GCF_964187855.1 Myxine glutinosa | reverse complement strand
AAATAAAGACTCCTTTCTCCTCAAAATGATTTAATTTCTTCATTCATCTCACAGATTTACAGACATTGCCCAAATCTCTATGAAACACAGTGTTTGTGTGATTTTGGATGATGTTGAACGTCCTAGCTGAGCTTGGTAGTGAAAGGGCAAGACACCTGTACACGTATATCCACCATGACATCGGAAAAACAGATAAACACCATGCCCTCGGCACCTTGAAACTATCGAGCATGTTGAACAAGATCTCTGCCACGCTTTGGTACTGGCTTTGCAGTACAAATGTTACATTGAGGGTATTGCCCTGCCTTTTCGACCAAATTCTCCTCAGTACCACAGTGGATGCAGAGCATTTCATAGCCAGCAGAGTCGTACGCTAGTTCTATAGGGGAAGCACAGTTCAGATTGGCACGAACATAAAGATCAGCGAGTCTGGTATCCTGTTCAGGATCGTCATCACCATTGTTGTTGATCTCCGTGAACACACTTCCACAGCTGTAGAGAATGGTGTCCATAGCAGCACGAATCGATAGATTTCAGCGGGAAAAATCTCACACAATAGCCGCCATGAATGGCTAACGTAAAATGGGTGAAGTTGCCCGAGGCACTTGCGACGCTCTGCGCAGCATGCACTGCGCAGCATGCACTGCGCGTGCGGTGCAGAACGGCGCCAAATTTGACTGTGAAAAGATCGTTTTTTAATGATTTTTTTCAAAATAATAAAAAAAGTTTCGGGTCGGGTGTGTTTCGTAGGGTCGGGCGGGGACGATCACCAACTCTTTTTTTTATCTGGCCTTAGCTTGATGACGATACAATGTTCACCGTAAAGGGAATGGCTGAGGGGTTTGCCGTTTTCAACAAAGGACTACAGCTGTTCGAGAGCATGGACACCAACGTTGATCGCTTGTCCAAATTCGATCGACAACTTCAGCAGACCCCAGCGTGTTACAGGGAAATTTACGATGAAAGAAGGAAGCAAACAGTTCAGCCAACTCTCGACGATTTCTTTTTTTTTTAAAGATCCTATCGCCTCCACCTCCAACGCCTCCGCCACCACCGCCGCCCTTTCCGTGTCTCCCAGACCAAACTCGTCACCATCACCGCCACCATCAACTTCGTCTTCAACCACCGATGATTCCTCAACGATAGACGACCCCGGCTCCTGATTTCAATATTATTCATACACTGTACATTTTATTTAGTACAGTACCTATTAAACTGCATTGTATATTTGTACATATTTTTTGTTTAATAAATTGCTATAAAATGTCATCTTTTTTTATTTCACCCAAATAACCCATGAATACGTACTTGAATACGTGTCAATACATGGTACATAATAAAGTCATATCTGTGCTGAATGACCCTATAGTTCCATGTGCCTTGCCGTTGGCCTAAATCTCATATTCCATTCCAAAGTCATATGATGGAAAACGGACGTGAAAAATGTCCCAAATAATCCATGAATACATACTTGTATTTGTATATTAATCGGAACATGTAATTCAAGCCAATAATAGGTACATGTATTTCAAGACATAATACTAACTTGAAATACATGTCCCATGTAATTAACGTCATGAGACTAACACATGATACTATGATAGTACACTTACTTTGGAGCTATGACCCAACTACTACCTGAAAAATACAGGTCCACAAAAGGGGGTCCGACTTCTGACGGAACCGGCATCCGACGGAACATGACGGAACGTAACCCCGTCGTAAGTCGGGAACTATCTGTATATTGTTGCGGTTTTGTGTTTTTATAATAAAGGTTAATTTCCCCCTCCTAGTTTAGTTACACTACAACATGTAGCCTCATTTAAAGCTCAGTTATTTCTTAGTAAATGTAAGCATAAACCTTTCCTGTGTTTAGTTTTCCGTTGAGTAGAATAATGAGAATTAGGTCCTTTACGATGCCTCGATGCTTTTGGTTTTGGCGCGAAATACCACGAGGCCGGCCTGAACAAGTCGATCAAGGGCAAACAAAGGCGGAGGAGGAGCCAACGGTAAGCGCGAGCCGCCAATCAGGGCTCGAGGGGAATGACTTACCACTGCGGCAAAAGGCGGTGTGTGGAACATTCGATTCGGGCAAGGGCGGGGCAGTGGCCCAGAGCCCTGTGCCCAGAGCCCCCACCTCAGTTATGAGAAGGGATGCGCTGAGTTGAGTTCAGTTATGAGTCGGGGTCGTCAGTTGGAGTTCAGTTATGAGAGTGGCACAGCCCATGAGTTACGAGTTGAGTTCTCAGTTGAGCTGGAGTGAGATCCCCGAGGAGTGCAGACGAGTTGCGTTGTGTCAGTTACGAGAGTGAAAGCGCGCAGTTTTATTAATCGTGGCTGTAAAGAGAGACCCGCGCCGGGCCACAGACGCACATATTACCTCCTGCCTGCCTTTGCCGAGATACGCGCCGCGAGGATTTTCCCGCCTCCCTGCCTGCCTTCGCCGGGATACGTGCTGTGACTGCCAGAGGGCCACGCCGGGTGAGCTGTTCCTGGAGCGACCAAAGCAGGCGCGTTCGGCGCGTGGACATTCTTCCTTCATCTCCCTGTGTGTGTGAGTGGGCCCATGGTCTGAGGAATTAGTTAAGACTGCTTAAGACTGCCCTGTGTCTCTTCTTCTTCCAAACCATTGTACATTGTGTAAATAAATCTGTTCTTCCTTCTGATTCGACCGTTTTGTCTCTTTCATCATTGGCTTAGCATGGTACGAATTTGCTCGCTCTGACCGGGTTCTATAGCAAGGTAACGGCACGAGTCACGTGGTACGCCATCCGCTCGGGCGTACGCAATCACGGGTGGTTCGTGCGAGACTCGATCCCCGCTCTGCTGCAGCGTGGGTACTCAAGGTACGTGCAAAATTGTCCCGAAACCATTTTCCACGTCTGCCCGGAAGTGGCGACTCTGTCTCGCGGTTTTGAAGACCCAGAGAGAAAAAGGGGCTTAATCTCCCCTTTGTAAGGGAACGGGCTTCGGAAAACCGCTACAATATATATATATATATATATATATATATATATATATATATATATATATATATATATATAATATATATATATATATATATATATATATGTGAAGAAGCGGCTCTTCGTTTGCAAAAGAAGTCCACAAACAGTTTGAAAATGACGCAGCTTTATTAAAAACCAACTTATACAGATCCGGAGGAAGGCGAACATCGACAGCACGACTCGCCCTTGTGCCACGTTCAGCCCTTCCTGGAAACGCATTGATTCTCATTCACTTAAATAGGAACACGCTTATCAGAAAATCTCCGAGAGAACAAAGGAACTGGCGAGAGTTCCTCCCACCGTTATCCCTAGCCCCCACCGTTATCCGCTCTGTCATTCGGGGGAGTGCAGCACGCACCTTATCATTCGGACCAGATGTAGTTTCAAAGCTCCGAGGTGACAGGAAATATAACTCACAGAAGAGGGAATCGCACTCTTTGGTTCCGTTAAGATCGTAAAGTAACTGAGTTTGTCTGATGAGTTCCAGGTGTGACAGGCACCTTTGGTTCACCTTTCTCATTTTTAAACACAAACTGAAGCATGTTTATTGTAATTCAGGCGCCGCTATGGTTATATGGAATATAATTAATGTTTTTTAAGTTTATATCTGCAATCCGAGCATTCTACTTGAAACTACACATTCCACGCGCGTATAAACGTCCGCCAGCCCGCGGCTTGAGGCGCCATCTGCGGAATGCATGGAGAGAGTTTATGACCGGGCTTATCTTGCAACAAGAGGGCACACGGAGGACGAGCCATCCGTCCAGCACGAAATGCATCGAGTACTTTCCCATTTATACTAAAGAGGAGCGGAAAGCCCTTTATTCACTTATGAAAATAGCATATAAGCAACATTAAAATCATAACATATTATTCAAGACGTCTTATACAGAATTCTTAGCAATAACGAATCTACGACTTGACATTCCTTCCTCTTGTCTCGTCGAGACAAAGTATCTTAAGAGACAACGTGCCACATCGGGCTTTATTGAAAAATAATTGTGTAATGCGGGTATCTCCCAAGGGCATATCGTGCGCCCAAAGCGCCTCGCCCGTGCATTTGGCGAACGTGTCGTGCGGTGCGTGCTTGGAACCTGAGGGCTCAGAACATGAAAGTCCATTAACGTTTCGGATCCACAACGAAGGCGTCTGGTCCAGATGAGGTTCTGCCCCGCCAGAGGGCCAGCCACCTCCCCTGCGGAACTTGCTCCCCCCACCCTTTGCAGACTCAGTCCTTGCAGATCTTCGAAGTTAATCAACGATCATGCCCATGAGGTCCCTCACGTGTTGCTGTTCTGGGGAATACATAATATTGTCAGTATCTTGTGTCTCAATTTCCTGGTCAGGGTACAGAGCGTAAAAATCCGATTCACTTGAAGCATTTGAACTTAATACATATGAAGCAAAGAGAGGAACTTCCTTTATGTCAAAGTCTCCCTTGGGCGCCTGGTCGGCTTGCGGGTCTAGGATATCTACGTCGGGTCCCTCGACCGCCAGGCCCAGCGTCGCAATCAGATCCATAGTTGGGTTGAAAGGGGGCGTGCAGCTGTCAGCTTGTAATACATAAGCAGCGTTAGCCAGTACACGCAAGGGGTTTATAGCACAAGTATCACAGTCATCACATACACCGTTACAGGCAGCAGCCAGTTCCCACATGGGATCCACACAAGTATCACAGTCGTCACAAAATTCAATACAATTTTCTGGAGCGTTGGTCGCAACTGCCTTGTTGAAGGACCCGTTCAGGTCGACGGCCTCTGTGGTCAGAGCCATAGTCGTTGTCGGCGGCTTCTTCACTTTCCATCCTGTAAAATACTTTCTCATACAGAGGAGGACTAGAGATTTCATTAGTGCCCCCCAAATTACTACCCCGATTATCACAGCCAGTGCGGTCAATAACCACTTCACTATGGTGCCCGTCCATCCCCGGAACCAGTCAGTGAGCCAGCTAAATTTATAAGAATTTTCGCGTGCGATCCGATCGATCGTCAGGGTGTGGCTAGTTTCCCTTAGTCTCAGTATTGCGGCTGACACTCCTTCAGATGGATCGGGTATGTAAGTGCAACATTTTCCCTCTATAATTCCGCATACCCCTCCTTTCTCTGCCAAGAGCATGTCCAAAGCCACCCGATTCTGCATCACCATTGTACGCATGTGAATTACCGTGTCCAATAGTATGTCATGAGCCGTAGCGGTGTCGTTTGCCACCTTTTCTAGGGCCAAAGCCAATTTGTCTATCCGGAAACTATCCATGACTGTGCCCGCTCCTGGGAAGAAGAAACCAAACACCTTTTCCCATAGACTCCCGTGTAGTTTAGTGGTTCCATCTTCGTTCATGACTGACCTCTTATAACGCCTGTCCAAGGACTTTGGGTCTAGCTCATCCAGTATCTCAACGTCAGGAAGGACTGAACCCAGATAACATGTGCCCCCCCAATTATTTGGTAAATAGGGGTAAGCCTTGTCGCCGCATATAAACATTGTCCCATGGGGTGGGACCAGGTGGGTGGATAAGCACCGGAGTCCCTTTACCACCCCATTAATCCTACTAACCCCCCTGGAGAATGTTATAGCCGTTATGTTGTGGTTGTGTTTATCTTGCAGTACTATTCGTAATGTAATCCCTGAGCTCCCTTGTCCCAGCTTCCCGGGGAGAGTGTAGGCGCATTCTGATTCTCCCATACGCAAGTGGCCGGAACCCTGGAGGCAGACCCTCCCTTTCTGTGGTTTGACCCAGACGGGGGCAGGCCTCTCGGCCACATGGGCAATCATTGACGGGCGATAATTAAATTGTCGATTGCAACTCTTGCCGTTGTCAACCCCTTCTCTTTCCAGCGTGGTGACTAAACATGGGGAATCGATAGGTTGTGAGCAGAGGTCATTGAGGGACAGAGGTAGCACTATCATGTGTATTCCTGTGGTGCCTGCTTGGGGAAAGTGCATGCACGACCAGCAGTGTGTCCTATTTTGAATTGTTGCCACCTCCCTGGCCACTTTCCAATATGTGTTTTCCCCCCTCTTTGGGGCCTTATCCTGGGGGTGTGGCGTGAGTATGTATTCGATGCATGGTGTGTATTTAGTTTCGCCACTGGCCGCTCCTGGGGTCCAGACGCTGCACCGGACCTGCATAGTCATGCCTTTCTCTAGGCGCGTGCGTGTTTGTAGCTTAAAATCAGGGGTTCCCCATTTGTATCCTGGTTGGGCCAAGGTCTCAATACTAGCTTGCCCGTTTTCCCGGAACTCTCGTTGCTTTTGTAGTACCATGCCAACGCGTCCAGGCCCTGCCGACAGTGCTAGCCAATTTATGTTCACCCAATTTGTGTGCAGGGCTTTCTGTTCGAAACATGGTAGTGATACTCTTTGTCCCCATGTTACGGTGAGGTGTCGGGTTTCGTTTTCGCATCTATTGGAATCGGAGTTTCCCCTAGCTGCTGTCGCTATCAATAGTATTGTACCTATGATTAGGCCCATCCTTACTGTGGTTGCTGTGGTGTAGTGTCTGGTGCTTGTATGGCCAACTTACAGTGCGTGGCGTGGATCCACGAGGTCTTGCCCTCGCAAAAGACTGCCGTTGGTGTAGTCAGCAACACCTGGACTGGTCCCTTCCACCTTGGTTCCAAGGCGTTCTTGCAGGTGAAGTGCTCCACGAACACCTGGTCTTTTTCCTCTGGTGGAACACCTGGTCCACAAGTCTCCTGGGAATGCCTGGTCTACAGGTCTCCAATTCATAGATTCAATTCATTCAATTCATAGTTTCATAGAACACCTTTTCTCCAATTTCCTAATCCACTTTTTCCAAGTGGATCCAATTTTATCCAATATTCAATTTTTAAATTCAATCCCATTTAATCCAGTCCAATTCAAATTAAATTCAATCCTTCTCTCAGCATCCCATTACCTGTTTCCAACATCAATAAAAATAAAATTATAAAATAATAAAAATCAATCATCTCAAATCTCAAATCAAATCAAAAAATCAATCAAAATCATAAAAAATCAATAAAATAATAAAAATAAACGAAAATTACTTCAGCTAGAGTTTCAACTAGAATTAACACAAACAAACCACCATTAACCTCCATTAACACAAACAAACCACCATTAACCTCCATTAACACAAACAAACCACCATTAACCTCCATTAACCTCCCCCTATTATTTATTTATTTTCACGAATAAACAAATAATAGAAATAACCTGGTCTACTTCCAATTTCAATTCTGGTCAGTTCTGGTGTCTGGTCACACACAATGTTTTCCTCACCCACTGTGATTCGCTCAAAATAGATTCTCACTGTTATGTCTGAAATTCGTCTCATGAAAACCCATTCAAGAGTCCGGTGTAACAGACAGCCAAACACATAGACACGCCGAAGACCCCAGGGTACCCATCAAACTAGCTTGTCCCCAGATCCACAACACAGCGAAACATGTAACTTTACTAAAACTAGAACGGGCACTCGGTAGAGCGCATACCTTCGCCGCAGCTACTTTTGTTGCCAAAATAAAAGACTACAAGATCTGTGTAGCAAAGCCACACCTACGTTGTCATGCGGGAAGATTTGTTTCAAATTAAACCATTCTATCCCGCCAAAAGTTTGATATTGTAATCCCATCCATGACCTTTTCATGACCTTGACCTTTGACCCGATCGATTCCAAAATCTAATCATATGGCGGGATAGAATGGTTTAATTTGAAACAAATCTTCCCGCATGACAACGTAGGTGTGGCTTTGCTACACAGATCTTGTAGTCTTTTATTTTGGCAACAAAAGTAGCTGCGGCGAAGGTATGCGCTCTACCGAGTGCCCGTTCTAGTTTTAGTAAAGTTACATGTTTCGCTGTGTTGTGGATCTGGGGACAAGCTAGTTTGATGGGTACCCTGGGGTCTTCGGCGTGTCTATGTGTTTGGCTGTCTGTTACACCGGACTCTTGAATGGGTTTTCATGAGACGAATTTCAGACATAACAGTGAGAATCTATTTTGAGCGAATCACAGTGGGTGAGGAAAACATTGTGTGTGACCAGACACCAGAACTGACCAGAATTGAAATTGGAAGTAGACCAGGTTATTTCTATTATTTGTTTATTCGTGAAAATAAATAAATAATAGGGGGAGGTTAATGGAGGTTAATGGTGGTTTGTTTGTGTTAATGGAGGTTAATGGTGGTTTGTTTGTGTTAATGGAGGTTAATGGTGGTTTGTTTGTGTTAATTCTAGTTGAAACTCTAGCTGAAGTAATTTTCGTTTGCCCAAAACCACTCACCAAATCCACCCATAACTTTGCCCCCAACATCGATGGTTTCCCAGTATCCACCTTCCCTCACATCCGGAATCTTGGCATCATCATTGACCAAAACCCTCTCCTTTGGAAAATACACTAAACAGATCATAAAGACAGCCTTCTTTCACCTTAAAACATCGCCCGTCTCTGTCCATCCCTTTCCTTTCTGGTTCAAGATTACTCATTTTATTCAATTAATTGGAGCACGATGCATTTTTTTATGAATTGTGATAAACTGATCATTTGAACACAAATTGAACAAAATTAATCGAACAAAACACTTCCATTAACTCGACATTCTTTTCACAGCACAAAGTTCACTTGAACATCCTTTTCCTGGATACTCCCTCTTTATTTTTATTTTTATTTATTATTATTTTTTTACAATAAAAATAACCTAGTTTTATCATCACATTTACAATTTTCATATTTCCACTCTCACCAGTGAATACAAATGGCACCGGTATGTAGACGTCACACGTTATCAACTGTATGGTGTTGGGATATATATCATCCACTGGATCGTAATTTCAACCATGCTTCTCCACTTGCAACCCAAATATTTTCCATGAAATAAATAAAATGAATTTTATGAATCTTCTCATTATTCGAAAGTTTACAAAATGTCCCAAATCTGTATATTATTTTCTACTGTGGTTATATTAAACCATTATTTTACAAAATCCAACTTTCAATAAACTGAAAAATGCTTCGCCATGGAATAGTCCACCACTCATATAAATAATCATAAGAGTTCTGCGAAACATCTCCATCTTTAAAACTTAGCCAACCAATTTTAAACCACATGTTTTCCCCCCAAAAAACAAGTCACATTCTTTGTATATTGCCAACATTGTTCATCGTTTAAGTATCATCCAGAACTAACTTTTTTTATAAACCATCAACTTGTAGATGCATTTATTTATATCCCATTAACCCAAGAACTCTCAATTGCTTGGTTATATTTTAGTAATGTCATATATCCATATTTCTTTTCCAAAATGTTCCTGATATACACATTAATCCCATCTGTCTTTGTTTCCAGATCAACTCAAATCAAGAAATCAACACAAATCCTTATTACCTCCAATCAACTCAAAATTAAATCAAACAATTCAAAACCAGATCGGATCAGCGATCAGAAATCACTTTTCCCTGATTCATTGACCTTATATCCCATCCCAGGTCCAAATTTTGTGACTCACAGTACCTGCCTCCATGGAACAATGACGCCTGAGCACTCAATTAGCCCTCCCAGTACCAAAGACTTACAATCAGACCGACAGACAGACAAATAACAGAGGCATGTCGCCAGCCCCAGCACAGGACATCACCTTTCCGGGCAGGCACAATATAATCCACAGTATCGAAATGCCAATTTCTATCCGGAGCCTCGCAAAGCCAAAATCGGGCATGTTCACTGCATTTCAACCTCCAACCACACGGGGTGTTCCACCCTGCGCCTGCTCCACCATGCAACCCGATCTGTACTTGGTGCGCCCGGCGCCCCCTATAATCAGCGAGTTATAATAACCACAATATACTTACTTGGTGTACCAATATACCAATATACAGCACCCACCTCTTGATACCACTGTGAAGAAGCGGCTCTTCGTTTGCAAAAGAAGTCCACAAACAGTTTGAAAATGACGCAGCTTTATTAAAAACCAACTTATACAGATCCGGAGGAAGGCGAACATCGACAGCACGACTCGCCCTTGTGCCACGTTCAGCCCTTCCTGGAAACGCATTGATTCTCATTCACTTAAATAGGAACACGCTTATCAGAAAATCTCCGAGAGAACAAAGGAACTGGCGAGAGTTCCTCCCACCGTTATCCCTAGCCCCCACCGTTATCCGCTCTGTCATTCGGGGGAGTGCAGCACGCACCTTATCATTCGGACCAGATGTAGTTTCAAAGCTCCGAGGTGACAGGAAATATAACTCACAGAAGAGGGAATCGCACTCTTTGGTTCCGTTAAGATCGTAAAGTAACTGAGTTTGTCTGATGAGTTCCAGGTGTGACAGGCACCTTTGGTTCACCTTTCTCATTTTTAAACACAAACTGAAGCATGTTTATTGTAATTCAGGCGCCGCTATGGTTATATGGAATATAATTAATGTTTTTTAAGTTTATATCTGCAATCCGAGCATTCTACTTGAAACTACACATTCCACGCGCGTATAAACGTCCGCCAGCCCGCGGCTTGAGGCGCCATCTGCGGAATGCATGGAGAGAGTTTATGACCGGGCTTATCTTGCAACAAGAGGGCACACGGAGGACGAGCCATCCGTCCAGCACGAAATGCATCGAGTACTTTCCCATTTATACTAAAGAGGAGCGGAAAGCCCTTTATTCACTTATGAAAATAGCATATAAGCAACATTAAAATCATAACATATTATTCAAGACGTCTTATATAGTCTAGTAGGAAGACTAGGTCCCCCTGCACCCCCCGGAGATATACTTTTAATCAGTGTTTCTAGATTGGAAAAAATGTGTAGAAAATGACTAGCTATGGCCCCAAGCTGAAAAAATGTCCCACATACCATTTTTATGCAAATTACTGCTGCCATTATCAAAAAAACGATTTTTGACATATCTCAGCCAATATTGCAGATAATTGAAAAATGAAGGTGTCTAGACCCATGTTTTGAAGGGCATAGATCATGATAGAACTATTCATAACATGATTACATGTGTCTATGGTATACTAGTATGCTAATTAGTGCTTTATTTACAAAATAATCACAGTTTTACGAAATAATAGACTCATATTAAGGTCCGTCTACACAGACGTTAACACAAAGTTTTATTTTTCTAAATATTACAACTGTCAAAATAGTCCTAGCACTCAATGTGACCACTCTTCTCTTGCTTGTTTTAGATAAACATCATTAGCATTAGTGATTCTACACTGAGTCAGTCATCATCATTTTCATCGAAATCGTCAGAGTCAAACTCTTCTTCTCCTTCCTCTTCCTCCTCCTCTTCGTGCTCTCCTGTGTTCAGAAGATCCACCAGTGAGGTTGGTAGGATGGGACCACTGGACCACATTGGTTTCAACAGTCCTTCATCAGTCCTTATCCATCCTTGCTCCTCATAAGGTTTTGGCTTTTCGATGATAGGTTGATCGGCTCTTTTGTACAATGCTACGTGGTGGTTCACACGCTGGATGTGCGGCTTCAGGGCAGACTGGCATGGAGGAAGGCGAGCCAGATCAACCTTGGACTTGGATGTGAGGGTCTTGTCCTCTCCCACCATTTTTCGTAGCAGCTTGGCACGGACAATGTCCACTGATGACTCGCGACTCTGGCCGTACATCACACAGGTGAATTTTTCTAACTGCCTCTCCACCTCAGGGTTGGCATCCCAGTTGTCACCCAGTTCACCGAATGCCCTGTGAAACCTGGGATTCTTCTCCAGCTTTTTCAAGGGCCCGACTTTTCCCTTCCCTTTGAAGGCACTGGTGCAGTCTTCTCCGCTGAACACATAGTACCCCAGGAGAGTGGCACAGTAGTCCTCTCCCAGGGATTCTGCCAGCTCAGAGACGTTGACAAGTTGGCGATGCTTCCCTGACCCTGTATCCAGGTACACCGTCAGCTTGATGTTGTGGGCATGGTGGAGCAGGATCAGGAGGATGTCTGTGTCCGGTGTTCTGACTACAGCGTTCTTGTATCGGATGGTAGCAGCATGATGGAGGTACAGAACCACCCTGGTATCAGTCTCTTCCTGGTTGCTGTAGATCGTGGGGAGTTCACGTACCTCGACCTGAAACACAAAAAGGCACCGCATTTCAATCACCAGTCACTGCCAGTTTCAGATCTAGACAAACATCACAGGTAATCACCTTTTTTTCTGCTGGCGGTGTGAATGATGAGCCTTCAGGGAACTTCGGGCCAACGCGAGTAAAGTGCAAGGGTGGGAGAGTTTTTGGTGTGTCGACCTTCAGGCTACGCTGTTGTGACCTATTGATGGTAGGTAGCATTCGGACCTTGCTGCTCTCGAATCCGGGCTTGACCTCCTGCACCATGATTCCTCCAGCACTGTTTACAATGTTGCGGCCGTGCACACTGGTAGTGGTTTTATTCAAGTTGTCCCACTCACAGTGGAATACAAGGTTGCCCTCTCCTGTCACAATTTGTGGTGTACGATAAGTTGAGACTTCATCCAGGACCTTGGCGAGAGCAGTTTCCAACTCCAAGGCGAAATCGTAGCTCTCAGAGTGTCCAAGCCTGTGTAGTATTGTGGTGAGCTGTTTGCTTCGGAACAGGTGCCTTACAGTCACACAGAGGAGAATGTGCTTTGGTAACTTCCATTTTCCATCTGACACTGCACGGCACAGATCTTGTCCAATGGAGAAGACCAGACGCTTCACCTTTTCTGTCTCGATGCCCTCCTTGCCAGTCATTAGCACGCTGAGAAAGCGGACAAGGTCTGGAGGTAGGATGTCTTCAGGATTGAGCTCCATGTCTTCAGCTGTTGGTGGCCATGGTTGGTCTTTACACTCTCTGAAAGCCTGTAGAATACCCTGGCGAAGTTGGAGGGCAACATTTTGGTTCTTGTTTGTGCTTCCGAGTGTGAATGCTCGTGCGAGAGCATTGGAAACTGTTATGTTTGAGCTGTGCACAAGCCAGAAAGAAATGACATCACATTTGTCATGATCAACCTTCGTGAAGTGGATATGCTCCTTGATTGGGTCATTCTGTAGGCGTTTCAGTAGTTTCTCTGACCGATAATTTGAGTTCTCATATCCATTCAGTTTCAGTTCCTCGACATAGAGCAAGCGCAAGGAAGAAAGCTGTAGAACTTTATTCTGCTGGATGACCTGGGTTTGAATGTGTTCCAGTACTGAGTTGAATGCCTTTTCATGGGCGGCTGACATGCAAGCCTGCTCCTTTGGTGCTTCGGCTCTGTGAATCGCACGCTCATAGTTGTAGAATGCTGTGCGGAAAGCTTTAAAACATGACGGATGGTGTTTGGCCTCACATGCAAAGAGGTCTTTGTTTTTCACCTTTCGATGGAGTCGATAGAGACCCATTTTCTCAGCCCGTGTTTCGATTTGCTCCCATGCATTTTCTTTGTTTTTAAAGGATGGGAAGGTTGTAGGCCTCTCAGTATTGCGATGAGCATCTTTGGTCTCAACTTTCTCACAAAATATACACTCTGGCGGGAAGATGGGTTCAGCAGAACCTCCTGGTTTACGAGGAGAGTGATGCCATGATGAGGTTGATGGCCCTGGTTCTGTATCATCTCCCAGACGATGAAAGTGGCGGACAAAGTGCTTATAACACTTGCTGTGATATCCTACTCTTTCTAGGTCATCAGGAAGAGTTGCCGGGATCTGATCACATACTGATTGCATACGACATGGGGAGTCATGCGGTTGGTTGAGACGTCTATCCCGGATCTTTTGAAGCAGTTGCAGTTTTTCTGAAGCAGATCCTTTAATTTTACGGAGGGGCGTGAAATCCCCATGATCAGACATGGATGGTACATGAAGGATGCATGTAGGAGGAGAGCTTTGGGCTGCAGGTTCTACACTCCGTTTTCTTTTGGGCATGCTTGCTGTCGATGTCTACCATCACTGTTAAATGACAAATAAGAAATCACGAATGATGTTAAAAGTGCCTGTGAAAGGAGGCTCTGAGTTTTCAGTGAGGTAACAGAGGTTCTGAGTCATGTTCTACACTAGGGTACTTTTTAGCTGACTAAACCATGTTTAGTGGCATCAAAAGTGCTAATAGCTAAAACATCTAAATTCTTCCACACTAACGTTAGCTATCTAGGCCAATGAAACATTGTGCTAAGTTACTGTAGCTAGCTCAGCTGTCGTGCCTCTTTCTGGTTCAATTCATATACAGAAGTCAACAGATATGTCTCATGTTTGGCATTAACAAAAGTTTAAGTTACACCGACATTAGGAACATACTGTACATAGATGAGGCTAGCTTTAACGTTAGCTAACATGGTGCTAGCTGGCTCAGCTGTTATTCTGCCTGTTTATGATTTCATGCAGAAACTGAAGTCAAGAGTGTGAGTAACATTATAGTTAGCATCTTACCTGGCTAGATTGGAGGATGAATACCAAGAACAACACACAGATGGAATGGAAGACTGAACTTTCAACTGAGGTATTCAATAACATCAACGTTACCAATTGATACGAGCGCGCGACATTACCAATTGATACGAGCGCGCGAGCGCGCATGTTACATGGATGGAAATGTAAAATGGCAGCTATAGCAGCACTAATTTGGATCTCTAGTCTGTCATTTCTGCACTGTGATTGGATAACATAAAAAAATATGTTTGGGAGTTAACAGCAGGAGTTGGTAGATTTTACGTGGGCTGGGTGAGAAACCTTTAAATAAGCAAGTGAAAATCTCTCGCAATACAAAGTCAATGGTGGGAAGAAAAGTTGAGTGGTACCAATGTTACTGCCAATGTCCCGCCCCTATGCAAGACTCAGGAGCATCTTGTTGACATTTAACCTTGAAAATACCTGGGTTTAGACCCCTTATGTACCATGTTAAGTTATCTGCAGTATTAACGTATCCTTATCATTTGTAAAACTGATTATTTTGTAATTACAGCATTAATATGCATACTAGTATACCATAGACACATGTAATCATGTTATGAATAGTTCTATCATGATCTATGCCCTTCAAAACATGGGTCTAGACACCTTCATTTTTCAATTATCTGCAATATTGGCTGAGATATGTCAAAAATCGTTTTTTTGATAATGGCAGCAGTAATTTGCATAAAAATGGTATGTGGGACATTTCTTCAGCTTGGGGCCATAGCTAGTCATTTTCTACACATTTTTTCCAATCTAGAAACACTGATTAGAAGTATATCTCCGGGGGGTGCAGGGGGACCTAGTCTTCCTACTAGACTAATACAGAATTCTTAGCAATAACGAATCTACGACTTGACATATATATATATATATATATATATATATATATATATATATATATATATATATATATATATATATATATTGTTATGTCGGTAGATTAGAATGGGAATAGAGCCTGTGATTGATGCTGTGAAGAGGAACAGGTTGAGATGGTTTGGTCATGTGTTGAGGAAGGATGAAAGTGACTGGTTGAGAAGAGTGATGGAAATGAATGTAGAAGGAAGTAGAGGGCGGGGAAGACCGAGAAAGACTTGGCTAAAGATGGTGGAAGAAGAAATGCGGGCAAGGGGGTTAACAAGGAGAGATGCAGAAAATATGGCAAAATGGAGAAGATTGTCATGGGGACCGCAAGGCTAACCCCCGCTCTAGCAGGGAAAATGGCCTTAAAATGCATGTTGTTGTGTGTTGTTGTATTGTTTTGTCGGTAGGGTAGAGCAATATCTAGAGCCAGGTAGATCTGAATAGGTAACATGCTTCGTCTGTCGGGATAGGGAATCTACCTGTAATAAGTTCTGTATGTGTAGTCTGGTTTGTCGGGTTAAGATGTATACCTGTGAACATACCAAGATGTTCAGGTGTTAGATAGTTAGGGATTAAAGATAAACCCCTGTGCGTCACACCTGGTAATCAAACCTGTGTCCCTTATGGCAATGCACACCTATAGACACTTAGACAGGCCCTCAGTACAACATTAAATAATTCCCTTCCCTGACAAGGACTTCGGAAGAGAACAGGCAAGAGGCCAGTTTGGGGCACCGCCGCATGGGCCGCAGCCAGCTACACCTCCGGCAAGCCTAGGAACGTGGAGTGACACGAGCTATCACCATGCTACAGGCCTGTGATTGGTCAGCGCAGTAGGCGCGAACCTCCAGCCAATGAGTGCGGGAGGCGCGAAGCTGGAAGGTTCAGTGGAGGGCGCTGGTTGGTGGCACGCCAAGGCTGACGTCACCGCCCAGGTTATATCAGGGCGCGCCGAACGCCATTTTCTCTCTTGCTCTTGCAGCTCGATCCGTCTTGCAGCACGTCCCTCTTGCGCAGCACGTCACTCTTGCTCGAGTTCTAGCTTTTGGGTTCTTCGCTGCCTCTTGAGCACGTCCCTCCCTGGCTGTCTTGTGCTCTCTGCGTTTTTCCTCTTGGTCTTGAGAGGTCCTGGTGGTCTTGGTTCGCCATCTGCGTGGTGCTTGGAGTGGTGCTTTTGGTGCTTTGGGGCCTCGTGTGCGATCAGTGCTTCTGGAGCTTGGAGTGGTGCACGGACCTCGTGGGCGGTCGACGAGGAGCCTGGAGTGTGCGTTGGCCCGGGCCTTCGCGGTGCTGTGGTGCTGTAGCGAGGGGCCTCGTGGTGTGCTTTGGAGCTTGGAGCCAAGTGGGGACGACAGACCACAGACAGATAAGGACGCACCACATTCACAACCACACGACGTTTCTTTGCCTTTAATTCCTTCCTGTGTCTCGTTGCTGAAGTGAGGGGTGTGGGATCCCAATATAGGATTTAGTTTATTTGATTGCCGTCGCGTTTCATAGTAACGCGTCCGTGAATAAATCTCTATTTATCTCGTAGTTGTTCGGTTCATTAATTCCCTGCAGGATCGAAGCCGCGGTCAGCGCGCTCCAGGTAAGTGCTTTTGCCACAGCTTTCCACTTCCCATCCTCTTCCCACGCTACATAAGTAAAATCCGTGTCTGGTCGTCGCCTCAAGTAAATCCGTTCTGGTCATCCGCGGTCCCTGGTCTTAACCGAAGGGTTCATGCGACAATATATATATATATATATATATATATATACAGACTTGGCATTTAATATGGAATATTTTTTTTCTGGGGGTGAACTTACTTTTCAAGATGTCTTAGAACCAAAAGTTCATTGGAATTATGTTGAAATTATTCTAGATTTTGTTAATGTGACCTTTAAAAGAAACAAAAACCACATTTGACATTTCGAAGCAAATAAATTGATCGTTGAAAGTGATGTAAACTGATATCGAACTCAATTCATGGACAGTACTGTGTTAAACTTCTGTACGTTTTCCAGAAGTATCTCTTTATTTTGCACATTAGCCAATTTTTTTTTTAACAAAAACAAAAGTTAAATTACGACTGGGATTACGGACAGTAAAATTACAGTTCAGTACTTCGTGTAACCCCCACGAGCATTCAGGAGAGCACGTACACGTTGAGGCATGCTGTTCACGAGATTTGCCAAGGTTTGGACAGGAATCGCTTGCCAAGCAGTGACAATAGCCTGCTGCAATTCACGCAAAGAGGTCGGCTGCTGGTCCAAGTGGTCGATTTGACGTGTTAATTCTGCCCACAAGTTCTCTATCGGATTCATATCCGGGGAAATGGCAGGCCACTCCATATGCTCTACACCACAGTCAGCAAGAAAGTGCTGGATCATGCGAGCACGATGAGGCCGTGCATTGTCATCTTGGAAGACAAAGTTTCCTCGAAAGGCTGCACGAGCAAATGGAAGCAATGTTTCTTCCAGAATGGCCATGTACTTGAACTGGTTCAGGTTTCCATTCAGAACAACCAGATCAGTTTTGCCCCCTGCATGAAAAGCAGCCCAAACGGTCACCCCACCACCTCCAGCTTGGACTCTTGGCACTATACAATCTTTGTTGTAGGCTTCATGCACTTGTCTGTGCACTCGGACGCGGCCATCTTGACGATAGACCAGAAATCTAGACTCGTCACTGAAGATCACGTGATTCCAGTGTCCTGGCTGCCATTGTCGGTGCTCTCTGGCCCACTGCAATCGGCGCTGGCAGGGTTGTCTGGTCAGGCGTGGCTTTCTCAGGGGACACCTGGCACGATAGCCTGCTTGAACCAGTCGTTGGTTGAATAGCCTTCTGGATACAGGCACATTTGTCAGTTGCTGCCACTCAGCCCCAAGCCGATTAGCTGACTTGGTACGGTCATTGCAGACTAACCGCTGCAGCTGGCGATCATCCCTCCTTGTGGTTCTGCGGGGACGTCCTGGCCTCGGTATTGGAGTTGGGACACCCCTCTGAGCATTTCGTTTCAGGATCTTTGACAACTGACCTTGAGTGATGCCATACTGCCGAGCAATAGCACGCTGTTTCATGCCGTAATTTCGTAAAGCCACCACTCCATGACAAACAGCATTGTCGAGTTGATGGACCATCTCCAGAGGAAGCGGCAATAACTTTTGGAGACGTGCATGAGTTGTTTTCCACTAATACAGAACGCAACAACCCTTGTATACCCGACTGTGAAGCCAATCATCAAATGCACCTGTCCGTACATTTTGCCACGCCACCTGTGATATAATCCTGTTGTTGACTTCTTGCTGCGACAGACAATCAGTGACATGGTTCTTAAAACAAATAAATCACCAAAGTGTAAAAGAAACTCACCAGATTGATATACTGAGTTAAGAAAGTAAACCCAAGTCAAGAAAAAAAATATATTCCACATTAAATGCCAAGTCTGTATGTATATACGGTTATATATATATATATATATATATATATATATATATATATATATATATACTAGCTCGGCTCGCTGCGCTCCCCTCACCACCCTCGTTCCAAAAAAAAAAAAATATATATATATATCGAAATAAAAAAAATACCCTTAGGACATACATGCGGGAGGTTGATGCATCCCAGAAGTTTGGTAGGATTTCACAAAAGTTTGAGGGAGTAGTTCAGTGACAACACAACACAACACAGGACAGACACTGCAGAGATATATATGTGTGTGTGTATATATATATATATATATAAACTAGCTTGGCTCGGCTCGCTGCGCACTCCTCACCACGCGTCCTTACTGAGGACGTCCTTACACCACGTGTCCTTATTAAATGCCAAGTCTGTATATATATATATACAGTATATATATATATATATATATATATATATATATATATATATATATATATATATATATATATATATATACATATATATATATATATATATATATATATATATATATATGTATATATATATATATATATATATATATATATATACATATTTATAAAGGAGGAGTGTCTGTGTGTCTGTCTGGATGTCTGCTTACAACTCAAGAACTACACATCGGAGAAAAGTTTTAGACACAGATTCGGAATCAGCATAAAATTCCGGTGGTTATAGGCTACTTTTTATTTTAATATCAATGGTTTAAAAAACCGCGCCAGCTGCAATTCCATGGTGTAGTTTGTGGCGGCGCTATTGCCCCTTTCCGATTCCATGACGCATTGCGGTTCCGATTCGCGATAAGGTCTATGCGCTATCACCGACACTTTTCCACCTTTTCCATACCTTTTAATCAGATTTACCTTATCGTCCATCGTAACCACATTACGCTTGGAAACACTAGCATTATCCTTCTTCGGACCCATGGCTAACACAGACACAGTAAAGGAATACTGTACGTCGCCTCTGTTTTGAATGAGAATCAGCGGTTGCGCGTACGTACAGTATACTGTTGTAGGCTTCATGTATATGTACGTACATACTTATATATTTTTAATGTGCTTTTTAAATTGTTTTTTAGCTTCTTTTATTGTTAATTTATGTACTATTTTATTTATTTTAAATATATTTTTAAGGAAAACAATTGTTTTCACGTCCGTAGGAGTGACGTAATGTCACACATAATGACGTTCGCTGCCCGGTCATGAAAGAAATTATGATTCTCTTGACAAAGTGACATGCAGATCAGGCAGTAAACCTCCCAACTGAGTTTCTCAACAGTCGTCAGCCTCAATTCTAAAATCCTTAATTTTCATCCTATTGACTTGAACTTTGAATAGGATTTACATATCGGCTTATTGAATTAAACCACCAACTATTTTTGAGATCGGCGTAGGCCAAAAGGTCAACGTAGGCCAAAGGTCAACCACTTTTTTTTTTAGTTTCTAAAATCCTCAATTTTCATCCGATTCACTTGAAATTTGAATGGGATTTACATATCAGCAAACTGAATTCAACAAACAACTATTTTTGAGATCACCATAGGCCAAAAGAGCAACATAGGCCAAAAGTCAACAACAATTTCAAATTTCTAAAATCCTCAACTTTCATCTGATTGACTTGAAATGTGAATAGGATTTGCATATCAGGTCACTGAAATTGAACCACCAATTCTTTTTGAGGTCAGCATAGGCCAAAAAGCAAACATAGGCCAAAGGTCAACAACTAAAGGTGAAGTTTTTAAAATCCTACATTTTCATCCAATTGACTTGAAATTTGGATAGGATTTGCATATCGGGTCACCTAATTCAACCACCAATTATTTTTGAGGTCTAAAGGTGAAAATATCAATATGAGCCGAATTTCTAAAATCGTCAATTTTCATCTAATTGACTTGAAATTTGAAGAGGATTTGCACATCAGATCACTGAATTAAACCACCAATTATTTTTGAGGTTAACATAGGCCAAAAGGTCAACAACTTATTTCAGGAATATTTCAAGACATATTTCTGGCACAGGGGCAATCAATGAAGGTGTAGGCCTGAACTTCACAGAACAAGTGTTTGCCCATGGCCAGCTGTACGTGGGGTGCTCGAGGGTTGGAAAACCAAGCAATCTTTATGTCTTGGCACCAAGTAAGAAAACCAGAAATGTTGCATACCCAGAGGTTTTGAGAAATTGAAAATTGAAAAAACGTCATGTAGGAAATGTACTGTGATATTGCTCTAACATATACATGTTCTTTTCATCATATATTTGTATTATTCTTATTCAATCCGGGCGAAGCCGGTACCTCAGCTAGTATATATATATATATATATATCTAAATAAATAAAGGAGTGTCTGTGTGTGTGTGTGTCTGTCTGGATGTCCGCTTATAACTCCAGAACTACACATCGGAGAAAAGTTTTAGACACAGATTCGGAATCAGCATAAAATTCCGGTGGTTATAGGCTACTTTTTATTTTAATATCAATGGTTTAAAAAACCGGGCCAGCTGCAATTCCATGGTGTAGTTTGTGGCGGCGCTATTGCCCCTTTCCGATCCCATGATGCATTGCGGTTCCGATTCGCGATAAGGTCTATGCACTATCACCGACACTTTTCCACCTTTTCCATACCTTTTAATCAGATTTACCTTATCGTACATCGTAACCACATTACGCTTGGAAACACTAGCATTATCCTTCTTCGGACCCATGGCTAACACAGACACAGTAAAGGAATACTGTACGTCGCCTCTGTTTTGAATGAGAATCAGCGGTTGTGCGTACGTACAGTATACTGTACGTACACATTTATATATTTTTAATGTGCTTTTTATTGTATTTTAAATTGTTTTTTAGCTTCTTTTATTGTTAATTTATGTGCTATTTTATTTATTTTAAATATATTTTTAAGGACAACAAATGTTTTCACGTCCGTAGGAGTGACGTAATGTCGCACATAATGACGTTCGCTGACCGGTCATGAAAGAAATTATGATTCTCTTGCCAAAGTGACATGCAGATCAGGCAGTAAACCTCCCAACTGAGTTTCTCAACAGTCGTCAGCCTCAAGGACTCCCAACACACAGGTTGATTCTCAAGGTGGGAGCACCAATCATGCTTCTAAGGAATCTTGATCCACCAAAGCTGTGTAATGGAACACGATTGACAATCCAGCAAATGATGCCGCATGTCCTAGAGGCAACCATCCTCTCAGGACAATACAGAGGAGAGAAAGTATTCATTCCAAGGATACCACTTATTCCACCTGACCTTCCATTCTCCTTCAAGAGGATTCAGTTCCCCATCAGGCTATGTTTTGCTATGTCCATCAACAGGGCGCAGGGGCAATCAATGAAGGTTGTAGGCCTGAACTTCACAGAACAAGTGTTTGCCCATGGCCAGCTGTACGTGGGCTGCTCGAGGGTTGGAAAACCATGCAATCTTTATGTATTGGCACCAAGTAAGAAAACCAGAAATGTTGTATACCCAGAGGTTTTGAGAAATTGAAAATTGAAAAAACGTCATGTAGGAAATGTACTGTGATATTGCTCTAAAATATACATGTTCTTTTCATCATATATTTGTCTTATTCTTATTCAACCCGGGCGAAGCCGGGTACCTCAGGTAGTATATATATATATATATATCTGTGCAGCGTCTGTCCTGTCCTGTCCTGTGTTGTCTTGTGTTGTCTTGTCACTGAAGTACTTTCTCAAACGTTTATGAAATCGTACCAAACTTCTGGTATGCACATATCTCTCCCGTTGGTATGTCCTAAGGGTATTTTATTTGAAAAATTTTACAATTTTTTTTTGGGGAATTTTTGGGGGAATTTTTTTTTTCTTAACTTCAATTGTTTATAAAATGTGATATCACATATATTACAAATACATTTGTGAAAAATAATTGTTTGAATTATGATTGGTTTAAACCATGACAAAACGGCAACTCGGGTACAGTCATTTATCTCTATATCTACACATCTGGAGAGTGTCTGTGTTGTCACTTAATGATTCCCTCAAACTTTTGTTTCCGTGGTTGTGAAGTGTTTTTAATAAGGTTGTGGTGGTTTTGAATCACGTGGTGATGAGGTGTTTTTAAATCACATGGTGGTGAGGTGTTTTGAATTAATTGGTGGTGAGGTATTTATAATTGCGTGGTGGTGAGGTGTTTTTAATTATGTGGTGGTGAGGTGTTTTGAATTAGTTGGTGATGAGGTGTTTTGAATTATGTGGTGGTGAGTTGTTTTGAATTACTTGGTGGTGAGGTGTTTTTAAATGACGTGGTGGTGAGGTGTTTTTAATTTTGTGGCTGTGAGGTGTTTTTATTTTCGTGGTGGTGAGGTGCTTTTATTACGTGTTTTATGGCTGTGAGGTGTTTTTATTACGTGTTTTATGGCTGTGAGGTGTTTTTATTACGTGTTTTATGGCTGTGAGGTGTTTTTATTACGTGTTTTATGGCTGTGAGGTGTTTTTATTACGTGTTTTATGGCTGTGAGGTGTTTTTATTACGTGTTTTATGGCTGTGAGGTGTTTTTATTACGTGTTTTATGGCTGTGAGGTGTTTTTAATTTCGTGGTGGTGAGGTGTTTTTATTACGTGTTTTATGGCTGAGGTGTTTTTATTGAAGACGTTGTTAAGAAGAAGAAAAAAAGGTGTTTTTATTTCATGTTTTATGGCTGTGAGGTGTTTTTATTTTCGTGGTAGTGAGGTGTTTTTATTACGTGTTTTATGGCTGTGAGGTGTTTTTATTACGTGTTTTATGGCTGTGAGGTGTTTTTAATTTCGTGGTGGTGAGGTGTTTTTATTACGTGTTTTATGGCTGAGGTGTTTTTATTGAAGACGTTGTTAAGAAGAAGAAAAAAAGGTGTTTTTATTTCATGTTTTATGGCTGTGAGGTGTTTTTATTTTCGTGGTAGTGAGGTGTTTTTATTACGTGTTTTATGGCTGTGAGGTGTTTTTATTACGTGTTTTATGGCTGTGAGGTGTTTTTATTACGTGTTTTATGGCTGTGAGGTGTTTTTTTTTCGTGGTGGTGAGGTGTTTTTATTACGTGTTTGATGGCTGTGAGGTGTTTTTATTACGTGTTTGATGGCTGTGAGGTGTTTTTATTCCGTGTTTTATGGCTGTGAGGTGTTTTTATTATGTGTTTGATGGCTGTGAGGTGTTTTTATTACGTGTTTGATGGCTGTGAGGTGTTTTCAATTTCGTGGTGGTGAGGTGTTTTTAATTTCGTGGTGGTGAGGTGTTTTTATTACGTGTTTTATTGCTGTGAGGTGTTTTAAATTACTTGGTGGTGAGGTGTTTTGAATTACTTGGTGGTGAGGTATTTTGAATTACGTGGTGGTGAGGTGTTTTGAATTATGTGGTGGTGAGGTGTTTTGAATTACTTGGTGGTGAGGTGTTTTGAATTACGTGGTGGTGAGGTGTAATCGTCCCAAACTTCCAGTCTGCACCTACCCCTCCCCTATGTATGTGCGGAGGGATTCTTTCTTGAAAAAAAAACATTCAACCTAAATCTTCAACCTAAATTGCCTATAAAAATGTAATATCACAAACACAACAAATACATTTGTGCAAAGTAATTGTTTGTATTATGATTGGTGAAAATCATGACAACACAGCAACTCAGGTACAGTCATTAGCCTCAGTTAAAATAAGCCCGTTCCTCAGTATCGAGGCTCGCGAGCCTCACCAAGCTAGTATATATATATATATATATATATATATATATATATATATATTGTTACGGTACGCGGTTAAGGATGTTATATTTGCCGAGCGGAGGCTCCGCGACCGAACAGTTGTTCCCCGACTAAACCCGATTCACCCAAACGTTGGCCGTATCGCGCCACCGCTATTCAATCGGGAAAAGACTAAGACGACGAATGCAAAGAGGAAGAAGAAGACGTACAGAAGAGTAACGGGGTTTATTATTATTTACACACATAAGCAAAAAGAGCAGTCACGATTATTTACAGGGGACATGAGACGCAGGTTACACAGTGAAAATTACTAGCTTATACAGACTTAGTTACTACCCAGGACAGCACGAACAAAACAAACTCACGTACGCAAATGGGGAACTTGCAGGCAGGAATGGCTGGAAAGGATGAGCAGGTGGGATCACAGGGCACAGCGAGCAGGTCCACTCCGGGCGGGAAGTGAGGAGCCGGCAGCTCCCTGTATTCGGCTTTACAGCGCACACCGTCAGGGCTTCACGCGGCTGGTTGAAACGGGGCTGCACTCCTCTGCCGTATCTCTCGTGTAGCTTGTTTCGTAAAAGCTCCTCAGCTTTCTCTTGGACCCCTTCTTTTTCGTGTCCCTCTCCACGCAGCTCAGCTCGTATTCCCTTCCTCTCACTTCTCTCCAGCGCGGGACTGACATGCCCTCTTACGCGCCTGGACTCCTCTGCCGTATCTCTTTGCAACTCGTTCGTAAAAGTTCCTCTGCTTTCTCTTGGACCCTTTCTTTGTCGTGTCCCTCTCCACGCAGCTCAGCTCGTATTCCCTCCTCTCACTTCTCTCCAGCACGGGACTGACACGCCCTCCTCGGTTTCGGTACCGCCCTCCCCCCTCCCCCCCCCCCCGTGCTCTGTTTCGTGACCTTGTATGGTAATCCCACGGGCTTGTCTCCTTATTTGGGCATGGCGCCGACGGCACGCCCGTCGTGGCGAGCCACGGGCTTGTTTCCTTATTTGGGCATGGGGCTGAACAGCCCCGCCCTTCGTGGCACGCCCTGGGCTTGCCTCTCCCTGGCGACCCCGCCCCTCCTGTTCAAACAGAGCACGGAGCACATATTCACTATAGCAGCGAAATGAGAGGGCGTGCACCCCACGCTTGTGAACTGCTTTACCTGCAGATGGAGAGTTTGGCTGGGAAATGGAAGTATTGAAGGGGAGCTATTCTTAATTGATTCGGTGCAATGGAGTATTATTCTAATGGAAGACAAGGCCTTACTCTAAAACACATAATAAGATATAAGCTACTGAACAAGGGTTTTATCGGGTCCTGCAATGTGGTGTTTCATGGAATAACTACCGGGACGCCCTTTTTACCTTTACACAACTCTGGAGGCAGGAGGGGCCATATTCAACCAATGTTACACAACAATTTACCACTACAATACACACAATCAAAAAAATGCAATCCTCATATCCGCAACAATATATATATATATATATATATATATATATATATATATATATACACAGACTTGGCATTTAATATGGAATATATATATATTTTTTGACTTGGGTTTACTTTCTGAACTCAGTATATCAATCTGGTGAGTTAATTTTACCCTTCGGTGATGTCTTTGTTGAAAGAACCATGTCACTGTCTTTCGCAGCAAGAAGTCAATACCAGGATTATATTACAGGTGGCATGACAAAATGTAAGGACAGGTACATTTGACGATTGGCTTCACAATCGGGTATATAAGGGTTGTTGCGTTCTGTATTAGTGGAAAACAACTGCTGCACGTCTACAAACGTTATTGCCGCTTCCTCTGGAGATGGTCCGTCAACTTGGCAATGCTGTTTGTCATGGAGTGGTGGCTTTACGAAATTCTGGCTGAAACAGCGTGCTATTGCTCAGCAATATGGCATCACTCAAGGTCAGGTGTCAAAGATCCTGAAACGAAATGCTCAGAGGGGTGTCCCTACTCCAATACCGAGGCCAGGACATCCACACAGAACCACAAGGAGAGATGATCGCCAGCTGCACCGGTTAGTCTGCAATGGCCGTACCAAGTCAGCTAATCGGCTTAGGGCTGAGTGGCAGCAACTGACAAATGTGCCTGTATCCAGAAGGCTAGTCAACCAACGACGGGTTCAAGCAGGCTATCGTGCCATGCGTCCCCTGAGAAAGCCACGCCTGACCAGACAACACAGCCAGTGCCGATTGCAGTGGGCCCGAGAGCACCGTCAATGGCAGCCAGGACACTGGAATCACGTGACCTTCAGGGACCAGTCTAGATTTCTGGTCTGTCATCAAGATGGCCGCATACGAGTGCGCAGACAAGTGCATGAAGCCCACAACGAAGATTGTATAGTGCCAAGAGTCCAAGCTGGAGGTGGTGGGGTGACCGTTTGGGCAGCTTTTCATGCAGGGGGCAAAACTGACCTGGTTGTTCTGAATGGAAACCTGAACCAGTTCAAGTACAGGGTCATTCTGGAAGAAACATTGCTTCCATTTGCTCGTGCAGCCTTTCGAGGAAAATGTGTCTTCCAAGATGACAATGCACGGCCTCATCGTGCTCACATGATCCAACACTTTCTTGCTGACCGTGGTGTAGAGCATATGGAGTGACCTGCCATGTCCCCGGATATGAATCCGATAGAGAACTTGTGGGCAGAATTAACGCGTCAAATCGACATCTTGGACCAGCAGCCTACATCTGTGCGTGAATTGCAGCAGACTATTGTCACTGCATGGCAAGCGATTCCTGTCCAAACCTTGGCAAATCTCGTGAACAGCATGCCTCGACGTGTACGTGCTCTCCTGAATGCTCGTTGGGGTTACACGAAGTACTGAACTGTAATTTTACTGTCCGTAATCCCAGTCATAATTTTGCTTTTGTTTTTGTTGAAAGATTTTTTGGCAAATGTGCAAAATAAAGAGATACTTCTGGAAAACGTACAGAAGTTTAACACAATACTGTCCGTGAATTGAGTTCGATATCAGTTTACATCACTTTCAAGGATCAATTTATTTGCTTCGAAATGTCAAATGTGGTTTTTGTTTCTTTTAAAGGTCACATTAACAAAATCTAGAATAATTTCAACATAATTCCAATGAACTTTTGGTTCTAAGTCTTCTTGAAAAGAAAGTTCACCCCCACAAAAAAAAATTCCATATTAAATGCCAAGTCTGTATATACTATATATATATATATATATTATTACGGTTTTCGCCCGATCCCCGTTCCCTTACCAAGGGGAGATTAAGCCCTTTGTTCTTTTTGGGTCGTCACAACCGCGAGATTTGAATTGCTCCTCCCGGGCAGACGCAGGACAGGGTTTCGGGACAATTCTCGCACGTACCTAAATACCTATGCCGCCGCGAAAGCGGGGATCAAGTCTCGCACGAACCACGCATAATTTGAGTACGTCCGAGTGGATGGCGTACCACGTGGTCCGTGCAATTACCTTAGTATTGGAACCCGATTAGAGCGATAGTTCATACGACGCTTAGTCAATAGATGGAAAGGACGAAACAGTCGAATCAAAGAAATAACACGTTTAATAATTATTATTTCCAATGATTGGTGGAAGCAGAGACACAGGGCAGATCTTATACAGTCTTAGCTTATTCCTCAGACACGGGCCCGTTCACACTCACAGGGGGAATGAAAGAAGGAAATGTTCATGCGCTGAACGCGCCGGCTCCGTTGTTCAGGAACAGCTTCGCCCGGCGTGGCCCTACGCGGTCACAGCACGTCCCTCGATGAAGGCAGGGAGGCAGGCGGGAGGGATCCTTGTGGAACGTATCTCGAACAAAGGCAGGCTAGCGACTATGCGCGTCTCTCGCCCGGCTCGGCTGTTCCTCACAGCGCGATTAATCAACGGCGCGCTTTCACCCTCGTAACTCAATTCAGAGGATCTGCCTCAAGCTCAACCGAGCATTTAACTTGTAACTCAATTCAACACCACGCACTCTCAGAACTGTTCAACAGAGAACCCCAGCTCGTAACTTGTTCAAGCGCCTCGAACCGATAACTCAAGCTCTTCACTCAGCGCATGTCCTTCTCGCATGGGCTTGCCTCATAACTGAGGTGGGGGCTTTGCGCAAAGGGTTATATGGCCACTCCCTTAGCCCGCATCGAATGTTCCAAACCACGCCTTTTGACGCAGTGCTAAGCCACTCCCTTCGAGCCCTGATTCGCGGCTCGTGCTTACCGTCACTCCTTCCTCGCCTGTTCCACCTTCCTTCGGTTTGCCTCGATTTGTCAGGCCGGACTCGTGGTAATTTGCGCCAAAAACCAAAGCATCGAGGCGGCATAAAGCATTGGAAGGAAACCTAACTCTCATTATTCTACTCAACGCAAAACTAACACAGGAAAAGGACTATGCTTACACTTACTAAGAAATAACTGAACTATCGTGAGGCTATGTGTTGTAGTGTGACTAAACTATGAGGGGGAAAATTAACCTTTATTGCAAAAACACAGAACTGCAACACTACCCCCCTCCCTCGTCAGACTCGTCCCCGAGTCGAACCCAACAACTGAAACGACCGGTTAGAGAATGACATGCAAAATTAACTTTACTTTTACATGTGACAAATAGGTGTGGTTCCCCCTAACATTTACTCTAACCCGTGTATGCGACAGTTTTAAAACACTAAATATGTCCCCCCCACCCCCATATTGCGTTGAGTAGCTACATATCAGATTCACGCCGACAATTAAGCGAATGCCGGAATTTGTCAAACTAAACACATAGCCGGTGGGCAGCATTTTTATATTTACAAGCACAAAAACTTAATTTATTTACAACTCTATGACCCAGGACCTGTCCGTTTTGGAAGAGAAGATTGGAGGGGAGAGAAAGCACAGCAAAAACACAACACACACTCATAATTCATTTCATTTGCTGCTTGCTTCTTGCATCTTGCTTCTTGCTTGCATCTTGCATCTTGCTTCTTCTGTGTGCATATATCAAACCGGCTAGCCCCCGGACCGGCATACACGCCATTTTTGATCTTCAGGGCTAACTAAACTTACAAATCTTCTCATCCCTAGCACACCATAATAAAAATGCAAAACAAAGGCTTTTATTTCATTTAGTGCGTGCGTCACTGCCAAGCCCCCTTCGGTGCCCGGCAATGACGTTTTGCAATGCCTGGAGATGGCATAGGAAAGGAGTGGAGTGGTGTACAACAACCAGAGTGAAAACTGAGTACTCCCTTTCAGCGTGCGTCACTGCCGAGCCCCCTTCGGTGCCCGGCAATGACGTTTTGCAATGCCTGGAGATGGCATAGGAAAGGTGCGGTGTACAACAACCAGAGTGAAAACTGAGTACTCCCTTTCAGCATGCGTCACTGCCGAGCCCCCTTCGGTGCCCGGCAATGACGTTTTGCAATGCCTGGAGATGGCATAGGAAATGTGCGGTGTATAACATCCAGAGTGAAAACTGAGTACTCCCTTTCAGCGTGCGTCGTTGCCGAGCCCCCTTCGGTGCCCGGCAATGTTGTTTTGCAGCGCCTGGAGATGGAATAGGAAAGGTGTGGTGTACAATATTGCTTGGAAGACACAAAGATTGAAAAACTACGAAAGGAAAGAGACAAGGCACTGCAGCAGGTAAAGCAGATGGAGAAGAATTGTATGGAAGTCAAAAAGGAGACAAAGGAACAAAAGGAAAGTCTTAGGAGGGTCGAGGAGAAATAAAAGAGATCGTGCAAGCCTTTGAAGAGATTCAGAGATGGAAAGAAACAGCTGAGATAGAGTGGAAAGACAAGGAAGTGAGAATCAAACAACACGCCCGGCCAAGCCCGCTCTCGACTTGCCAGGCCGCGTACAGGATGCCTGGCCACGCCCCCTCTCGCCTTTCCCGGGCAAACGCTCCGGGATAATGTGTATATATATTGCTGCCCGATAAACGGGCTTTTCAGAGTACCCGAGTTGTTTTGTTTCAATAAAGAAACTCGGACGAATTCCAGCTTTTTGTCGCGTCCATTCTTCCGATTACGTGGGAGCACAGCTCCTACATTGGTGACCTACCGACATGGACACGGCAGTTGCCCTCAAACTGCCTACCTTCTGGGAGGCTCACGCGGCGGTTTGGTTCGCCCAGGCGGACTCCCTGTTCGCCCTGCGAGGCATCACGGCCGACGACACCCGCTTCCACCATGTGGTAGCAGCGCTCGGCTCAGCCACCGCGGCCCACGCCCTGAGCCTCCTCGAGAGCCCGCCAGCCGCTGACAAATACGGCGCGATTAAAAAGCTCCTCCTCGACGCTTTCGCCCTCTCATCGGTGGAACGCGCAAGGCGCCTGCTCGACCTGCCCGAGCTCGGCGACACGCGCCCGTCCGAGCGAATGGACTACATGCTTTCGCTGCTCGGCGAGCACTCTCCGGCATTCCTGTTCTGGGAGCTGTTCCTCCGTCAGCTGCCTAGCCCGGTACGCCTCGCCCTGGCGAGCACGACGATCACGGATCCCCGCGCCCTCGCCAGGGAAGCCGACAAGATCTCCGCGGCAGGCCAACGCATTGCAGCAGCGACCTGGGGCCCACCGCCGTCCGACGCAACGCCCATGGCGCCCGAGCACCCGGCACGGTCGACGACCGAACTGCCGACGCAATTGGCGGCCGCTACGCCGAGCCGACCACCTCCAGCACGACGACCGGGGCCTCCACCTGACCAAGCGTGGTGTTACTATCATGCCAGGTTCGGACAGAAGGCCCGGACATGCCGCCCCCCCCGTGCACCTTCGACAGGCCGGGAAACGGCCGGGCCGGCGTTCATTACCAGCCATGAGCGCCGGCCACACGGGCAACGTACTTTTCATCACGGACAAAGCGTCCGGACGGCGCTTCCTGTGCGACACCGGCGCCCAACTGAGCATCATACCCGCCTCCGATCAGGACAGGCAGTCCGCGGTTTGCGGCCCCTCCTTGGTTGCGGCCAACGGATCGGCCATCCGCACCTTCGGCCCGTGCAACGTCACCCTCTGCTTCGGCGGCCAACGCTTTAATTGGACTTTTGTAACCACAAGCGTGCCCATGGCTCTGCTAGGCGCCGACTTCCTCTGCGCACACGGACTGCTGGTGGACGTCCAACGGCGTCGCCTTATCAACGCCGAGACCTTCAGCTCCCTGGTATGCACATTGAGCAGCTCCGCTCCGACCGAGCTGGCATGCGCCCTCCTGGCGGCGAACGAGTTTGCTCGCCTGCTCACGGAGTTCCCGGCCCTCACGCGGCCGACGTTTTCGGCCGTCGCAGTACGACATGGGATCGAGCACCACATACCAACCACGGGCCCGCCGGTCTACGCCAGAGCCTGCCGCCTCGACCCAGCCAAGCTCGCTGTGGCCAAAGCCGAGTTCGACGCTTTGGAACACCTCGGCATCGTGCGGCGCTCCGACAGCGCGTGGGCTTCGCCACTACACATCGTCCCAAAACCAGGGGGCGGCTGGCGCCCATGTGGCGACTACCGCCGCCTTAACGACGCTACCACCCCCGACAGGTATCCGATCCCGCACATCCAAGACTTCTCCGCCCATCTGGCAGGACGGGTCATTTTTTCAAAAATCGATCTCATACGGGGATATCACCAGGTACCTGTCAGGGTGGCCGACGTCCCTAAAACGGCCGTCATCATGCCGTTTGGCTTGATCGAATTCCTGCGGATGCCGTTTGGCCTCAAGAACGCGGCTCAGGCATTCCTGCGCTTGATGGACGGCGTGCTGCGTGACCTGCCGTTCCTCTTCGTTTACCTGGACGACATCCTCGTCGCCAGCACGTCCCGGGGCGAGCACCTCCTCCAACTCCGAACACTGTTCGGGCGCCTCAGCGAGCATGGCCTCATTGTCAACCCGCTCAAATGCCACTTCGGCACGACGGCCGTTGATTTTTTGGGCCACCACATCACCAAGAACGGGGCCGTGCCGCTGCCAACCAAGGTCGAGGCCATCACCACGTTTCCGCGTCCCCGCTCCATAAAGGCCCTGCAGGAATTCCTGGGAATGGTGAATTTCTATCACCGCTTCGTGCCCCGCGCTGCTCAACTCATGTGGCTCCTCCACGAAGCCCTCCGGGGCAAGCCGGCCAAGCACGACATCGTCTGGTCCGCAGCAATGGATGCGGCCTTCAAAAGCTCAAAGCGGGCCCTCGCCGACGCAACACTGCTTGCTCACCCGGTGCTCAACGCTCCCATCGCCCTCACCACGGATGCCTCCGACTACACGGTGGGCGCCGTACATGAGCAATGGGTGAACGGGGTTTGGCAGCCACTCGCTTTTTTCAGCCGGCAGCTCCGGCCAAACGAGCTCAAATATAGCACGTTTGACCATGAGCTCCTCGGTCTACACCTGGCCATTCGCCATTTCCGCCAACTCCTGGAGGGCCGACCCTTCACGGCGTTCGTCGACCACAAGCCGTTGGTTTACGCAATGGCCAAGGTCACGGAGCCGTGGTCGGCCCGCCAACAGCGCCACCTCTCCGCCGTGTCGGAGTTTACCACGGACATCCGGCACGTCGCCGGCAAAGACAACGCCGTGGCCGACTGTCTTTCTCGGGCCAGCGCGAACGTGGTCCACCTCGGCGTGGACTTCGCGCTTATGGCGGCGGACCAAACCACCGACACCACGGTGCAAGCCCTCCGGGCGGCGGACACGGGCCTCCGCCTGACCGACATCCACTTCGCGGACACTGTCCTGCTCTGCGACGTCTCGCAAGGCCAGCCTCGCCCCATCGTGCCGTTACCTGGCAACGCCGCATCTTCGCCTCCCTCCACGGCCTTTCCCACCCGGGCCGGAAAGCTTCCCAGAAGCTGGTGTCGGCGCGATTCGTCTGGCACGGCCTTCGACGGGACGTCCGCAATTGGACCAGCACCTGCACAGCCTGCCAACAGGCCAAGGTCCACCGACACACCCAGGCCCCGCTGGCACCTTTCACCGTGCCCGAACGACGTTTCGACCACGTCAACGTGGACCTGGTGGGCCCCCTCACCCCATAATGGGGGTTCACACACCTGCTCACCATGGTGGACAGGACCACCAGGTGGCCGGAGGCCGTTCCCCTCGTCTCCACCACCACCGCCGACGTGGCGCAGGCTTTCATCGCCACCTGGGTCGCCCGCTTCGGTGCACCGGCGGACATCTCGTCGGACCGCGGACCGCAGTTCACTTCCGAGCTGTGGGGCGCGGTCGCCCGCAACCTGGGGGTCAATCTCCACCATACTACGGCCTACCACCCCCAAGCCAACGGGTTGTGCGAGCGATTCCACCGCTCCATGAAGGCCGCGCTCATGGCCGGCCTTCAGGACGGCGGTTGGGCCAACCGGCTGCCGTGGGTCCTTTTGGGCCTCCGCACGGCCCCCAAGGAGGACCTCCGGGCATCCACCGCCGAGCTTGTCTACGGCCAGGCGCTACGCATCCCGGGCGAATTCGTGCCCGACGCTACCAGTCCCTGGTCCGCAGCTCACCAGCGCTTGGACCTCCAGGAGGCCGCCCGACGGTTTGACCCCGTGCCAACGTCCCACCACGGTGACCCCCAGTCCTACGTCCCCCCAGCGCTTCGCATAGCGGAGTACGTTTTTGTGCGTCATGACGCACATCGGGGGCCACTCCGGCCGCCGTACGACGGGCCCTTCTGGGTCCTGCGACGGGTCGACAAGTCGTTCGTCATCGACATCGGCGGCAGGTCGGACCGGATTGCGGTGGACCGCCTCAAGCCGGCGCACGTGGACATCGACCAACCGCCACGGTTGGCCCTTCTGCCGCGGCGAGGCCGCCCCCCATCCACGGTGCCCCCCACTCGACCGCCCACCACCACACCGCACCCCCCCCCCCCCACGACCCGCCAGGGGTCGCTTCGGCCGGGTCATCAGGACCCCCCTTAAATTGACCCTGCCAGTGCAATTCGATTCTGGGGGGACATGTGTAGCGGCTACCGCTGGGTTTACACAATCGCCTTGCACCTACCAAGGACGCGGAGCGATCACCATGCCGGGCTCGTCCAGGATGCCCGGGCAGGCCCGCTCTCAACTTGCCAGGCCTCGTCCGGGACGCCCGGGCATGCCCACCCTCGACTTGCCAGGCCTCGTCCAGGACGCCCGGCCACGCCCCCTCTCGCCTTTCCCGGGCAAACGCTCCGGGATAATGTGTATATATATATTGCTGCCCGATAAACGGGCTTTTCAGAGTACCTGAGTTGTTTTGTTTCAATAAAGAAACTCGGACGAATTCCAGCTTTTGGCGCGTCCATTCTTCCGATTACGTGGGAGCACAACTCCTACAAGCTAAAAGAAAACGTGAGATTCGAGAAAGAAGGAAGAACAAGGATAGAGAAGGAAACGCCAGAGGGAGCATAACCGGGAGATTGGTAAATTGAAAGAAAAGCAAGGTTGGAGAGTGCGGTGAAGGAGAGGTCAGTGAAGGAAACACAGAAGGAACATCACCGAGCGATGGACAAATTGAAAGAAAAGATGAGGTTGGAGAGTGCGGTTAGAGGTTCGTGAAGGAAATGCAGAAGGAACGTGACCGAGCGATGGACAAATTGAAAGAAAAGAAAGGTTGGAGAGTGCGGTGAAGGAGAGGTTAGTGAAGGAAACACAGAAGGAACGTGACCGAGCGATGGACAAATTGAAAGAAAAGATGAGGTTGGAGAGTGAGGTGAAGGAGAGGTCAGTGAAGGAAACACAGAAGGAACGTGACCGAGCGATGGACAAATTGAAAGAAAAGCTGAGGTTGGAGAGTGAGGTGAAGGAGAGGTTAGTGAAGGAAACACAAAAGGAACATGACCGAGCGATGGACAAATTGAAAGAAAAGATGAGGTTGGAGAGTGAGGTGAAGGAGAGGTTAGTGAAGGAAATGCAGAAGGAACATGACCGAGTGATGGCCAAATTGAAAGAAAATATGAGATTGGAGAATGAAGGAAGAACAAGGAAAGAGAAGGAAACCCTGAGGGAGCATGACTGGGAGATTGGTCAGTTGAAAGAAAAGCTGAGGATGGAGACTGAGGAGAAGGAGAGGTTAGTGAAGGAAACAAAAAAGGACCATTACCGAGTGATGGACAAACTGACAGAAAAGATGAGGTTGGAGAGTGAGGAGGCAATAAAAAAAACAGCGAGCTGAGCTGGAGCATGAGAAGGAAACATAATGTAAATTGCCTAACAAATTGGGGGTTGTGGTACCGGCTCCTCAAGGGGGGAACAGCATCTCTGCAGTAGTTGGTAGCCATGGTCCAGGGGATAAAAAGGAAAATGGAACAGACTCTGTCTGTTGGGGAAGCGATTACCATCTTAGAAATCGGTCAGGAATTGTCACTAAAGGAAAACAGGTATGGTGAGGAAGGAACTAATTATGGTGAGAGTGATGTAGAGAGGATTGATGAAGAGGAGAAAGAAAAATAATTGTCTTCAAGTTTTCTGAAATGCTTTGCACATCAAGGTGAGGAGGTGTGGCAGAAAGAGAAGGTGCATGGAACTCAAGGGAATCCAGAGAGTGGAATTCTTGAGAAAAACGAGCAGATTGATGCTGAGAGTGGTTGTGACAAAGAAGATGGAACTGCAAAGGAAGAGGCAGATGGTGAGGATGAAGAACTGTCTTCATATCAAATGACACAGGAAATACAGCACAGACATTGTAAAATGCCTGCAAGGAAACCTTATGCATTCATTGGAAGAAGAGATGAATAGGAGTGGCTTCGATGGTCATGTTGGTGAGGTTGAAATTGGTGCTCATGCGAAGAGCAAAGACGTTAATGATTGCGACAATAGATCAGATGGTGAATCAAGGCCAAGATTGAAAGTCAATAAAAACAGAGCCTTATGCAGGAATAAAAACAAGATGAGCGAGGTTCATGGTTCATCAGACAAACGGCAGAATTATAAAGTCAAAAAGAAAAAGAAGAGGTTCAAGGTTCATGGTTCTTCAGACAACCAGCCAAATTATAAGGTCAGGAAAAAAGAAGAAAGAATGATCGTTTTAAGGCCATTTAACCCGCTAGAGCGGGGGTTAGCCTTGCGGGCCCCATGACAATCATGGTTCCCTGTTTGAGGCAATGTTTTTATGGCCGGATGCCCTTCCTGACACCAAACCTTGGTCACGCTCTTACGATGCGCAGGGATACGGTGTACCTATTCTAAATCAGGGTACACACCGTGATCATTCATCCCAGCAAGCTGGTACTCAATTTGCCGACCTCGGAAGGATGACAGGCTGAGTCAACCCCCCTGGCGTTAATTCAGCGATCGACCGGGATTTAGAACTCAGGATCCTAGGATCCCAAGCCGGCACCCTAACCGCTAAGCCAACACCAGGCAATAAGGTCAGGAAGAAAAAGAAAAAGCAGAGGAGCAAGGTTCATGGTAGTAGTATGTTTTGGGGGGTTCTGGCTCACTGAGCCCCCGACTATGGTTCAACATGGGTCAATATGGTTCAACATGGTCCACTGTGGTTCAACATGGTTCATTTTTCATTTTTCCCAAAATTTTTTATTTAATTTTCAATTTTTTAAATTTAATTTTCAATTTTTTATTTTTTATTTCATTTTCAATTTTATAATTTTTCAATTATATAATTTTCAATTATGTCTTTCAATCAATTATGTCTCATGTTTCAATTATGTTTTTTTTTTTTAAATTTTCAATTATATAATTTCCCCAATTTTTTTTATTTCATTTCCAAATTGTATTTTATTTAATTTTCATTTTTTTATTTAATTTCCAAATTATTTTTTCCTGAATTTTTTTTTTCTTCCTCTCAGTGATGCGTTATCCGTTTAATTAACTCATTCGGAAAATTACTACTTTTCCCCCATTCCTCCTTAACCTTTTCTTCTTCAAAATCCTGATCAAAATCTTCCTGTATCCATGAACCCACATTCCAGCTGAAAAAGTTTGAATGCGTGTTTGTTGGTTTGGAGGTGTTTATTGTAATATTTATATTCACATTTACAAACATCGCAATATGTTGTATTCATCTTTATTTATATAACAAAATAATTACTCATAAAATCAATGTTATATTTTCATTTTTAAATTAAATTTTCAGTTTTTTATTTATTATTTAATTTTCAATTATATAATTTTCCAAAATTTTTTATATAATTTAAATTTTTTATTTAATAAGCCTTATTTGACATCTAGACTGCAGATGTCGCTGTTGAGTTGATATGAAGTGATATACTGTATGTATTTTTTTCTGATTAAAACATTTTAAAAATTGATGTTGGTTTAAACATACCTGAAGTATGTTTCCACCCCTCTCCCCCTTACTCTTTTTGCCCTCACTCTTTTCTTCCCCTCCTCCTTCTCCTTTTTCTCCTACTCCTTTTTCTCCCTTTCCTTCCTCTCTTTTTTTTCCCTTTCCTCATTCTCCTTTTTCCCCCTTTCCTCCCTCTCCCTCTCTTCCTTCTCCTTTTTCTCAGTCTCTTCTTTCACCCTTTCCCCCCTCTCTTCTTCAACTCCTTCCTCATCCCTTGCCACCATTAAACCATCACCATCATCCCGAACACCATAATCATCACGATCAACACTTGAAAATATTATTTTCAGTAGACTTTGTATTTCTTTATTTTCCTCCTCAGTGCGAGGGTGTTTTATTTACAGTACCACGAGTCTTTTATTAATCTCACTGGTTTCCATATTTTTATATTTTTCCTCCCTCTCCTCTTTCTCACTCTCTTCCTTCTCCTTTTTCTCCCTTTCCTCCCTTTCCTACTTTTTCTCACTCTCTCCTTTCACTGTTTCCCCCCACTCTTCTTCAACTTCTTCCTCATCCCCTGTGTGGTAGAATTTCGTGTATGACTCACAGGACTCCAATGACCGGACTCAGGTTTACAAAAGGTCTGGTTTATTATTCACTTCATTCCATTTACCAAATAATACCGCATTATTCAATGGCTGAGATTAACTCTTTTCCATGGTCCTTTTCGTTCGGCTGATATTCTTCCGCAGCGCCGTACTCGTTCATTCCATCGTTCCGTCGGGCAGGGCTTCTGAGGACAAGTCTACTTTACTCAACGTTTGCTCTCGTTTATATCGCCCAAACTGGACTTAATCTCCTCTCCGCTAATGTCCCGAGGTCATGCATCGCACCGAGTCCTGGCATCAGCTCGCTCCCCTCCTGCTGTGATTTCCATTTACACAGCAGGGGGGGGTGCTCTAGCCTGGGGCCTTGACCAGGTGTTTCAAGAGATTACATTGTTCATACACATTCTGACACTCATTTACAAACTCGTCTTTAACAGAGTTTGCATGTAAAATGTATCTGCTTTGTTACCAGGTTAATTAATAAGTTACCAGGGCCAATCAATATGTTACACTGAGTTACACTTCCACAATTCCCTCATCTTTTTGTTTTTGTTTATATTAACCATTAATCTAAACATCAATATAAGTAAACAATCAATCACTACTAGTAAACATCATTACAAGTATAAGTAAATAATCAATCACTTTGGTAATCAAATTCCCTTAGGCATACACCGTCATCCTGCAAGAATCACAAAACATTTCGTTGGTCATTGACTTCTTCCATATCGTTCAATCTATTGCATTTGCATCACAAATATATTTTCAAAACAACACTTCACCATCACCAAGATACAACAATTTCACTTCATTTTCAAGTTTTGTAAAGCATCTGCACCATCTGGCAAAAAACGTTTGCCTCCACACAAATGTTGACTTTGTTTGAAAGGAAGGGCTGATCACTTGTGTTTGAATCCAGGTATGAAACATTTTCTCCTAATGTCTTCATAGCTCCTGCACTACTTCGTGTAGGATTTCGCTGTTGTGGTAACACTGCGGAGTCATAGACTGACCCTTCTCTCCATGTAGCATTCTTGCCACTTTTTGCTGTGAACCATAATGATTCCTTGAACAAGGCCTTCACCCAGTTGTAGTCGACTTGCCTCCTCCCTCATTGTGAGTGGGCAGCAAGTATTGGTGTGACGTTGATTGGCCAGCAAGATGTGGAACAGGGATGCCGGATGCATCCACACTGATGTTGGGACCATGGTGTTCAGGTCATTCATGGTCCTTACCAGGAGCAACCAGCAGAATCGTGCACAGCTGTTGTGACAAGGGCACAGCCGTTTTTGCAGCTCCATGCTGGTTCCCCGGACGTTGGTGAAGTAATAACATATGTCCCCGCATTTCACAGAGGTTGCAGGTAAAATGTCGTTGTCCTGCAACTTCTGATGTGGTGAATGTTCGAAGTCTTCGAACAAGAGTAAGTGATCGCCTTTCTTTCATATGTTGCAGTGTGATCCAGGCAAATGGTCACATAAATTTCCTTGGTGAAGGTAAGCATTCATCTCCAAGTTACACGGGAGAATGTCTTCATCATTCTTTGAGAAAGAGGGTGTATGCCACGATTAACTTCATTTTTTAGCCACAAATTTTCTTTCTCGAACTTCTTCCCAATTCCGTTAGCAATCCCTCCAAAATGTGATCTCGTCTTATCTTTATGCTCAGTCATATCTGAATCTGCTTTCCGCACACACTGAATCAGATAGGGTACATCTTACCATGAAATCAGCATAATCATGTATATCTTCCGACAGTTTCACATTCAACAATTTGTTGTTTTTCCTTAACTCAAAAAGTTATATTCATTTATATGCGTCACACAAATAATATTCAATCAGGTATGTATTTTATTACTAGACTAAGAATAGCATTGTATATGATTACAATCACAAACGGGAATACCTAATTCCCAACAACAATTTTCCCAAACCAACAAATTAAGCATAATGTATTATTACCATAATTCCTCTCCACTTTTTCTTTTCCCTCTTTTTTTTTTTTTAACAGTGTGTCACTCGTGGTGATATGAGTTCATTGATATTGTAATTGACACAACTCATAACATTATCGTTATGCCATTATCTTAATTCTACTGTTTATGTTGCCATAAAAGTCTTCCTTTTCTGGTTCCACATTTCTTTCCTCATTTGTCACTTCATGCGTTATCATCGTGTTGTTGGTTACCTTATTCAAACACACCGTCACTAAGGCTTTCAAGCAAGCCACCACTAAAACAATTGCCAATATAACTACTAAACCAACAAACAAGTCTGCTACTCCTTGTATATGTTCATACCTATGACATAGTTATATGTCGATGACATTTAACATTATATACCAAACTAACAAGCTTCCTAAAAGGTAAATAAAGAAAATCCCTTAATATGTAACATAATCAGATTATTTGTCTTACCCTGATCCCCCTATCTCCCGGGGTTGAACTCAATCCCCTGATCATGAGTGTAGTTGTGATACATTTTTTTCACTCATGCTGTATTAATATCAGTAGATAATTGTATGTCATGTAGGCAAATAAATGTCACTATTCCAAGTAGGAATATCACATGTTGAAAATGTAATGTTTATCAATGCAAGGGGTGTTAAAATGTAATTCAAATGACTGTAAATCACGACTATCATTTTTCTACCACTGAATGTTCTGCTGGGCTGCTAGGTGCAGCCTCATTTTCTGTGGGATCGTCCACCTTAGCCCCATGTGCTTGTTTGCAATGAGGGGCATGAATCCAACTTTCTATTTTGGGTCCATATTTGTTTCTATTCTTATCAATCTCCTATGGTTTATCAATTCGTTCCAAGATACCGCAACCAAAGGTTTTAACCAAAGCTCTACCAAACTATTTCCAATTTGAACAAAAATGCCAGTGAAACAATGATTCGAAGGATTAACTTCAAGGGGTCAATAAATTTATTCTATAGCCAGATCTAATTTTCCCATCCAATAGTTTGCCTTGCCACATGTCATATTATAACACCTTAATAAACCTTCGAAAAAATGTTTCCCATCTCAACAAATTTCCTTTTTTACAAATAGCCATGTGTAACTTACGTATTTAACTACAATTTCCTCTCAATTTGTTTGGCCTAACTGGCCGCAAAAGTGGCTGCCAGCATGCAGTACCGTTTTTTATCTACCAAGGAAGTGTTCCACACAAGACCTCTACCAAAATGTTGTTTGTAAAAACAAATCTGGGATTTCTGATTACATGGATGCACACTCTCAGGACATTTTCAGGCTGCTGTTAACAATCCACTACGATGACTTAATTCCTTTACCCACAATCAAATAATTAGTACAAATTGAGGATATTATCCCTATCACATTCTTTTATAGATTCATTATGTTGGATCTAATTTTTTCCAATAATTTTCCACTGCTGTAAGGCGGAACAATAGCTCTCATAAGTCTTAGTAATATCGTACTTAATTTGCCCAGCAGAGAATAATTTATTTACTATCCTTTCTCATCTGTTAACCAGTGACTTTGTTTAAACTCCAGAACTGAAAACCCACAATAGTTCAAACCAGCAAAATTTTCTTTACTCTTTTCCCATATCATCTATGCCTAAAACACATCCATACATACAGCACAATTTATATGCTGATAAAATTCAAGTTTATATATATAAAATCCATGAGCAGAGTATTCTGGGAAGTCAGTGTAAGACCTCTCCCAAATTTGGATGATTTTGTACTTCCTCATTTCCTTTTATGAAGCTCATATCCATAAATAGATGTTATTCTCATATACATTCTATCAAAAATGGAATCCCAAAATTACTCACAATTTTACTATTAATTAATGGCTGCTCATAACCCAGCACATCAAATTTTTTATATTCCATTTCCCTTGACAAAAGAGATAATGTTCATAATCAAATTATATTTCTATTTTATTTTACGGATTCTCTGGATATTCAATCCCATCCACATATCCCAATCCCATCCACATATAACTATCCATTTCCAGACAGGCACACTGTCGGTGTCAACAATCTTGTAAGATTGATACACAAAAACACACACACACATGCATTATGCATATTTGTTTGCGTTGGAACCATTATTTACAGATCAGATGGGTGTCAATTTTATTTCAATTTCATAAAATTTGTCAATCAAATTCAAAATGCTTATAGACAAATGAACCAAAAGTCCATTCTTAGAAAACCTTTATGATGTCAAATTGAAATTACCCTTTCTGCCTTCACAATAATCTATCCAAATTTTGACTACACACCCATTTGCATGTCAGTCGACCATTGACCTATCAATTGTGCGGAACAATAGTCCGAAATTCCCACCTGATCATCATGTGACTCTTGTTACTTGGTTTGCCAACAATTGCAACGCAATTGTTCCAAACTTTGTAAATTTAAAATTGCTGTGCCCAAAATAGAAGATCCAATTTTGGCATTTGATCAATTAATTATTAATTTGTTAACAAGCAAAAAGAAAAATGAATCATTCTTGCTCTGAAAGCTTTTCAGACACAAGAATCATCGACAGTTATTCATGTTTGTCCAGTAATCTAATTTGTTGAGGCCAATCGTCATTTGGGATTTGTCGCAATGAAGGCCTAATCATTGTCTGAGGTATCGGTCAGCACTGGTACCCTTGATCTTGGTTTCTTTGTCCTTGGTTTCTTTGTCCTTGGTTTCTTTGTCCTTGGTTTCCCTGTCGAAATTGTCTTCTGCTCAGATATGGGCATCTCCTTATCCAGTGTCCCATCTCTCCACAGTTGAAGCACCGGCTTCTGTCGTTACCTGGGCTGTGCACCTGTGCACTTGTATTGCTGGGCTGCATCTCTACATCCCTGAGTTGCCACTGCAATCTCTCGTTATCTCCTGAAACACGAAAAAATTCTCTGTACCGTCCTTTTTGGGGAGACAACTGGAAATCAGATGGGACAACTGTCACTTTCATTCCTAATTTCGAGGGCAGTTGTGCATTTGTCTCCTCCACTGTATCCTGTATCCTTTTTATTTTAAATTCTACATCCGTTATCTGTTCTTGCTGTTCCCGTTGTCTGGATTCACCATCCCAAAGATGGAATGCAAGCCAGTCTACCGTTAGATTCTGTCTCTTTCTGGCTTTCAATCTTTGTTCTAATCTTTCCAATCGACTTCGCTCAACTGTACCATCTCTTGGAAACTCCTCATCATGTCCCTTTGTCCACAAATACCAATTCTCGACCTGCCTTATAGCTTCGGCACCATAACGGTCGTACATATGATGTGTACAAGTACCTTTTTGTGGAATCTCTGGTTGTCCTTGTGTATTCTTGTAGGCTCCATTTCCCATTCTGCCTTTTATCAAAGTAGCATTGGATGTGTTGTAGTTTGTTCCTCTAAAGCTTCACTCGTACCTCCAGGAAGGGTCTCTCCACCTGTTCACACGGTGATTTCCAGAGAATCTCCCTCAGCTGTGGCTTTTGCACAATCCAATCTCACAGATCAGTATTTGCAGATGAGCCGGAGGGTCAGTATGAAATGGGTGAATCCTCAGGTGTCCGCTCTGTTTGACGGGGAAATCACACAATGGTAACCGCACATATATATCTGTATATAAACTCACCACCTTGCTCAATTTTCCCAGGTTGTCTCCACATTGATAATATCTCGCAAAGATATCAAAGCTTCTTTCTTGAGACCGCATTTTCATTAATCAAACAATCAATATATTCAATTCAATTTATTCAGTTCAATTTATTCAGTTAAATTTATTCAATTAAATTTAATCAATTAGATTCAATCAATTAACAATTCAATCAATTATTCAATTTCAATTTATTCATCAATATTCATCAATAAATCAAATTAATCATTTTGGATGACTCCTTGCATAAGCCCTTTCCCCAATGATGTCAGGACAGGTCCATCCATTGACTGAGATCGAATCTCATCGGTCGTCACTTCTGGTTCGTACCTCATGTTAATTGATGAATCACCGTCCTGTCCTAGGGTCATATCTGACATATTTCCCCATTTTGCCTGGTCTCCACAAATTTTCTTTGCAACCACTAAAGGCAACTCATCCTTCATTCGTGAGACAGCCAAAATGGATGGCAGATATTAAAGTTCATTGGGAAAAACATCTCATCATTTTTCTTTTAATAGTATCCAAAATCTCTTGGCAATATAAATTTCGTAAAACTCCTGAAATAAGACAGTAAAATTTCTTCAATCATGCTAAATTTTGAAACTCCATCGCTTGTAATACCCAATTTATCCCATAGGGCTTGAAAGTTCTTTCCCAAGTTCATGCAGCATTCTGCATTTGAACCCTATGATATCATTCATAATAATCATCATGATTTTATAGTCATGGTCCTATCATAATCATCTATTTAAAACGAACATTTCCTTTATCACCACAGCTATGTGGTATAATCAACAATAGAATAAAACTGTACATAGCAACAGGCTACCTCATGGCCACTTAGTATACCTATTGACAATAAGTCATAACAATATCGAATAATCACTGAACAATTCAAAAATCGCTTCCCCTGCTCCAGCCGCAGCATCCGTGATATTTGTTTGCTCATTCACTATTCCTGATTCGTCATCAAGGATCTCCATCATCACACAGCGTACTTAATTCCGCATTCTGATGAGAATTCAACAGGATTTTACGACTCAAAGGAAAAGAACGAGCAGACCTTTTGCAGGATGATCGTTACAAAAATCGTTACATATATTAAAGTATTTATGATGTCGACAAATCATATCTTAATTCTTCCAAGATTTTGGTTCTTTGAATAAATCACAGCACCGGGAGAACCAGCTCCAAAAATGGATCTTTGTGTTTATTCAGCACCCTAGTAATTGGTTCTTTGTGTACTAATTACACAGCACCCAGGCCCCGCTCATATGGATCTTTGTGCAGCGCTACACAGCACCTGAGCAAAAGGGGTTTCATCTACATTTTCCCTATCTGGTGTACCATCCGTGATATTTGTCTGCTCATTCACTATTCCTGATTCGTCATCAAGGATCTCCATCATCACACAGCGTACTTAATTCCGCTTTTTAATGAGAGTTCAACAGGAATTTACGACTCAAAGGAAAAGAACGAGCAGACCTTTTGCAGGACGATAACTGGAATTAGTCGTGAAAATATATCCAAAATACTCAAAAATAGACACCCACAAAAATAAACAACAAACCCAAACAAACCCAAGGTCGACCATATTACACAATAAATTACATCATTTCAGCATCGTATTGATTGCTGAAATATTCCAGGGTTTATACACACCTCAAAAGAGGTATGCGTGGTGTTGCCCCCTCCCACGTTTATTCCAGGGTTTATACACACCTTAAAAGAGGTATGCGTGGTGTTGCCCCCTCCCACTTTTAATTCCTCATTAAATCGTTTCCATTTAAAAAACATCGCCTTTACTGCTCCAGTCGCAGCATTTGTCACTTTGTTTGCTCATCCGCATGACCAAAACGAAATAAAGGGAGCTCAACCATTACACAGCGCTTTTAATGGCGCATGCCATAGAAACTCAACGCAATTTCGACTCGGCCAGCAAACGAGCAAATTGTGCAGGATGTTAACTGGAATTAGTCGTGAAAAATATATCCAAATACACAAAAATACACACCCACACAAATAAACAACATTTATTCCGTTTAACAGAACAAACATTTCCTCTATCATGACATGCATGTCTTCAAAATTATATGCCCAAGAGAAAAAGTAAAATTAATTAAAACTGCGGGCAGTGATGATCCGGGGACCATACCGCTCCATCCTGATTGGACGAGTGCGTGCTAGAGTCGTTAACAACGACAGTCCAGATCCGATTGTTCAAAATTTCAACTCAATCGATCGAAAAATGAACGCAGGGATGCATTTTAAAGGTGCAGTGGCACTAACTGAGTTGCCACGAATATGGCCATGAAATTGCCAATATGGCCATCACAAAATATTTTCCTTAATCAATTGGCTCATAGCATAACCAATCTGCAAGTATTTCATCCGAAGATGTGTCTCTGAGGACTTTTAATTAAATAAGTCATTTATAAATCAACGAGTTAATTTATTAAATGATTAATCAATAAATCAAATTTTTCCTTGACAGCCATATCACTCGGTCAGTGTCATGTCCAAATATCAGCTTCCTTACTCAAAAGGTGCCTGAGTTAATGTAATGTAATTACTGTAATAAGATTACTGCAATTACTGTAATGATTACTGTAATTACTGTAATTACCGGAACTGTAATTACTGTAATTACCTCAGGTAATTACTGTAATGTAATTACTGTAATGTAATAAGAAATGTAATTAATTAAATAAGTACTTCATTAATCGTTAATAATGAAATAATTCCTGAATTCTCATTCGATTCACTTGACATTCGAATGTCCCCAAAACGTTGGAGCAAAACGTTGCAACAACGAAAGTGAAACGTTAGCACAACCCAACCTTTGAATGGTCCCAAACGTTTCGACAACAAATGGTCACAAGTCATTATCACATTGCAATGACCTCTAAACATTCCTAAACCAATATCCCATTAAAAAATCCCATTAAAATCCCATATTTTGTCACCCTTTGCATTGTTGAAAGCAATTAATTCCATAACTTAATATTACCTCAATTTATATATACTAGGGCGTGCCCGCACGTACGTGCTCGCCCGTACGTGCTTGCAAAAAACATGCGTGCAAACAACAACAACAAAACTTTGAAACCACGTGGCAGTAACGACCACAGAACCCCCCCTTCTATTTACATGCAATGGTTTGGTCCATTCGCAAAGCCAAAGCGAACGACCACAGAACCCCCCTTCTATTTACATGCAATGGTTCGGTCCATCCGCAGAGCCAAAGCGAACGACCACAGAACCCCCCTTCTATTTACATGCAATGGTTCGGTCCATCCGCAGAGCCAAAGCGAACGACCACAGAACCCCCCTTCTATTTACATGCAATGGTTCGGTCCATCCGCAGAGCCAAAGCGAACGGCCCGCGAGCACGGCGACCACACCCTGGGACCCACCCGTCCGATTAATTTCAAACCTTGAAAAGGCACATCCTCGGGTCCCCACCAATATACCTGGCAAGTTTCAAGTATATCGGACCGGTAGTTGTTGAGAAACAGCGGTCGCATACAGACAGACCGACACACACACCGAGATTACTGGAATTATAGATAGATAAAAATCCGATCTCATTAAAACCTTCAGACAAACCACTAGCATATATTATTCCTAGGACTAAAATCACCAGGACCATTATCAAACATTTATCAAAATATTAGGACCATCATCAAACCAATGAATGACTCCATCCAAACCCAGACATTTTGAGTTCCGTAACTTTAATACTTCAAATTTTCCATTCCTTCCCTTCCTGATCCTTCGATGTAGGGATGGGTTCTTTTTAGGATCATGTTGCATCGAGCATTATTTTCCAAACAGTGTGACTATTAAGCCCACGCCAAAACCTCTGACATCCCACCATTAACACCTATTTTAAGCGTGCCGAATCAGTAAGCATCACCCCTTCTATGAGCCTCGACCAGAGGGTGGTTGTTACCCACAAATTTAGGTTGAGGTTGTTGACGAGTCGTTGACAACAGCCCGGATCCGATTGTTCAAAGTTTGAACTGAATCGGTCAGGATAAATTTTGCTAGCTGAACAGCTAGCAACGAAACGTCACCCGGTGACCTGGGTCTTCACCAAAATCCAATCATTTCGTCGTGCCACTCATGCTATTTATCTGGCAAATTTCGTCAAAAAAAACAACAACACTGGTTCCGTGTCAGAATGGACATGAGGGACAATGAGGGACAGTGAGGGAGTGTGTTTTTTTTTTTTTTTTTTTTTTTTTATCCAATCTCCATCTTTCACAGTAATTCTGGACCGGCATGAGGTGGGATTGTCTGTCATGAATTTATTTGTTGATCGAACGAGTTTTAATTTGTCTAAATCCGACCAGTCGTTCCCAAGATATAAGCCTTTTTGTCGCAATACCATAATCAGGATAAATTTAGAACAGCCCTTAAACTAACACCAAGCAGATCAATTTTTATATTTAGGTTGAGGTTTCACACAAACTGGTTAACTAAATAATACAGAATTATTATTATTATTATATCTCCGCCTTGGTGACCAGTTTATGTTTTGTATCCCACTGATAGGCCGGATCTGGATTCGGACCTGAACCAAAATCCAATCATTTCGTCGTGTAGTGATGGACCTGGACAAAATTTGATGCAATTTTTTTCCCATCGCCATCTTTCATCATAATTCTGGACCGGCATGAGGGGGGGTTGTCTGTCATGAATTTATAGGCATGGCGGGAAAACTGAAAAAAAATTATTTATTTAAAACGGGTGTACACGATTGTACACGTGTACGGACGGACCTTACCGAACCGGCAAACAAGTCGCTTCATGCACATCAGTGGTGCGTTTCTTCGTGGCGCGTGTCAGAAGAATTACACAGCGCAGGAAAAATACGTATTTACAGAAATCGTTAAAAAAAAACTCGGATAATCGCTAAAATCGTTGTGGCCGGTGTACCATATTGGAAATATATATATATATAAATATAATTCCGTTTCCCGGTTCCCTGTCGCTCGCCGAGCGCCGAGCAAGTCAAGTGCTTCGAACAAGTGCAAAAAAAAAGTAGTACTTTATACGTGTGCGGATGGGTAAACGAGTGTACCGGCCTTACACGTCCTGGAAGCAAGCGGTCGCAAGGTGCACACTTGCTCCGTTTGCTTCCAGGTCACAGTAAGGCCCTTTAATAACCAGCGCAAAAATACGTATTTACAGAAATCATTTAGAAAAAAAACGAATAAATTGCTACAGTCGTTTATCGAAATCCCATTCGTGATGGCTCACGCCACCTATATCGCGGCATCGGTGCGCAAAGAAGCCCCAGACCACCTGCTCCCCCATGTATGTACCCATAACTTCCAAGTTCGTAAATCATATTGGACTAAACAAGACACACTCACCTTTTACTTGCTTGTACAATTGATTTCAGCGGTGCCTCCATATTGTGGTAGAATTTCGTGTATGACTCACAGGACTCCAATGACCGGACTCAGGTTTACAAAAGGTCTGGTTTATTATTCACTTCATTCCATTTACCAAATAATACCGCATTATTCAATGGCTGAGATTAACTCTTTTCCATGGTCCTTTTCGTTCGGCTGATATTCTTCCGCAGCGCCGTACTCGTTCATTCCATCGTTCCGTCGGGCAGGGCTTCTGAGGACAAGTCTACTTTATTCAACGTTTGCTCTCGTTTATATCGCCCAAACTGGACTTAATCTCCTCTCCGCTAATGTCCCGAGGTCATGCATCGCACCGAGTCCTGGCATCAGCTCGCTCCCCTCCTGCTGTGATTTCCATTTACACAGCAGGGGGGGGGGGGTGCTCTAGCCTGGGGCCTTGACCAGGTGTTTCAAGAGATTACATTGTTCATACACATTCTGACACTCATTTACAAACTCGTCTTTAACAGAGTTTGCATGTAAAATGTATCTGCTTTGTTACCAGGTTAATTAATAAGTTACCAGGGCCAATCAATATGTTACACTGAGTTACACTTCCACACCTGCAACCCCTAAACCATCTCCCCATGGCATAGATTGTTCATTTAATGTTTTTAGCCGCGTCGCAAGACGCTGGTCATAGAGTGCCCTCTGCTGTTGTTGTTGTTGTTGTTCTTGTTCTTGCAGAGAAGACAAAACCTCAAAGCTCCACCCATTCTGGGAACCATAGCTCCACCCATTGTGGGAGAGGCTTCATATAAACAAATATCCACCATTTTATTAACTCGCATAGCTTTGAGGCCTGTTTTGTAGGCCCGTGGAGTCTTCCTCTCTCACACAGTTTTATTTCAAATCAAATTCGATATATCATTTCATTTTTCACAGTCGCTAACATAGTTTTAGACTCGGTTGAAAAAAAACGGGAAGAAAATCCGATGAAAGTTGCCCTTTATAGAACGAAACGAATTCTCAAAGGCCTGTAACTTCAAGTCCATTGAGTTTTTTTTTTTTAAATCGCGCCATGGTCAGTCATACACCGCCCGAAATAACAGACGGGAAAATGCCGAGATATATTAAAAATTCGTCCATTTGATGACAATCGTCACGATGAAATATTTAATTTATACGTCGTCACAATAATGTGGAGAGAGGAGCATAGCTTCGTTCACGTGTCGCCACATACGGGAAATTGCCGAGATATATATTTTTAAAATCGCGGCATGGTCAGTCATACACCGCCTGAAATAACAGACGGGAAAATGCCGAGATATATTAAAAATTCGTCGCCACACACAGGAAATTGCCGAGATATATTTTCACTTTGCACAAAAATAACATCAAGTAATCGAATCTATAGGAATGTCCTGTGCCTATAACATCGACGTTATAGGCACAGCTGCATCTAGGCATTGTGTAACATCGACGCGGCTTTTGTTTTAATTAAAACTTTTTGTACTTGTTTTATATGGCCTCCCCTGCCCCCTTATTCGATGCCTCCCTCTCCTCCCTCTCTCTTTCCTCCCTTGCCTCCTTTTTCTCACTCTCTTCTTTCACCCTTTTCTTCCTCTCTTCTTCTCTCCTTCCTCATCCCTTGCTACCCTTAAAGCATCTCCCCATAGAATATTATACATACAGTCACGTGAAAAAGTAAGTACACCTCAAGTAAAGTTTTGACTTTTTCAACATATTTCAACATACAGCTATTTGATCTTCATTTCAACAATATTGATAGATAAAGGTGATATAATATAACAAATATCATGAAACATTTACATTTTATACTCCATTGCATCATTTAAATAAACATAAATGCAAATTTCGCATGTGGAAAAAGTAAGTACACCCCTACATTTATCACAACTTCAAATACCTAAAATTAGAATCAGGTGCACCAGCTCAGGTGTAAATGATTAGAACATCGTTAGAGAGGCTCTTGCAGGAACCTGTCTTATTTAAACCTCAGACATTTAGTTTGGTTTGCTCTTTGTTGTTGAAGTGTGTGGCGTCACCATGCCTAGATCAAAAGAGCTCTCTGAGGCCTTCAGAAAGAAGGTTATAGATGCCTACGAGTCTGGGAAGGGATTTAAAAAGATCTCCAAACAATTTGAAATCAATCATTCGACTGTCCGGAAGATCATCTACAAGTGGAGAAGATTCGAAACAACTGCCAACATGTTCAGGCCAGGCCGCCCCAGCAAGTTCAGCCCGAGAGCAGACCGCAAGATGCTGAAAAAAGTCTCTAAGAACCCCAGAATGTCATCACGGGACCCACAGGTAGCTCTTGCCACAGTTGATGTCAAAATTCACGAGTCTACCATTAGAAAGAGGCTGCACAAATTAGATCTACATGGGAGGTGTGCCAGGAGGAAACCTTTGCTGTCCAGAAAGAACATCAGGGCAAGAGTAAAGTTTGCCAATGAACACCGAGGCAAAGACCAGCACTTCTGGAACAATGTGCTCTGGACAGATGAGTCAAAGGTAGAGCTATTTGGCCACCATACCAGGAGACATGTGTGGCGAAAACCAAAGACAGCATTTGACCACAAGAACCTGATACCAACTGTAAAGCATGGTGGTGGAAATATTATGGTTTGGGGCAGCTTTGCTGCATCAGGGCCTGGGCAGCTCACCATCATAGAATCCACTACGAATTCTTCATTGTACCAGAGGGTGTTTTTTTTTTTTTTTTTGTATACTGAATCGAGGCTCGTGAAAGAGCTAACATTTATTTCACAAACAAATCAACCAGACAAACAAAATATACAAAAAGAGGGAGCGGAAGACAAGATGGGGAGAGAAGGGGAAGCACACAACCACAACATTTGAGAGCAGGGAGAAGTGTGGGAGGGAGAGGGCTTGGGGGCAGGAGGCGTGGGAGGGGGAGAGGGGTGGGGGGGGGAGAGGTATAAAACACAAGGGGACCGAAATTAGCGGGGGTAGAAAAGATCAAGGTTTTGGATGGGGGTCAATGGCAATGAGCCATTCTCCAACTCACCATAAGAGATGGTGGTGAACAGCTGTTTTAAAGACCTGGAGGGTGGAGTGGGATTGGACATGCTGCTTGGACTGGACATGCTGGATTGGACATGCTGCATGCATGCTTGAGGATAATGTGAGGCCATCTGTCGGAGAGTTGAAGCTCAACTGAAGGTGGACCTTGCAACATGACAATGACCCTAAACATACCAGTAAATCCACCAAGGAATGGCTGAAAAGAAAGAAATGGAGGGTTCTGGAATGGCCAATTCAAAGCCCGGATCTAAATCCCATCGAGATGTTGTGGGGGGATTTGAAACGAGTTGTGCATGCAAGAAACCCCTCAGACATCGCACAGCTGAAAGAATTCTGCATGGAGGAGTGGGCAAAAATTTCTCCCAGTCGATGTCAGAGACTGGCAGACAGTTATAAGAAACGCCTACTTGAGGTTGTTTCTGCCAAAGGGGGCAATACCACCTATTAGAGCCAAGGGTGTACTTACTTTTTCCACATGCGAAATTTGCATTTATGTTTATTTAAATTATAAAATGGAGTATAAAATGTAAATGTATCATGATATTTGTTATATTATATCACCTTTATCTATCAATATTGTTGAAATGAAGATCAAATAGCTGTATGTTGAAATATGTTGAAAAAGTTAAAACTTTACATGGGGTGTACTTACTTTTTCACGTGACTGTATATTCATCTGGATTTTGAGCTATTCTTGTATCTGTAATTATTTTTTCTCATAATAGGATACCAATAGGATTTGTTGACAATTTTTAAAAGAGTTTAATATTTCATAACTTTGCGAAGTTGATTTTTAATTAATATTTTAATCAAGTCTCTATTTGTGGGATTAGCAACATATGTATAGGGCCAGTCCTTAATTCCAAAATTTCCGTGTCCATGTTCTAATTCATAAGGAATTAAAATTTTTGCCCCCTTTTCTTGTAAGTATCCCTGAACACAAAAATTATAATTATCTTGAAGCCTTTTTCCTGCCATTTTATATTAAAATGTTTATGTTTCTGAAATATACATGAGATTAATATAATGACAAGTAATGCCGCCCCATCTTCCCACTACCAAATCGGTTTGTATGCCATGACTTTGCATACTTATCTGATTTTCTTCCTTCTTTGTCATGCAAACCATCGCTTTGCTATCATATTTCTTTATTTATTCTTGGAATCATGTATTTGTTGTTTACAAATTGTGCTTCCACATATCTTATTATACCCACCATGCGGGTAATAGTCTTCTTTACGAGACCAATTAAAATCATGTAGGTCTAAGTTTATTGAAAAGAACCAATTACAGTGATCCCTCGTTTATCGCGGGGGTTACGTTCCAGAACCCCCCGCGATAGACGAAAATCCGCGAAGTAGCGACCATATTTTTATTTTTTTATTTATATATATTTTAAAGCTTTATGACCCTCCCCACACTCTTATTAACCTTTCCCATACTCTTATAAACACTTCCTATACTCTTAAACACTTTTTACACTCTTAAACATACGTAATTTTAACAACATATAAAATTCTAATGGGTACTCACCCTTGAAGATACTGTAGCTACCCATGGGTCCCCCAAGCAAGACCAGCATCAGAATCTCCTTGCTCCAGCCGGTGACGTCACCGGCGGGGATCCCCGGCGCGAGAGTGGCTGGTCACGTGACCGCTAAAGCATGCCGCGCTTTGCGGGTATAATCAGCTACACCTGTTGATCACGTGACCACCGAAGCACGCCACGCTTGAGAGGCGTGGCTTTTGGTTTCTGGTTGTGCTTTATAATGCAGCCCGATAAACGGGCTTTTCAGTGTTCCCGAGTTGGTTTTGAGAATAAATATCTTCTCGGACGAGTTTGTGTCTTGCCCGTCATTTCGTCCGTATCAAGCAAGAGCCCCGGCTCTTCAATACTACAACTTGCGTGATGAAGATGATGATGAATTAGCTGTGCAGTACTGATGTGATGACGATGAAGGTGATGACGATGATGAATGTACTGCACAGCCAGAAAGAGCATTACAGTTACCCATTACGTGGGTAACTAGCGCAAGTGGAAGCTGCCGCATCTGCGTTTTCCATACGCACGACTCTTTGTCTCTTTGTCTACTCTTCTACTGTACACTATGTACAGTATTTTATTTCTTGTAATATGTTTTAATTACTGTATTTTTCTTATTTCTTTACGTTTTTTAATTTTTTAGGCTAGAAAATGCTTATTTTACCACAAAAATATTTAAAATAATAGTATATAAAAATACATTTATACCGCAAAATCCCGCGATATAGCGAAAAATCCGCGATATAATTTTACATATACTAGCGAGAAAAACCCGCGATGTACCGAAGCCGCGAAAAGTGAACCGCGATATAGCGAGGGATGACTGTATACCCTAAATCAAACATATCATACCCCCATTTATCAATTATCATATTAACTATATGCCCTTCTTTATAAAGTTTAATTTTAAGTCGATGGTTAAATTTAATAAGAAAAGGTGTATGGTCTGTAGAACCAGGTGTTGTGGCTGTAAATTCTACTTATTTGTTAAAAGAGTGCTGTAGAATATTTTGTTAAATTACTGAATCTAAGTCATTGTCATCTGTGGGGCTTGGATAATTGATTAATTTATAATTATTCTTCATATTAATATTTTTTGCTATATTATATTTTTGTCGCTCACTCAGCCTGTGCCTTTGTATAATAATTTGATAAATCAATATCCAACTCTTGGGATAATCCAAAGATAGAACCATCTTTTCCAACATAAGTCATTTTTAAATGAGATTTAAAATAATATCATAAAAATTTACATTATTGTTGAGTTGAAATAATACGTATAAACATAATTGACCACAACATTTGGAATGAATGTATTGGACTTTAAATGTTTGATAAACACCATTCTGTAAGAAGGTAATTACTTCAAAAGGCGGTGGAAGGCCATAACTATCGAAATACATTTTTTTATGACTATTATGAATACAAAGCCAATGAGACACATTCCCATTATTATCTTCTAAATTCATAATAATATTCTTTGTATTTTTAGACAGCTTTGTTAATTAATCTCTCATACAAATAATTACATTATCCATTTTTAGTTTTTTACAATATTCGATATTTGACGTTCTATATTTCTATATTTGCAAGTTCTATATTTGACGTTGTATTCTTTCCAAATTGTTTAAACCATTTATCCATTTATTTATAAGAAAGATATAATCCATCACCCCTTTTAGTTAGTTTTACACCTACCTGTGTGATAGAAGAAAGCATATCTCCAACTAACAATCTCACTTTATCAGGTAGGCTTTCAAGCTTTTCAGCAAAATCTACAATTGCACAACTTCCACTAATTTGTTTCTGCAACTCCTTATTATGTCTTTCCAATTCTTTTTGAGCTTTTAGTTGTGCCTTCCATTCGTTAGCAGTTTTTACCGCTGCTGAAATACCACCCGTCAAAGCTCCCGCCACACTTAAACCAGCTAATAAAGGAATTAAAAATGGAAGAAATCCTCCTATGGTCTCCTTTATTGAATATTTCTTCAACATAGGTTTTGATATTTTAAATGTAAGTGAGCCAGCATCAGTCATGGTTTTCACCTGCTCTCTTGTGAGCAAAACATCAATTCTTATATCTCCTTTTCTCTGAATTGTTTTAATGTTACTCATACAAGACTTTTGATTTTGAATACAATATGTTAATTTATCACGATTGATTTGATTAACATATTGTTACGGAGTCCTCTACAATCTCCTGGTCTCGGTAACCTCCGAAGCCCGAGAGGAACCCCGGCAGAAAGATATATACTACTCCGTGTCGAAATCAATAGGGAAACCACACCATGAGTTATCCACAACCAAAGAATATATTAAAGAGCACACAGGAATCACGATACAACAATAATAGTAATCAACCCTACAATCAATATCTTAAGATGGTACCACCTTATCTAGTAACTTAACCCCAAACTCACGGCACTCCCAGGAAATGGAACCGAGCCCTCCTCAATGTCTCTATAACCCTCCAAGGCAAAGTTGATTCGCTCCAGCGATCCTTGGAACCATGTCCGATCCAGATCAATTGAGGCGTAGGCGGTCGAAGCGACACCGAAGTCACGTGGTCCAACACCCTGCAAACTTGCGGTAGAATGGAAAATCTCCAAAGACGCGCGCCGACGTACACGTTTGCCATTCAATCAGCGAATCGCCGTGTACTCCTCAAACATCGCTTTATTGCACAGCCGTCCCCGGCAAACCACCGGAGGATAAGCCCAGCCGACCCGACAAAAAACCTTTTCCGATGAAGGCAGCGCGCAGGGCAAAATGGCGGACGGCTCTCACTCGAGCCGGAGCTTCTTGGCAAGGATTCTCCGGAATCTCAATGCCGATACCCGACTACGCAGGCTTCACAATACTCCAGCGATATCACCAATCGCCTGAGATTATTTTCCCGGACTCAAAGTTCCCTCGACGCCATTCGCTCGACCACGCTCGCAACGGAGCTTCAAGACACGTTTTGTCTTCCACCTTCTACCTCACGACTTCTTCTTCTTCACCGCCTTTTCCTTCCGGGTCGGTTTCCTGTATCATTTTACGTTAACCTTTTAAACTTTAGATAGCTGTTCCTGAATACTAAACCTTTTGAGAATAATAATAATACATGATATCAGAAACATGTCAATTGGGTGAAAACCACAACAGCGGAAGTAACGAATCCGTAACAATATACATCAGTTGATACTTTACTCATTTATTTATTATGAGAAAAAAAAAAGATATGTGATATTAGTCATAACACCATTATCTGTATTAATCTGCAATTCAGTTTCTTCCAAAAGCAAACAATATGCATCAACTTCTTCACTCTCCCCTCTTTCAATGTATAGAGAAGTATCCACTCCATTAGACTTTATAGTTTCCTTTTGAGAACTCAGGTCAATTGTGTAGAGTGTATAAAGTTTTTGAAACGCAGCCATATCCAAAATGGGCTCTTGATTACCATTGCTTTCACACACCTTTTGGTAAGACTTGTAGGCTTCCGCATAATCATTTTTTTCCCAATCAATTTCCAATCTATCTCGCGGGTAAAATGTGCCATCAAGAGAAACCCGAAGTTGTTTCACCTTAGCATTATCACTCAGCGCATTATTCTTATCAGTACCTTCATCTCCATCTGGTTTCTTAAAAATGAGCCATAGGTATCATGGCTTTCCTTCCAGAACACCTAAATTCCAAATGTAGGTTGTGTGTTCCTGTTTAACGGGTTGACATCTTCTTTTAAGGTATGATACATTTAGCGGGGTCTTTGAGTTAAGTCTTCAATTCTACATCTCTTTCGTTTTAAGATTAGGAGTATATTCACTAATATACCAACACATTTGATCAATAACAAATTTATTATTATCACCAAAATTATCACATATTATCACAAAAATTTATATTATCCCTCCTCCGGTATGATAGACCTGAGCCTAGGCCTGGTGGTGGGGTGGCTATCTTTATCAAAAACTCTCTTCCTCACTCTCCTTGCACTGCCCTCTTTCCTCCTCACCCCCAGGAGTACCTCTGGCTACGGCTTCCTCTCCGCTCCCACCTTTTGTTCATATGTGTTCTGTACCGTCCCCCAAACAGTGATGACTCCATCTACATTTCACTGTCTGACAACATGGACCAACTTCTATCCACTCATCCCAACTCTCTCTTCCTCATATGTGGTGACTTCAACTGTCATCATGCCACCTGGTTGGGTGTGGGTTCCTCTCTCACCAGTCATGGCACCTCAGCAAAGGACTTCTGTGACTTACTGGGATTGACACAATCTGTCAATTTCTCGACCCGGATCTCAGCCAATGGAGTATCTTCTCTTCTAGACTTGGTTATGACAAACTTCCCTGCTAATGTCTGCTGCTCTTCTTCTGCTCCAATCGGTTCTTCTGATCATGTGCTTGTCAAAGTGGACATCTCTCTGGCCATTCTCAGAGAGCCTCCTCAGCGTCGACGAGTCTGGCATTTCACTCAGGCCGACTGGGACGGTCTTCAAGCAGCCATCAATTGTCTGGATTGGTCTCCCATCTCCACTGCCTCTGACATCAATTCTTCCTGGGAATTCTTCCAAAGCAAACTGATCTCTCTCGTGCACAGATTTATCCCATCTCGCCTTCAGTTGTCTTACCCTTACTCCTGTCCATGGTACACTGAATCTTGTGGTGAGGCAGTTGCCCTGAAACAACTTGTCTTTGCCTCTTGGAAGGCTAATCCAACTGAGGGCAATCTCAGTTCCTTCCACCAAGCTCGGAACAAGTGTGTGTCTACCCTCAGGAGTGCCAGGAAGCACTATCTCTCCTCACTCAAGAATGAACTCTCAAACCTGTCTCCTTACTCCAAATCCTGGTGGCGTCTGGTCAAATCCGTTTCTGGTGTTTGTTCCCCCTCCATCCCCTCCCTTACCTCAAATGGCCACACAGTTGACATCGCACGTGACAAAGCCGAATGCCTCAACTCTGTGTTTGCCTCAAAATCCTGAGTCCCAAACCCATCTCTCTCTGTTCCCACCTTTCCCAGTCGAACCCAACTGCTCCTGAACTCTGTGTCCTTCTCTCCTGACAAGGTGGAGGAGTTTTTGTCAAACCTCGACTCTGATTCTGCAACTGGACCAGACGGCATCAGCCCACGGGTCCTAAAATCCTGCTCTGCCGCTCTATCTCACCCTCTCTCTGTTCTTTTCACCCTATCTTTTGCTCAAGGTCATCTGCCAGCATCCTGGAAATCAGCTAACATTACCGCTTTACACAAAAAGGTGCAAAAACAGATCCTTGCAACTACAGACCAATCAGCCTGCTCCCAATTATCAGCAAAGTCATGGAATCCATCATTGCTTCGGATATGAAATCTTTCCTCTTCTCCAATGGCTTGATCTCTGATCATTAATTTGGTTTCAGACCAGGTCACTCTACTCTGGACATGCTGCTTCTGCTGTCTCAATAATGGATGGAGGTCCTCAATGCCAAACAGGAAATCAGAGCTGTCTCCCTTGACATATCACGTGCCTTCGATACGGTCTGGCATCCAGCTCTGCTCACCAAACTCTCTTCCTATGGTATCCATGGAAATCTCCATGCATGGCTTGCGGACTTCCTCTCTGGTCGTAGTCAACGTGTGGCCCTGAATGGATTTCTCTCATCTCCCCCTCCTGTTCAGGCTGGAGTTCCCCAAGGCAGTGTGCTGGGCCCTGTGCTTTTTCTGGTCTTTATCAATGATCTCTCCGACTCTCTGGAAAATCCTCTCTATCTCTTTGCTGATGACTCCACTCTCTGCCGCTCCATTCCTCTTCCCTCAGATCGGCAGTCTGCAGCCTCCTCACTCTCTGAAGACCGGGACAAAATCACAGACTGGTCAAACAAGTGGAACATGTCTTTCAATCCTGACAAATCTCACTCTCTTACTATGTCTCTCCGAAAAGATCGACTGGACAACCCTCCCATCTACTTTCTCAACAATCCTCTCCAAGAAGTTCTGTCGCTCAAGCTTTTGGGTCTCACTATCTGCCATGATATTTCTTGGGAAAACCACATTTCCAAGCTGGCCTCCAAAGCCAGTCGCCGACTGGGCATCCTCCGTCGTGCGAAGTCCTTCCTCGGCACACCTGAGCTCCTCACCACATACAAGGCTTTCAACCGCAGCTCAATGGAATACTGTTCTCCCCTATGGGCTGGTGCTCCTGCCTCACACCTGGCTCGGCTTCACGCTGTTGAATCCAGAGCTTTCAAAATCATTGGAATCTCCCGCGATGAAGCTATCTCTGAGGGCCTTTCACTCACTCACCGCAGGCAGGTAGGTGGTCTTTCTGTCTTCTACCGACTCCTCTCCGGCCTTGCTCCCCCAGCTCTCTCTGTGCTCTGTCCCCCAAATATTCCTACAGGTCGCACAAGATCTGCCAGCAACCCTCTGATGGTTAAACTGCCGAAATCTCGGCTCCCTGCTCACCTTCACTCTTTCATTCCTCTTTTCTCCCGCCTCTGGAACAAACTCCCACACTCCCTTCAATCCCACTCCTCCCTCCAGGTCTTTAAAACAGCTGTTCACCACCATCTCTTATCTTCCCCCATCCAAAACCTTGATCTTTTCTACCCCCACTAATTCACCCCAGATCCACCTTGTTTGAAATTCCAACTTCTTTCCTGGAAGTCCTGGCAGTGTCCATTTGTTTATACCTCTGCCACCCCCCCCCCCCACCCCCTTCACATGCCTCCCCACCAAAGCCCTCTCCCTCCCACAGATCTCTCGATGTCTCCATGTCTCTCGGTCCCTGCTCTCAAATGTTGTATTTGTGTCCTTCCCCCTCTCTCCCCATCTTGTCTACCGCTCCCGATGTTATTTGTTTTATGTGTCTGTTTTTCTTTCTGTGTGATTAATGTTCGCTCTTTCACGAGCCTCGATGTTGTATACAAAAAAACAAACAAAAAAAAAAAAGCATTAGCAGCCCCAAAAAGCAATCTATTTACATTATCATACCTTTGTCGTTGAAATCGAATTTTAAGTCCATACAAAACTTTATCATAATCACAAAATCCAAATATACCCTTAAGGGGAACTGCTATGGTAAAACTATTCTCTGCTTTGTTTCATCGTTATACATTGACTTTCTTTGATTATAACCAGGGTCTGTGTTTGTTCCCGTTGACATATCAGATATAAAACCTTCAACAGCCCCCTTACCCAGACTATCACTAAACGAATATAGTGTAAATTTCATCATTTCAGATGTAGCAGAGACATAATCAACCGCTTCAACCTCTTTTGTTCCAATATACATTATACAAACGGACACTATCAAACATTTTCCAGAAGAAATCATTTATGAGTGTAGCATTAGTGTTATTCGCAACCTTAGTGAATTTAAATATACACAACAAAAAACTATCAGCTAGATCAGTGGTTCTTAACCTTTTCAAAGGCGCCGAACCATAACGAAACCCACCGAACACTTGCGGAACCCCTCAAATTTGACCAAAAAATTAAGAAGAATTGCATCTTAATGCGTTTTCTGGTCTTCTTTTCGGGAGGCGATCTGGGAAATGCGTGGTTTTGTTTTGGCAAGGGCCACCCTCAAATCATTTTCACATGCAAGCCTGCTCCTTTTCTTTGTTTTAATGTCCACCAGTTTCGAAAACGCATGCTCGCAGAGATACGTTGTAACGAACAGCGTGAGGATCTCAAGGGCAATTTTAGCAATGTGAGGATACCCTTCCATTTGGCGGCACCAAAACGTTGAGAGCGTTGTTGTGCCGAAGAGTTGTTGTTGAGTCTGGCTCTACTGAAGTTCGATATAGGGTCGTCGAGGTATTGGTCATTGACATCTGCCGTTGCAACGTCAAAAGTAAACGGCTGCCGCACCCTTGCTGGGTATTGCTCTTGGTCGGGGAAGTAGCTGTCGAATGACTTTCCCAGCTCATCCAAGTGCGTGGCAATCGCTTGCTTCAGCTCCCCCGGGACAGCAGTGCCTCCAACTTCAGACTCATCTTCGATCCCGCTCACGCACTCGTCCAGTAGCGAAAAGTTCACGAAGTTGTCGTTCTCTGTTCTCCGCCTCCACAACGGTAACTTCTTTCGGAAGCGCTCAGCTTTTCTTCAGATTCGATGACATTCACTCCACCGCCCTGCGTCTGGCAATTGAGATGATTGAGTGCGTCGAAGATGTCAGCCAAGTACGCCAAGACGAGGATGAACTCTGACTCTTAGAAGTGCGTTGCATGCCAATGCTGGTGTTCTCGCAAAAACAGGGATAATTCTACACGCAAGGCAAAAACATGGTTCACTACCTTCCCTCGTGATAACCATCGAACGTCAGAATGGTAGAGAAGGACTTCGAATTCAGAGCCGATTTCATTGCACAGCCCTTTGAAGATGCGATGATTCAGAGCACGGCTTCGCACGTACTTCACAGTTTCAATGACGATTTTCAGAACATTGGCCAGTTTTGGAGGCAGGGCTTTTGATGCCAGCACGTGTCTGTGCCGGACACAGTGCGTGACGATGATGTGTGGTGCATCGGCCTTCACCAGCGCTCCAAAACCTGGAGTTGCATCCCAGCATGGCTGGAGCTCCGTCTGAGCAAACTGCAGACACCATGTTCCACGAGAGGCCGTTGCTTTTTAAGAAGTCGTCCACAAGCTTCTTCACGTCAGCTGCCTTCGTCGTTGTTGTGAGAGGCTTGCAGAACAGAAAGTCTTCCTTGATCTCATCTCCTTTGACATAACGCACAAATAAGATGAGCTGGCTCAAATTCGAAACGTCGGTGGTCTCGTCGAGTTGAAGGCTGAATTTCGTCGGGCTCGCGACTAAATCTGCAACTACCTGGGCGAGGATGTCATCGCTCCTGTTGTCGATTCTGCATCTGATGGTGTCATTTCAGAGTGGACGAGAGACAACTTGTTTTCAGCAGCTTTTCCCAGCATGATGTTGGCCATCTTCAACGCGGCTGGTTTGATGAGTGTCTCACCAATGGTGTGCGGTTTGCCCTGCTTTGCGATCAGGTACGCAACTTGATATGACGCGGTGAGGATCGGTTTGTCAATTGGAATGAAACCAGGAGTGGGCAAGGTAGCACCTGTGTCGAATCGGACTCTCTTCAATTTGAATTCATCCAGCATTGCGTCTTTGTACTGCCCCTCGCCGTGCAGTTTTTTTGAAGTATTCCCATAGTTTTGCTGGTGCTAGGCTGGAGTTGCTCAACTTGACATTGCAAAGCATGCATTGAGGACGCTGACTTCCGTCCCGTTCCATCAAACACCGCCCGTAATAACCCGTACCGCCCGTAATCCTCCGACCACTTCCTTTTTTTGCTCGACATACTGCAAAAAAAAAAGAAAAAGGAACAAACTGATCTTAATTGAGTTCGGGCAAATAATTATATGGCAAAAATTTAAAAAGGAACATGCTTAAATATAATCAGTACCCCTCTGAAAACTGAGAAATTTTAACGAAGAAAACATAACTTATAGTTACAATGACGGGATTTATTATCTACTCAACTCTATGTCACCTCAAATCCCATTATAATATTACATAGAAAACTGTGAATTGTTAGTTTTGAATTGCGACCAAAGGAGTTATATCACCTCCACCTAATTTTCTGAGTAATTCAATCATATTTTATAATCACCATCCACTTTTGACTTTAATATAACTCTGAACCCTCCCTGCATATCCACAAACATTTCCAACTTACTTTTCAATTAATCAGTAACTCAAAAGTAAGGCGAGATCAATGACGCACGGCACACGGCAAGCTAATCGAGGCTATTCACTGGAATTTCCGAACACCTGCAAAGTCCAAAATCCAGTAAGGAAGTAAGCAAGTAAGCACCATCAACAGAATAATTAGCAAGTTGCTCATTGATTCAACTTACTACAGTAAGTGTGAAACAACTTATCTTAAACACAGACCAGAGAAACTATGAATGGGATGGGAATACAACTACAAATAACATTTCCATTCGTTCGTAACATACATAGCAAAATAATAATAATATTAATAATAAGCGTAATTACACATAGATTCAAAATTGATACATAAAAAAAAATTGAAATGCATTTCGGAGGACCTCCGCCGAACCCATGAGACTGGCTCACTGAACCCCTGGGGTTCGGTCGAACCCAGGTTAAGAACCACGGAGCTAGATTCAAGTAAGTTTGTTGATTATTTATTTCAAAACTTTTTGTTCCATTTGAATTCCAGTCTGTTGCAGTTATAGCATTTACCTTATAATAGTCTTCCTTTTTAGTAGAGTTTGAAATGATAATCATATCCAAATCATAGATACTATCAATTGCTTCCATACTTTTTTATTTAGCAATATAAATAGTGCCTTCAGAAAGTATTCATACCCCTTGACTTTTTCACATTTTGTTGCATTACAAAAAGAATGAAAAATGGATTAAATGGAAAAAAATTTGTCACTGATCTACACAAAGTACCGCATAATGTCTACGTTGATTTTTTTTATAGCATTTTTTTTACAAGTCGTTTAAAAATGAAAAGCTGTAATGTGTTGAGTCAATAAGCATCCAACCTCTTTGTTATAACCCTCCAAATTGAGCTCAGCTGCATCTAATTTCCTTTGATCATCCTTGCGATGTCTCTACAACTTGATTGGATTTCACTTCAATTGATTGGACATGGTTTTAGAAAGAAACACACCATTCTATATCATGTCCCACAATTGACAGTGCATGTCAGAGCAGAAACTCTACCATGAAGTCCAAGGAACTGTCCGTAGAACTCTGAGATAGACTTTTCAGGAGGCATAATATTGTTGCGGCTCTCGAGCCCGTCGACGTACAGAGGGGGGGGGGGGTTAAACCCTTTTCCCCCTCGAGCTTCGAGTCCACGAGGCCGAGCTGCCACTCCCGTAGCGAGCGTGCGGAAGGGTATCTGGTCGATTCCCTAAGTACCTTCGATACACACGCCACCACGAGAACGGGGACTGGACCTCGCACGAATCACGCTGATCTGATACGCCCGAGCGGTTTGCGTGTCACGTGACTCGTGCTGTTAATTCTTATTGAACCCGATTGAGTGGTTTTACTCGTACAGTGTGAAGCCAATGGGGGGAAATAACGTGAACGACCAAATGGAAGGAAGAACACAGGTTTATTACACAATTTATACAAAGATCAGGGTAAAGAGACACAGGGCAGATACTTAATCAGTCTTAGCTTAATCCACGGACAAGGGCGCACTCACTCACGTGGGGAAAAGGTAGAAGAAGGACGCGCTCCAAGCGCGGCCTTGGCGCCGTTCGCCCCGGTCAGTTCGTTCGGCGTGTCCCTGGGATGTTCGCGGCACGTGCAGGGAGCTCAGGCAAGGAGATCGTTGGCGTCCGTGGCCCCGGGAGACATCGTCCTCGCAAGCGCTATTAATAGGCAGCAGAGCGCAGGGCACAGGGAGAGTTTGTGCTTTCTCTTTCGACACACCTCTCTTCGACCGAGGGAGCTTAGCACGGAGGAGATCATTCGGGGGCATCGAGCAAGAGAGACTGTTCACAGAGAGAGAGAGCTGGTGGAAGAAAGCGCGTTTGAGGGCTCGGGGCAGAGTCTTATAGCCCCTCCCCAGAGTCTTACCCGAATGTTCCAAACTCCTACCCCGGCTGCCGTTGTTAGCCACTCCCCTTGAGTTTCTATTGGCTGCTTGCCGCTTACTGGCCACTCCCCTGCAACTCCTCCCTTGGGCCTTCTAGGCTTGGTCTGGGCATAGCACATGGCATTCTAGCCCAATTGAGGCCTACACTTACTGGCCTGCTCAACGCATACTAACACAGGAAAGGAGACTATGCTTACATTTAATAAGAAATAACTAAACTAAAGCGAGGCTACATGTTGTAGTGCAACTAACTAAGAGGGGGGGTTATCTTTATTCCCACAACTGCAACACTACCCCCCTCTCTCACCAGACTCGGCCCGAGTCGACCCCAACATTGGAACAACCGGTAGAGTCTGGCATGCAATTTTATGTTTACTTTTAATGTGGCACATAGGTGTAATCCCCCTAACATTTATTCTGACCCATGTGTGCGACATTTTTAACACTAGATATGTCCCCGCTAATGCGTTGAGCAGCTATTCTAACAGACTCACACCCACAACTACCCGAGTATTTCCGGAATTTTGTAAACTACACACATAGCCAGTGGGCAACATTATTACATGTACAACACAGAACTTAACCTTTATTTACAATTCTACGACCCAGAACCTGCACTTTAGGAAAGAATTGGAGGAAAGAAATCCAAACACTTGATATGGCACTTGCTGCTTGCATCTTGCATCTTGCATCTTCTGTGTGCGGCTAACAAAACCGGCTGGCCCTGACCGGCATACAGGCCATGTGGAACATCAGGGCCATCTAAATCTTCCATCTTGATAACTTGCACACAATAGCACACACTCTTTTTATTGGCCAGCAAGGCCACTCTCACGTGGTCCAACTGTGTGGCGTCAGTGCCACTCAACAAGTGGTCCGAAGGTGCAAGAGCAATCGCAGCAAGATGCTGCACAGCAGAGGTGCGAGGCCACAAGGCTTGTGGTCCATAAGTGCAGCAAAAGGTGCAGCAAAAGGTGGTTTGACAGCTAAGTGCTGCACAGGTCGGCTGCACAGGTGTGACAAGGGTGCAGCAAAGTGGGGTTGACAGCAAAGTGCTGCACAGGTCGGCTGCAAACACGGCAACATGGATGCTGCACAGGTGTGATGGTGCTGCACAGTTCTGCCTCCAAAATGGTCCTGGGGCAGGGAGGGAAGACAAGGCGCAACAAGCAAAGGGAAAGGCACACGGTAGCACACGCAAAACAGGGTGACCAGGCACCACCATACCTGGTGCGGTGCGAGGGACATGGAAGAGCAAGTGGAGCAAGCTTGTCCCGAACCGTCCATACTACCCCACCATTGGCTACACTACCCTAGCCCCCCTTGTATTTACAATCCGTTTCTATGTCTTGTCTCCCATATCCCCCTCTATCTCCAAATTCGTCCCCAAATCCCTCCCAGGAAGGAAGGGATGGAACAAAGACACTGTCTCACCCACGGCGTGATGCGTCTTACTACTCAAACGGCTTACAGAGCCTTGGTGTGAAACTCGTCCTCCTTGGTGAATGGCTGTGGATTGTGCGAAGGGATCTCACATCCTAACTACACTAATAGCATTTACTCGCGCATCGGAGTAACACTAATAGCATCGGAGGCCAATCTCGCGAGATCACGGCGAGGTCACGTCTTTTCGAAGCTGTTCCATGCGCTCACGCTTTCGAAGCTAAGTGATCTTTCTCAATTGTGTTTTTGTCGAGACTGTATCTATCTTTCGGTGTGTGTACCTAAAGCGTATCTTTTGGAAAATTTTCGGTGCTAATTTTTCGTACATGTATACACAATCGTCGGTTAATGCGTATCGAGTATTCTGCGGCCTAGTACTCGTAGGCTTAGGCTACCATACCGTCTCCGACCTTGTGGTTTTGTTTTTCTCTCAGCGATTCGTCGAATCCGCTGCAATTATTTTCGTTCTCTGTTTCGTCCCAGTCGTTCACCCCGTACCTCCTTGTTTAATATCTCTACTCAAAAAAAAAAAAAACCCCAAAAATATTTCCTTCCCAGGTTTTATTCGTTTATTTGTTGTTCTGATTTGTTCGTTCGTTCTTCGTTCGCGATCACGTGGTTAGAAATGTATAATCTCTCCCATGAACATCTATTTTCTCTCATATATTATAACACCCTTTTCTTCTTTTCCTACAAAAGGATGCTTTCGTCTTGCTCACCAAATCTATTCATTCCAAAAAATATATATAATACCATCTCTTACAGTTCCTCCTTTCTACATTCCCTAAACTATCCAGAACTCCACCCCTCCTTCAGTGTCCTCAAACGTATTTTTGACTCGAAGGTCTCAAACTCATTTTGCAAAAAATGTTCGTTTCGCATGAATCGTACACTTTTCAAAATCCAATCTCACCCCTCCCCTCCAAATCCTCCCCATCACCCATCCCTTTCAAATCTCCCCCCTTGCCCCTTCCCACCCCTCCCTCCTAAACTCCCCCCACACCCCTCCCCTCCGAGACTCTCCCTCGCTCCTCCCCTCCTAGACTCCCCTCTCACCCCTCCTCCTCAAAGCATCCTCCCTGCTTCTTCCCCCTTCCAACTTTCACCCTCATCTCCCCCAACCTTCTACCTCGCTCTTCCCCCTCCTCAAATAACACCTCACTGTGCCTCACCCAATCTCCATCAAACCTTTTGTCTGCCCCATTCTTCCCTTTCTCCAAAGCTATTCTGAAATCTCTGAAATCTCTGACACACCTTCAACAGCTCTCCCTACCTCTTCCTCCTCTTCCACATCTTACCCTACCCCTCCCCCCCCCCCTGTTCTGGACCCGATGATCCCCCTTCCTCTTCATTAACGGTATGGACCTCAAACATCCGGGGCCTCCGCTCAAACTTGACTGATCTCTCCATACAGGTTGCTTCTGACAAACCAGATGTGATCTGCTTAACAGAAACTTTCCTCCTTCATGATGTCTCTGATGCCTTGGTATCTCTCCCAGGTTACTCCTCCTCCGGTATGATAGACCTGAGCCTCGTCCTGGAGGTGGGGTTGCTATCTTTATAAAAAACTCTCTTCCTCACTCGCCCTCCACTGCCCTCTCTCCACCTCACCCCCAGGAATACCTTTGGCTACGGCTTCCCCTTCGCTCCCACCTTTTGTTCATATGTGTGTTGTACCGTCCACCAAACAGCGATGACTCCATCTACATCTCGCTGTCTGATAATATGGACCAACTTCTATCTACCCATCCCAACTCTCTCTTCCTCATATGTGGTGATTTCAATTGTCACCATGCCAGTTGGCTGGGTGTGGGTACCTCTCTCACCAGCCATGGCTCTTCAGCAAAGGACTTCTGCGACTCACTGGGACTGACACAATCTGTCAATTTCCCGACCCGGATCTCAGTCAACGGAGCATCTTCTCTTCTGGATTTGGTTATGACAAACTTCCCTGAAAATGTCTGCTCCTCTTCTTCTGCTCCAATCGGCTCATCTGATCATGTGCTTGTCAAAGTGGACATCTCTCTGACCATTCTCAGAGAGCCTCCTCAGCGTCGACGAGTCTGGCATTTCACTCAGGCCAACTGGCACGGTCTTCAAGCAGCCATTAATCATCTGGACTGGTCTCCCATCTCTACCGCCTCTGACATCAACTCATCCTGGGAATTCTTTCAAAGTAAATTGCTCTCTCTCATGCACAGATTTATCCCATCTCGTCTTCAGTTGTCATACCCTTCCTCCCGTCCATGGTACACGGATTCTTGTGGTGAGGCTATTGCCCTGAAACAACTTGTTTTCGTCTCCTGGAAAGCAAATCCAACGGAGGGAAATCTCATTTCCTTTCACAAAGCCCGAAACAAGTGTGTGTCCACCCTCAGGAGAGCCAGGAAACAATATCTCACCGTTCTCAAGACCGAAACTCTCTTATCTGTCTCCCTCTTCCAAATCCTGGTGGCGTCTGGTCAAATATGTTTCTAGTGTTTGTTCCCCCTCCATCCCCTCCCTCACCTCAAACGGCTTAACGGCTGACTCCGCACGTGAAAAAGCTGAATGCCTCAACTCTGTGTTTGCCTCTAAATCTTGTGTCCCAAACCCATCCCTCTCTGTACCCACCATACCCAGTCGTACCCAGCTGCTCCTGGACTCTGTGTCCTTTCCTCCTGACAAGGTGGAAAAGTTTCTGTCAACCCTCGACTCTGATTCTGCAACTGGTCCTGACGGCATCAGCCCACGGGTCCTAAAATCATGTTCTTCCGCTCTTTCACTCCCTCTTTCTGTTCTCTTCACCCTCTCTTTTGCTCAAGGTCATCTGCCATCTGCTTGGAAATCAGCCAACATCACCGCTTTGCACAAAAAAGGTGCAAAAACAGATCCCAGCAACTACAGACCAATCAGCCTTCTCCCAATTATCAGCAAAGTCATGGAATCCATCATTGCTTCAGATATGAAATCTTTCCTCTTCTCCAATGGCTTGATCTCTGATCATCAATTTGGTTTCAGACCTGGTCACTCTACTCTGGACATGCTGCTTCTGCTTTCTCAACAATGGATGGAGGTCCTCAACGCCAAACAGGAAATTAGAGCTGTCTACCTTGACATTTCACGTGCCTTCGATACGGTCTGGCACCCTGCTCTGCTCACCAAACTCTCCTCCTTTGGTATCCATGGAAATCTCCACGCATGGCTGGCGGACTTCCTCTCTGGTCGTAGTCAACGTGTGGCCCTGAATGGGTTTCTCTCATCTCCTCTTCCTGTTCAGGCTGGAGTTCCCCAAGGTAGTGTTCTGGGCCCTGTGCTTTTTCTGGTCTTCATCAATGATCATCAATGATCAATGAGCAAAGAAAGAGGTAGCAAAGGCGCAGGAGGCATGTAGGAAAATGTTCGGAGAACGCTTGGATTCGGAAGAGGGTCAGAAAGCAGTATTCAGGATTGCAAAGCACATAGCGAAAGAGAGGTGTGATGTGATGGGGGTGAGTTGCTTGAAGGATGAAGTGGGACAAATCGTTGTCGACCCAGATGGAATTAAAGGAAGATGGAAAAGATATATGGAAATGCTGTTGAATACAGAGAATGAATGGGATGGCAACATAGAGAGTAACCCAGTTTTAGGACCGGCAGAGAAGATAACTGAGAAGGAAGTTGAGGAAGCGATAAAAGCAATGAAGAGTGGAAAAGCGGGAGGGCCGACGGGAGTTGTGGGAGATATGTTGAAGGCAGCAGGAAGTTGGGGTGTGAAGAGAATGACAGAGATCTGTAATCTGGTGGTGAAAGAAGGCCGCATTCCAGTGGATGGTAACTGAGTACCCTCGTCCCTCTATGCAAAGGGAAAGGTGACCCTCTGGAGTGTGGCTCGTACCGAGCGATAAAGTTATTGGAGCATGGAATGAAGGTATTGGAAAGGGTGTTGGAAAGGAGGATAAGGAAGAAAGTGAAGATCGACGAAATGCAGTTTGGATTTATGCCAGGAAGAGGAACGACAGATGCGCTTTTCATTGTGAGGCAGTTGCAGGAGAAGTACATGGATAAGAGGAAGAAGTTGTTTTTTGGGTTTGTTGATCTGGAGAAAGCATTCGATTGGGTTCCACGCAAAGTATTGACATGGGCATTGATGGAGTTAGGAGTGGAGGAATGGTTGGTCAGAGTAGTGATGGCAATGTACAAAAGAGCACGCACAGCTGTAAGGACGAAGGACGGGAACAGTGGTGAGTTTGAGGTGAAGGTGGGAGTACATCAGGGGTCGGTACTAAGTCCACTACTATTTGTAGCTGTGATGCAGGTGCTGGCTCAGAACGTAAAGGAGGGTTTACCGTGGGAGTTGTTGTATGCAGATGATCTGGTGTTGATTGCGGAAAGTATGGATGGACTGAAGGAAAAGATGAACAAGTGGAAGGAATGTATGGAGACAAAAGGTCTGAAGGTGAATATCGGAAAGACAAAGGTGATGGCAAGTGGTAAAGCATGTGGTGAGGTGGGAAGAACTGGGAAGTGGCCGTGTGCTGTGTGCAGGAAGGGTGTCGGAGTGAACTCCATTCAGTGTACAATGTGCGCTGAGTGGGTTCATCAAAAATGTAGTGGTCTGAGAGGGTCATTAACCAGTGTGGCAGCTACATTCAAATGTAAGGTGTGCGCAGAGGGAGCTGCAGATGGAGGAAATGTTGAGTTGGATCTTGGAGATGGCGTGAAGCTGGAAGGTGTGAAAACATTTTGCTACCTCGGAGACATGCTGAATGGAGAAGGTGGATCAGACTCGGCAACGGTTGCTCGAGTGAGATGTGCATGAAAGAAGTTTCGGGAACTGAGTGGCGTGCTGATGAGGAGGAGAGTGTCGCTGAAGCTGAAGGGAAAGGTGTATGCTGCATGTGTGAGAAGTGTTATGATTTATGGGAGCGAGACATGGGTAATGAACGTAGAGCAGCAACGAAGGCTGGAAAGGGTGGAAATGCGAATGGTTCGATGGATGTGCGGAGTATCGTTGAGAGAGAGGAGGACAAATGATGAATTGCGAAAGATGATGGGAATATTGCCTGTGATTGATGCTGTGAAGAGGAACAGGTTGAGATGGTTTGGTCATGTATTGAGGAAGGATGAAAGTGACTGGTTGAGAAGAGTGATGGAAGTTAATGTAGAAGGAAGTAGAGGACGGGGAAGACCGAGAAAGACTTGGCTAAAGATGGTGGAAGAAGAAATGCGGGCAAGGGGGTTAACAAGGAGAGATGCAGAAAATAGGGCAAAATGGAGAAGATTGTCATGGGGACCGCAAGGCTAACCCCCGCTCTAGCGGGGAAAACTTGCCTTAAAATGCATGTTGTTGTTGTTGTATCAATGATCTCTCTGACTCTCTTGAAAATCCTCTCTATCTCTTTGCTGATGACTCTACTCTCTGTCGCTCCATTCCTCATCCCTCAGATCGGCAGTCTGCGGCCTCCTCACTCTCTGCAGACCTGGACAAAATCACAGACTGGGCAAACAAATGGAACATGTCTTTCAATCCTGATAAATCTCACACTCTTACGATGTCTCTCCGAAAAGACCGACTGGAAAACCCTCCCATCCACTTTCTGAATAATCCTCTCCAAGAAGTTCTGTCACTCAAGCTTTTGGGTCTCACTATTTGCCATGATCTTTCCTGGGAAAACCACATTTCAAATCTGGCCTCCAAAGCCAGTCGCCGACTGGGCATCCTCCGTCGTGCGAAGTCCTTCCTTGGCACACCTGAGCTCCTCACCACATACAAGGCTTTCATCCGCAGCTCTATGGAATACTGCTCTCCCCTCTGGTCTGGTGCTCCTGCCTCACACCTAGCCCGTCTTCAGGCTGTTGAAACCAAAGCGTTCAGAATCATTGGAATCTCCCGCGATGAAGCTAACTCCAAGGGCCTTTCACTCACTCACCGCAGGCAGGTTGGTGGTCTTTCCGTCTTCTACCGACTCCTCTCTGGCCTTGCCCCCCCAGACCTCTCTGGGCTCTGTCCCCCAAATATTCCTACAGGTCGCACAAGATCTGCCTGCAACCCTCTTATCGTTAAACTGCCAAAATCAAGACTTTCTGCTCACCTTCACTCCTTCAATTCCTCTTTTCTCCCACCTCTGGAACAAACTCCCTCACTCTCTTCAATCCCACTCCACCCTCCAGGTCTTTAAAACAGCTGTTCACCACCATCTCTTATCCTCCCCCATCCAAAACCTTGATCTTTTCTACCTCCGCTAATTTCGGTCCCCTTGTGTTTTATACCTCTCCCCCCCCCCCTCCCCTTCCCACGCCTCCTGCCCCCCAAGCCCTCTCCCTACCACACTTCTCCCTGCTCTCAAATGTTGTGGTTGTGTGCTTCCCCTTCTCTCCCCATCTTGTCTTCCGCTCCCTTTTTTTGTATATTTTGTTTGTCTGGTTGATTTGTTTGTGAAATAAATGTTACCTCTTTCACGAGCCTCGATTCAGTATACAAAAAAAAAAAAAAAAAAAAAAACTCCTCTAAACTACCCAGGGTCGTACCCTGCCAATCGGCCTCTTTAAACTATGTGGTTCAAAGAGCCCGAATTCCCATTGCCCACACTGTGGTGCCCTCCGAATTTGGGTCTCACCCCAACGAATTTTCGCACTGTGCCCTCGCACAATTTTGGGGCTGGGTCGTGTGGCTCCACCAGCAGGTCCACCTACCTGCGCACCTGCGTCACTGAAGCCGCCTCCTGAGCTTACCTGCTCCTCGCAACTACACTAACCGGGGAAGGCCCTCCCTGGCACTTACCCCCATTATGCCCACCTCGGCATCGGGCAACCCGGTCCTTCCCATGGATCCTCGGGCCCCACTCACTCGCAAACAACTACCCTAACCAGCTGCCAGAGCCTACCTGCGGCCTTACCTGGCCGACAAGCTACCAGTGACGGAGTGCCCCAATAACTACACGCACCAATTAAGCCACACACCCAGCCATTCCACAGTCTACTGCACCCTACAAAACACTTCTTTCTACTACCCGCACCACAGGTGTCAATATCCATTCAATTTACCTTTGCCCTCTACCTGGCTTTACACTACCCCCCCCCGCCCCCGGGCTTTCGCGAATTGGTTCCACTCCCCCCATTCAATCCTTCGCACCATGCATTCCACACCAAGCATTCCACACCTTTTATCTCGCACACACATTTTTTCTCACACACACTACTTTTACACACCATTACACAATTCCTCAAACACACAGCATAATCTACCTAACTGATTTCCCCTAAAACTCGTGCTTCCCTCATCGTCCCTTTACACTATGCACACACTTCTCTTTAACATCCACCTAAACTCTCTACGTCCCTTCTACAGTTCAGGTGTCCGACTTAAATCTTGTCTCTACGGTCTTCTAAATCCCTAACAATATCCTAGCCCTCCCTCGGCTAGCATCGGTGCCCCATGGAGGCAACCATTGCTGGCCCCTCCATGTGCCTAACACTGCCATCCCCCTAAACTAATGCTCATGCCCCCCCCCCCCCCCGTGGGAGGAATGGTTACCCTACCATTCCCCCATGTGGGGTACACTACTCTCAGTCCTCTAAACTATGAGCCCCTCCATGTGGAGGTTCGTTGTCACGGCTCGACCTCGAAGGGACGAGCGATCCATGCGGGTGGTTGGTCGCCTGTATGGGGGGTCCGGCCGGCATTTACGATCCAAGGGGGGAGGGATTGATGGGCCCAGGTGCCGGGCTCCATCCCTGCGCGGGGCCTCGCGGTCCCACGCACGGTGACCCAACCGGCCACCATCCGGGCACCTCACCCGACAAGGTGCACGGCTCCGAAAACCCAAACCTCCCCTCGAAGCCCCCTGATCGCCCTTGCCACCACAGCACGGCACCAACCATACAGTGTGGGGCCGGAGGTACGAATCGTGCACGCTGGTCCTTGTGAGACCGATGCAGCACCGATCCCCTCCGGTCCCTGCAGCACACAACTCAACGGGGGCTCGAGTATGCTACCCGTCCCACTAAGGACTACCCCGGTCGGTGTCGATGCCTGGACCGCGTCCTCACCACGCGCCACCCACTCCACACTCGCACACCCAGGCACACACGCGGCTTTCACACACTTCGCTATCGCACACTCCGGTGCACACTCTCCTTCCACACACTTCGGTGTGCATTCTCGTTCACACTCCGGTGCACACTCTACCCACACACACTCGGCCATCGCACACTCCGGTGCACACTCGGCCATCACACACTCTGGTGCACACTCTTCCTTTACACACTCAGCCATCGCACACTCTGGTGCACACTCTCTCTCATACTCTGTAACACACTCCCGCTCCACGGGCTCCGGTACCCACTCCCTCTCATACCACACAATGGGCCCTCCGCGAATGCCCGGGTCTTGCCTCTCTCCCAATCTCGCCGAGCACCCGTTCGCATCAAACACAATCTCGCCATTTGCGCCACTCACCTCGGGGCTCTCCTTCCCCTGCTTCTCCGCCAGCACCTGCAAACTTTTTATTGGGTTAGCAAGCACGGCATCACGGTGTGAACACGAACTTTGTGCGCATTCCATCACCACCTCCCGTGATTTACTCTCTGTCTCTCCCGTCTCTACGACCCCAATTGTTTCTTCGAACACGACGATCGTCGGCGCCCTTAAAATTTCCTTTTCAAACTCAACCATCGTCGGCGCCCCCTAAATTTTATTTCCCAATTCGACGATCGTCGGCTTCTCTATAACCCCGTGTCGCTACTCCCAAAGCCCCAGTCAATTTGGCTGTGCTCTGCCTCAACTCTCTCTCCACGTGCTCCTCGCACCGCTTCACCTCGTCGCGTACAACCGCGACCTTCCCGCTCAGCTTGCGCCCATTGTCCTCCCCCATTTTGTCCCTGTTGCACCTGGATTTGTTTATTTTGGCGTCCATTTTTTTATTCATCTTGACCATTTTTTCAGTCATCTCGACCATATATGCCCTGCATTGTGTCATGAATAATTGCATGTCTTCAAAACTCACTTGCACGACGGGTTTGGCCTCCGCCGACGCCACGTGCGAAGCACGGCCATTGTCTGTACCTACTGCCGCACCCTCTTCAGCCTGCACTACCAACTCTCCCTGCTGGTCCTGGCCCATAAATTCTACCTCATTTATTATTCCCACCGGCATTTGGTCATCTTGGCCAGCCATAGTACGAATTTAATTTGGTTTTAAAAACTAAATTTGGCCCACTCGTAATTTCTTTCGAGTACGTGAAGCGCACTCTAGGTCCAATTATCCCACCCCCAGACACCAATTTGTTGTGGATCTCGAGCCCATCGACGTACAGAGGGGGGTTAAACCCTTTTCCCCCTCGAGCTTCGAGTCCACGAGGACGAGCCGCCACTCCCGTAGCGAGCGTGCGGAAGGGTATCTGGTCGATTCCATAAGTACCTTCGATACACACGCCGCCACGAGAACGGGGACTGGACCTCGCACGAATCACGCTGATCTGATATGCCCGAGCGGTTTGCGTGTCACGTGACTTGTGCCGTTAATTCTTATTGAACCCGATTGAGCGGTTTTACTCATACAGTGCGAAGCCAATGGGGGGAAATGACATGAATGACCAAATGGAAGGAAGAACACAGGTTTATTACACAATTTATACAATGATCAGGGTAAAGAGACACAGGGCAGATACTTAATCGGTCTTAGCTTAATCCCCGGACAAGGGCCCACTCACTCACGCGGGGAAAAGGATGAAGAAGGACGCGCTCCAAGCGCGGCCTTGGCACCGTTCGCCCTGGTCAGTTCGTTCGGCGTGTCCCTGGGATGTTTGCGGCACGTGCAGGGAGCTCAAGCAAGGAAATCATTGGCGTCCGTGGCCCCGGGAGAGAACGTCCTCGCAAGTGCTATTAATAGGCAGCAGAGCGCAGGGCACAGGGAGAGTTCGTGCTTTCTCTTTCGACACACCTCTCTACGACCGAGGGAGCTTAGCACGGAGGAGATCGTTCGGAGGCAGCGAGCAAGAGAGACCGTTCACAGAGAGAGCTGGGGGCAGAGATCGCGTTTGGGGGCTCGGTGCAGGGTATTATAGCCCCTCCCCAGAGTCTTACCCGAATGTTCCAAACTCCTCCCCCGGCTGCCGTTGTTAGCCAGTCCCCTTGAGCTTCTATTGGCTGCTTGCCGCTTACCGGCCACTCCCCTGCAGCTCCTCCCTTGGGCCTTCTAGGCTTGTTCTGGGCATAGCACATGGCATTCTAGCCCAATTGAGGCCTACACTTACTGGCCTGCTCAATGCATACTAACACAGGAAAGGAGACTATGCTTACATTTAATAAGAAATAACTAAACTAAAGCGAGGCTACATGTTGTCGTGCAACTAACTAAGAGGGGGTGTTATCTTTATTCCCACAACCGCAACATGTAGAAGTAGAACTTATACATTAATTAATGAAATTAATTAAGACTATCTTGTTGGATAAATTTCCCTGTAGTTAATTGCAGTTCTTGCAGGAGAATCACAGAAAGTATGTATAAAATATGCTATACCATTTCATCTCTCAGGCGCATATGGAAAATGAATTTGTGCTCGGCCAGTAACAAATGTAATCTTGAACTGTGCTCATGAAAAACTGTGGTCTCAGCAATGCATGTATGTAAATCAGATGTACATTCGTCAGGCTTTGACTGCAATCCAACAGGGACACTGCAGTGCTTTCATTGCCTCATGTTGTAATAGAGATAAGGTTGCTCAGGGGATGACACTTCTGAAAGGTCATCTGTTTATTTTACATCCCTACGAGTTATCATAGCTTGCAAGAGCAGAACCAGATGTGGGACCACTATGCCTGGGAAAAACCCACTTGCTCTCTTGAGAGGACTTCAAAAGACTTTGGCATTATAAAAGAGAGAGAGTTGGAAGGAAGAGAAGAAGATTCTGCTTGCCTTGCTCTTGTGTCAGGCTGTTGAGAAATCCTGTGCTGTAAACCAAAGTGAACTATTTTATGCAAGTGAACTTTTCTAATGAAGCTCTGCTAAACTCCCTGTCTTTGTATGTAATCTGTGCTTATCAAACATAGCTTTCTTCTCCCAATCTCTATATATAAAGGAGGAGTGTCTGTGTGTGTGTGTGTGTGTGTGTGTGTGTGTCTGTCTGGATGTCCGCTTATAACTCAAGAACTACACAGTACACATCGGAGAAAAGTTTTAGACCCAGATTCGGAATCAGCATAAAATCCCGGTGGTTTTAGGCTACGTTTTATTTTAATATCAATGGTTTTAAAAAACCGCGCCAACTGCAATTCCATGGTGTAGTTTGTGGCGGCGCTAGACGTCCGGGGTGTATTGCAATGGTTTGTCGGGTTTGGCTGTGGGTCCAGAATAGCTCCCATTTCCTTATGTTCTTCCACTTTTATTTTGATTCTTCTGTTACAACGCCTTCCTTATCGACCTTATATCCCCCCGACGAGGCCTCTACATAATTTCATGCGGCAGAATTTCGTGCATTTTGAGTGAAGAAGTGAGACGAAGATGTAGGAGGAAGAAGAGGCGCGGTCAATGTGGAGGCCTCGATCGTGAGTGGAAATGGCGGGAATTGCGTTTGTATCGCAAAGTAAAGGATCTGCATTCATTTCTGAACTTGCATTGGTGGATTGTTATACATCTGCATTATTTTTCATAAAAAAACTTTATTTGAACTTGAAGGCTCCAAGCATGGACTATATATATAGCCCTCATTGAGGTAAAAATAAAAGTAAAAAGCCTGCTATCGCTTGCCAAGCTAGCCGTTCCCCCCTCCCCTCCCCCCTCACCTCCCCCCCTCCCCCTCCCCTCCCCCCTCCCCCTCCCTCCTCTTCTCCCCTCCCCCCCCCCGTCTTCTCCCCTCCCCCCCCCCTCTTCTCCCCTCCCCACCCTCTCCTCCCCTCCCCCCCCGTTCCCCTCCCCTCCCCTTCCTCCTCCCCTCCCTTCCCCCGCCCGGCAATGCCGGGTACTTCCCATGGCCAGCTGTACGTGGGCTGCTCGAGGGTTGGAAAACCAAGCAATCTTTATGTCTTGGCACCAAGTAAGAAAACCAGAAATGTTGTATACCAAGAGGTTTTGAGAAATTGAAAATTGACAAAACGTCATGTAGGAAATGTACTGTGATATTGCTCTAAAATATACATGTTCTTTTCATCATATATTTGTGTTATTCTTATTCAACCCGGGCGAAGCCGGGTACCTCAGCTAGTAATTAATACATTTCCTGGAACCAACCTCGGTATTTGTGAACTATTCATACAAGCACACCTCTACACCCCATCTCACCAAATAATCCTGCTCCGTCACATCTATCTGGGGAAGGGTATAAAACAATTTATAGCCTCTTGAAATATCCCAAGAGCACAGTGAGCTCCATCATTAGGAAATGGAAAGAATATCGAACTACCCAGCCTCTTCCTAGAGCTGGCCGTCCGGCCAAACTGAGTAACCTGGCAAGGACTTTGGTCAGGGAGGTGACCAAGAACTCAATGACCACTCTGACAGAAGTACAGAGTTCCTTTGCTGAGATAGGAGAACCTGGCAGATGGACAACAGTCTCTGCAGCACTTCACAAATCAAGGCTTTATGGGAGAGTGGCCAAAACGAAGCCACACCTGAAAAAAGGCACATGACAGCACACATGGAGTTTGCTAAAACACACATGAAAGACTCTGGGAGCATGAGGCAAAAGATTCAGTGGTTTGATGAGATGAAAATTGAACACTTTGGCCTGAGGTCACGTAACATGGCGGCCATGTTGGGTTTCTTGAGAACCTTTAAAATGCATTTCCGCCTTCATTTTTCAATCGATTGAGTTGAAACTTTGACCACTTATAGTACGCCACGTGATTGGATACATATCCGAAATATGACGTCATAGGTCACGTAACATGGTGGCCATAATGGATTTAATGCACACCTTTAAAATGCAACCATGCCTTCATTTTTTGTTTGATTGAGTTGAAACTTTGACCACTTATAGTATGCCACGTGATTGGATACATATCCGAAATATGACGTCATAGGTCACGTAACATGGTGGCCATAATGGATTTAATGCACACCTTTAAAATGCATCCCTGCCTTCATTTTTCGATTGATTGAGTTGAAACTTTGACCACTTATAGTATGCCACGTGATTGGATACATATCATAAATATGACACCATAGGTCATGTGACCTGGCAGCCATATTCAATTTCATGCAAACCTTTAATGTGCATCTCTGCCTTCATTTTTTGATCGATCGAGTTGAAACTTTGACCAATTATAGTATGCCACTTGTGTTGATGTGCACTACAGGTCACAAGTTTTAGAACACCTCAATTTTTCCAGTTTTTATTGAAATTTACGCAGTTTAATGTCTCAATGTACTCTAAAATTAAGCAGAGAACAAATAAACAATTGGAGATAAAAAAGAAATAATAGAATCATTTTGTTTAACAAAATTTAATTTAAATTTTTGACTCGGCAAAGTCGCCACCTTTTGCAGATATAACCGCCGAACACACTCGTGGCATTCTTTATAAAATATAAAAAATAACCACCTTCAGAGGCCATTTTTCCCCGCAAAGCGGGGGTTGGCCTTTTTCGGGAACCGTGGTTGTTGTTGTTTTTTGGTCCCCTTTTTGAAGCAATGTTTTACGGCCGGATGCCCTTCCTGACGCCAACCCTTTTTGCCGCCTTTAACAACAAACAGGGAATTACCAGTGAACTGGTACTCAATTAGCCGACCTCGGAAGGATGACAACAGGCTGAGTCAACCCCCCTGGCGTTAATTCAGCAATCGACCGGGATTCGAACCCAGGATTCTAGCTATCATAAGCCGGCACCCTAGCCGCTAGCCCAACACCAAGGCAATTCTTTCTACAATGGAAATCAAATATCACTCTCATGTCATGAACTCTCAAACCTGTCTCCTTCCTCCAAATCCTGGTGGCGTCTGGTCAAATCCGTTTCTGGTGTTTGTTCCCCCTCCATCCCCTCCCTTACCTCAAATGGCCACACAGTTGACATCGCACGTGACAAAGCCGAATGCCTCAACTCTGTGTTCGCCTCGAAATCCTTAGTCCCAAACCCATCTCTCTCTGTTCCCACCTTTCCCAGTCGAACCCAAATGCTCCTGGACTCTGTGTCCTTCTCTCCTGACAAGGTGGAGGAGTTTTTGTCAAACCTCGACTCTGATTCTGCAACTGGACCAGACGGCATCAGCCCACGGGTCCTAAAATCCTGCTCTGCCGCTCTATCTCACCCTCTCTCTGTTCTTTTCACCCTATCTTTTGCTCAAGGTCATCTGCCAGCATCCTGGAAATCAGCTAACATTACCGCTTTACACAAAAAAGGTGCAAAAACAGATCCTTGCAACTACAGACCAATCAGCCTGCTCCCAATTATCAGCAAAGTCATGGAATCCATCATTGCTTCGGATATGAAATCTTTCCTCTTCTCCAATGGCTTGATCTCTGATCATCAATTTGGTTTCAGACCAGGTCACTCTACTCTGGACATGCTGCTTCTGCTGTCTCAACAATGGATGGAGGTCCTGAATGCCAAACAGGAAATCAGAGCTGTCTCCCTTGACATATCAAGGGCCTTTGATACGGTCTGGCACCCAGCTCTGCTCACCAAACTCTCCTCCTATGGTATCCATGGAAATCTCCATGCATGGCTTGCGGACTTCCTCTCTGGTCGTAGTCAACGTGTGGCCCTGAATGGATTTCTCTCATCTCCCCTTCCTGTTCAGGCTGGAGTTCCCCAAGGAAGTGTGCTGGGCCCTGTGCTTTTTCTGGTCTTTATCAATGATCTCTCTGACTCTCTGGAAAATCCTCTCTATCTCTTTGCTGATGACTCCACTCTCTGCCGCGCCATTCCTCTTCCCTCAGATAGGCAGTCTGCAGCCTCCTCACTCTCTGAAGACCTGGACAAAATCACAGACTGGTCAAACAAGTGGAACATGTCTTTCAATCCTGCCAAATCTCACTCTCTTACTATGTCTCTCCGAAAAGATCGACTGGACAACCCTCCCATCTACTTTCTCAACAATCCTCTCCAAGAAGTTCTGTCACTCAAGCTTTTGGGTCTCACTATCTGCCATGATCTTTCTTGGGAAAACCACATTTCCAAGCTGGCCTCCAAAGCCAGTCGCCGACTGGGCATCCTCCGTCGTGCGAAGTCCTTCCTCGGCACACCTGAGCTCCTCACCACATACAAGGCTTTCATCCGCAGCTCAATGGAATACTGTTCTCCCCTATGGGCTGGTGCTCCTGCCTCACACCTGGCTCGGCTTCACGCTGTTGAATCCAAAGCTTTCAAAATCATTGGAATCTCCCGCGATGAAGCTATCTCTGAGGGCCTTTCACTCACTCACCGCAGGCAGGTAGGTGGTCTTTCTGTCTTCTACCGACTCCTCTCCGGCCTTGCTCCCCCAGCTCTCTCCGTGCTCTGTCCCCCAAATATTCCTACAGGTCGCACAAGATCTGCCAGCAACCCTCTGATGGTTAAACTGCCGAAATCTCGGCTCCCTGCTCACCTTCACTCTTTCATTCCTCTTTTCTCCCGCCTGTGGAACAAACTCCCACACTCCCTTCAATCCCTCTCCTCCCTCCAGGTCTTTAAAACAGCTGTTCACCACCATCTCTTATCTTCCCCCATCCATAACCTTGATCTTTTCTACCCCCACTAATTCACCCCAGATCCACCTTGTTTGAAATTCCAACTTATTTCCTGGAAATCCTGGCAGTGTCCATATGTTTATACCTCTCCCACCCCCCCCCCCCTTCACATGCCTCCCCCCCTTCACATGCCTCCCCCCTTCACATGCCTACCCCCCAAAGCCCTCTCCCTCCCACAGATCTCTCGATGTCTCCATGTCTCTCGGTCCCTGCTCTCAAATGTTGTGTTTGTGTCCTTCCCCCTCTCTCCCCATCTTGTCTACCGCTCCCGATGTTATTTGTTTTATGTGTCTGTTTGTCTTTCTGTGTGATTAATTTTCGCTCTTTCACGAGCCTCGATCTTGTATACAAAAAAAAAAAAAAAAAAAAAAAAAAAAAAAAAAAAAAAAAAGATTGTTCGGGAAGTTCTTCCCAACATTGTTGCAGAAGTTCCCACAAATGTGTTGCACTTGTAGGTTGCTTTGCATTCACCCTTCTGTCCAATTCATCCCAAACCAGCTCGATGCAGTTCAAGTCTGGAGACTGTGCTGGCCATTCCATGAAGCCTACCGTCTTGTTCTTTTCCTCGAAGGTAGTTTTGACATAGCCTGGAGGTGTGTTTAGGGTCATTATCTTGCTGCAGGATGAACTCCTGACCAACTAGGCATATACCAGAGGGTATTGCATGGCGCTGCAAAATGCTGTAGTAGCCCTTTTGGTTCATGGTGCCAGTCACTCTGTGCATGTCGCCGACTCTGGATCCAGCAAAAGAGCCCCAGACCATCACGCTTCCTCCTCCATGTTTGACAGTTGGTGTCACACACTGAGGAATCATCCTTTCGCCGACTCGACGGCATACAAAAACCCTGCGTGATGAACCAAAAGATTTCAAATTTTGATTCATCGGTCCATAAGACCTTCTTCCTGTTTTCAGTAATCCACTGGCGGTGCTTCATTGCCCGGGCAAGCCTCTTTTTCTTCTTTTGCCATCTTTGCAATGGCTTTCTTACTGCCACTCGACCTGTCAAATCTGCAGCTCAAAGTCTTCTCTTCACAGTTGAAACTGAGACTTGCTTACTTCGACCAGTGAAAAGCTGTGCTTGAAGCTGTTGTCCTGTGAGCCGCCCATCACGCAAACTGTTGACTCTCAGAAACTTGTCTTCTGATTCTGTTGTGGCTTTGGGTCTGCCAGACCTCTTCCTGTCAGAGTTTCCTCCAGTTTCCAATATACTACTTCCTGCAGTGCAATATTGTCCAAATAATGCTTCAGAGGGTGTAATAACAGTCTGTTCCAATACTGCTTTTATACAGACATGGGGTTTGTAATCAAGTAATCAGCAGAGGTTGGGACACCTGTAGGAATTGTTTGTATCAACTTTCAATGTTTAATTTACTTACATTGCTGCAGAAAAGCTGTAAGTTGTTAAAGTGCAAGTAAAGTGATAATATATATTCGGCCTTATTATATAATACTAGCGGGGTCACCCGTGGGAATCCCACGGGCATGGATGTGTGTGACATTTCGACATATTGAGTTATATGCTGCACATTCATTTTTACAAAATGGTTACTGGCAAGTCATCAGATCCAGAAATGGTGTGATGAACACAATTTATTTATTTCACATAATATGTGACCCCTCACTCCTCTCCACCTGACACTCTCCTGTCTCCACCTGACACTCTCCTGTCTCCACCTGACACTCTCCTCTCTCCACCTAGCACTCCTCTCCTCTCCAAACCCTCACATCCCTCTCCTTTCCAATCCCTCACCTCTCCAATCCCTCACACTCCCCTCCTCTCCAATCCTTCACACGCCTCTCCAATCGCGCCTCACACTCCTCTCCAATCGCGCCTCACACTCCTCTCCAATCGCGCCTCACACTCCTCTCCAATCGTGCCTCACACTCCTCTCCAATCGTGCCTCACACTCCCCTCCAATCACTCCTCTCCAATCGTGCCTCACACTCCTCTCCAATCACGCCTCACACTCCTCTCCAATCGTGCCTCACACTCCTCTCCAATCGCGCCTCACACTCCTCTCCAATCGCGCCTCACTCGCCTCTCCAATCGGCTTTCCCCGTCTCGTTTCACTCCTTTTTCTCCCGTCTCGTTCTTTTTCTTGCTCCAAATCGGCCCGTCGGAATCGGAAATCGGCCCGTCTCGCCCGTCGGCCCGTCGGAATCGGAAATCGGCCCGTCTTGCTTTTGTGCTTGTGCGTAAATAAATTGTGTTCATGACACCATTTCTGGTGTTGGGCTAGCGGCTAGGGTGCCGGCTTAGGATCCTGGGTTCGAATCTCGGTCGATCGCCGAATTAATGCCAGGGGGGTTGACTCAGCCTGTCATCCTTCCGAGGTCGGCTAATTGAGTACCAGTTCACTGGTAATTCCCTGTTTGTCGTTGAAGGCGGCAAAAAGGGTTGGCGTCAGGAAGGGCATCCGGCCGTAAAACATTGCTTCAAAAAGGGGACAAAAAAACAACAACTACCACGGTCCCCGAAAAGGACAACCCCCGCTTTGCGGGGAAAAATGGCCTCTAAACGGTGGTTTTTACACCATTTCTGGATCTGATGACTTGCCAGTAACCATTTTGTAAAAATGAATGTGCAGCATCTAACTCAATATGTCGAAATGTCACACACATCCATGCCCGTGGGATTCCCACGGGTGACCCCGCAAGTTTGCATTGACGTTCGTCGATGGACTCGTTCGCCCGTCTCATTCGTTTTCTTGCTGCATCCTGTTCAAGTCTGCGTTCTTCATCGATCGTCTCATTCATTTTGGAAATAGAAGTTTCCACGCAGCGCATGAATTGTCACGATCCTCAAGAGGAATTTGTCTCGTAATCATCAAATGATAAATGGCAAGTAAATTATATTGTGGAAAATTAAAGATTTCAAATAAACCTATTTAAAGTGTATTCGCACATAACTAATTTTAAAAAACGAAGAAATATCTCTCGGTAATTTCCTGAAACATATTTTACTTCCGGCTAATAATGTTGAATTAAATAAAAACGAAGAAATATATGTCGGCATCATTGTTGACGTTTTTGTGACGACTGTCATCAAACGAAAAAGTAATATATCTTAACGGAAAAGCAAAAGCGAATTTTTAATATATATCGACACGTTGCCGTCGGTGTCATGTTGGGCGGTGTATGATACACCATGACGCGATTTTTAAAAATATATCTCTGCATTTTCCCGCGTGTGTGGAATGTTCTCAATTATTGCTGACACCGAGTCCAAAACCATCGATAAAAATGAAATCATATGGTGAGTTAGATTGGAGATAAAGGCGTGAGAGAGACTCAATGGCCTTGAAGTTGAAGTTACAGGCGTTTGAGAATTCATTTCGTTCTATAAACGGCAACTTTCATTGGATTTCCTTCCCGTTTTTTTTCAACCGAGTCGAAAACTATGTTAGCGACTGTGAAAAATGAAATGATATATCGAATTTTTAATATGTATCGACACGTTGCCGTCGGTGTCATGTTAGGCGGTGTATGATACACCATGACGCGATTTTAAAAAATATATCTGCATTTTCCCGCGTGTGTGGAATGTTCTCAATTATTGCTGACACCGACTCTAAAACCATCGATAAAAATGAAATCATATGGTGAGTTATATTGGAGATAAAGGCGTGAGAGAGACTCAATGGCCTTGAAGTTACAGGCATTTGAGAATTCATTTCGTTCTATAAACGGCAACTTTCATCGGATTTTCTTCTCGTTTTTTTTCAACCGAGTCTAAAACTATGTTAGCCACTGTGAAAAATGAAATGATATATCGAATTTAAAATAGATATCGACACATTGCCGTCGGTGTCATGTTGGGCGGTGTATGATACACCATGACGCGATTTTAAAAAATATATCTCTGCATTTTCCCGCGTGTGTGGAATGTTTGTGGAAAATTAAAGATTTCAAATAAACCTATTTAAAGTGTATGCGCACATAACTAATAAAAAAAACGAAGAAATATCTCTCGGTAATTTCCTGAAACATATTTTACTTCCGGCTAATATGTTGAATGAAATAAAATCGAAGAAATATATGTCGGCATCATTGTTGACGTTTTTGTGACGACTATCATCAAACGAAATAGTAATATATCATAACGGAAAAGCAAAAGCGAATTTTTAATATATATCGACACATTGCCGGCGGTGTCATGTTGGGCGGTGTATGATACACCATGACGCGATTTTAAAAAATATATTTCTGCATTTTCCCGCGTGTGTGGATTGTTCTCAATTATTGCTGACACCGAGTCTAAAAGTAAAACCATCGATAAAAATGAAATCATATGGTGAGTTAGATTGGAGATAAAGGCGTGAGAGAGACTCAATGGCCTTGAAGCACGGAGGTATATAATAAACCTGGAGAGCCAATGATGGCTGTCGGCTGAAGCTAGCGGAAGTTGCTTGGCGGCCATATTGGGAAGCCGATTGTGTCTGCGACTCTGCGTCCGTGTTTGATCTCACAATCAGCTGATCTCACAATTTCTGATTCATTTTGGATGCTTACCGACTGTAAGGAGTCTTATTTGTGAACGCGCTGTTTCAAAATGCCACAGTGTGTTGCATTTGACTGCACAAATACCTCAGGGAAGGCCTCCACATGCACATTTCACGAGTAAGTGACAAACCGCGATCGCGGGTGTTCTGCTTTTTCAGTTTTTGGCGTGGTCACGGTGGTGGGGCTAGGTAATTAAGTTTCAATGAAGTTTGAACACTGTGTTTGAATTTGATGATGTTAGACCATGCGCAGGGTGTGCAATACGACACAGATCTCAAATATAACTGTATTGTGTATTCACTAGGGCTATGTGAGTATGTCAGACTGATGTCTGATTGACTCATTCATTGATTCAGATTGAAGTATCGAGATTGACTCGTCAGCTCGTGATCATTGTCAAGTGATTTAATTTGTGATGAGCTTAACTTAATTGTCCAGTCTACTACTGTCAGGGTTTCCATGCCCTCCTGTGTCACTCGTGAGCAGAAAGAGCAAATGGGGGTTACTTGTGGAAGGTACGAAAGTCCAACACATGGCAAACATTAGCAGATGAAGTTGTATTTAACTATACATATGAAACTCAAAATATTATTTTGATATGGAGTCGTTTTGACTCGGATGTTGTGACTGCCCTCTGAGGTTTTGACCCGCAACCACATTTTGTGACCACAATGTATTTTGTTTCAAGGTTTCCAAAGGATAAGGACTTGTGCTCTCGATGGACATCTGCCCTGAGAAGGGAGTCCTTCTACCCCACCCCAGGCACCACAGTTCTGTGCAGTGATCACTTCAATGAGAGTGACTTCGACAGGACTGGTCAAACCGTCCGACTGAAGCCGAAGTACTCGAAGTACTCGATGCATGTCACATGCTTAAACTTGCAAGAAACTGTCTTGGATCCATGAAAATGATGGAGGATGGCAACAAAAAAGTCATCGCGTGGAAATACATCCAGGCACTCTTTGATCTGCAGAAGAGGGAAGGCTTGCGTCTGGGGAATAAGCTCTCCCGGAAACACATCGAGTGGAAGAGCAATGTCATGAAGATGGACACAGCGCTCAGACATTGAGCACTAGTGTGGCAGATGCAATTCGGTTTTGCAGGGACACTTTGCAACTATCAGAATTTCAGGGCAGTGAGGCTACCTGCCAATACATTGAAACATTGGACAAACTGTTTGACATTCTAAATTCTCGCAATCCATTGGCACGAAACTACAAGGCACCACTCATGACATCACGAGAAGGACTTTTCCTGCCATTCCTGGATACTGCCTACAGTTACTTGTCCAACATCAAAAACATGAATGGTCAAGTTATGACCAATACGCGTTTGAAAACCCCCTTCATTGGTTTCATGATCTGCATAGAGAGTGTCACAATTTTGTATTTCACATATGTCAAACCTGCCTCATCTCCCCTGCGATACCTGCTCACGTACAAAATGAGCCAAGACCACATTGAACTTTTCTTTGGAGCGGTCCGCATTGCATGTGGAAGTGGGAATAACCCAACGGCCCGGCAGTTTGTTGCCGCATATAAGCGCCTCTTGATGCGACATGACATCAAGTCTGCAAGTGGGTTGCCCTTTGTCTGATATGGCGAGTTCACCAACACTTCATGTAAATATTTAAACTGTAAAAGATGTGTTGCATGAGATGTCTATATCTCCGCTCCATTATTCATGTAACAATTACCATGTCCTGCTGAACGTTCCATTGCAACATGTAAGTCTTGTATGTTATGAATAGCAAAAACTTCCGAAACCCAAGAATTGTGTGGGTTAACTACATGACAGCGTTTCATGTCATTTATGTGACTGGTTTCTAACATCTCGGTAATAGAAACATACACATCTTAGTTACAATATAATGACTGAATTAAGTAACATCATATAACATGACAACAAATCAGATCTTTATATTGAGGAATATTATAGAACAAGCCAAAGAATGGCAAACGACGATGTACCTCAATTTTATAGATTTCTAGAAAGCTTTCGACTCCTTGCCGAGAGAAAGTCTGGGTCATAATGAAGAAATACAGCATACCTGGAAAATTAGTGAACCTTGTAAAAGCCCTTTACCAAGACTTTCAATGTGCGGTCGTCGACCAAGGTGAAACAACAGAATGGTTCAAGGTGAAGACAGGAGTTAAACAGGGGTGTAACATGTCAGGATTCTTATTCCTACTAGTGGGTGATTGGGTCATGAGAAGGACGATAAAGAACACCGAGCGGTAATTTTGGGCACTTTTTTTTCAAACAAGCTCTAAACCATTGGATTCCCCAGGAAAAATGCGTCTGGAATCAACTTCAAACTTAATGAACACCATTTCCTTAAAGAACGGGATTCTGAGCCCGAATATCAGTTCAAATATTAGTATTCTATATTAATTAAATAGTCGGCGGTCCTAAAATTCGCTCCAGCTGCATCATCAGTGCGCCACGCCTTTGCTTTGACAGGCTTTGTTTACAAAACAATCGGCTTCCCAATATGGCCGCCAGACTATTTCCGGTGGCTTCACGGCGGCTAATGCTGCGAGGTGGCCAATTGGCTCTCCATATTATATACCTCCGTGCCTTGAAGTTACAGGCCTTTGAGAATTCATTTCGTTCTATAAACGGCAACTTTCATCGGATTTTCTTCTCGTTTTTTTTCAACCGAGTCTAAAACTATGTTAGCGACTGTGAAAAATGAAATGATATATCGAATTTAAAATAGATATCGACACATTGCCGTCGGTGTCATGTTGGGCGGTGTATGATACACCATGACGCGATTTTAAAAAATATATCTCTGCATTTTCCCGCGTGTGTGGAATGTTTGTGGAAAATTAAAGATTTCAAATAAACCTATTTAAAGTGTATGCGCACATAACTAATAAAAAAAACGAAGAAATATCTCGGTAATTTCCTGAAACATATTTTACTTCCGGCTAATATGTTGAATGAAATAAAAACGAAGAAATATGTCGGCATCATTGTTGACGTTTTTGTGACGACTGTCATCAAACGAAATAGTAATATATCATAACGGAAAAGCAAAAGCGAATTTTTAATATATATCGACACATTGCCGGCGGTGTCATGTTGGGCGGTGTATGATACACCATGACGCGATTTTAAAAAATATATCTCTGCATTTTCCCGCGTGTGTGGATTGTTCTCAATTATTGCTGACACCGAGTCTAAAAGTAAAACCATCGATAAAAATGAAATCATATGGTGAGTTAGATTGGAGATAAAGGCGTGAGAGAGACTCAATGGCCTTGAAGTTACAGGCCTTTGAGAATTCATTTCGTTCTATAAACGGCAACTTTCATCGGATTTTCTTCCCGTTTTTTTTCAACCGAGTCTAAAACTATGTTAGCGACTGTGAAAAATGAAATGATTTATCGAATTTGATTTGAAATAAAACTGGGGGAGAGCAAGACACCACGGGCCTACAAAACAGGACTCAAAGCTATGCGAGTTAATAAAATGGTGGATATTTGTTTATAGCCACTCCCAGAATGGGTGGAGCTATGGGTGGAGCTACTCTGCAAACCGAGTAAGCCACACCCCGGACAGACACCCAACAGATAGACAGACAGACAGACAGAATCATCTACGGCTATTATAATATAGATATCCTGAAGTTATGTTTTACTGAAATGAAATCTTTGAAATATTATTTTAACTATGAGAAAAACACTTTTTCCTGGAAATTTCCCGAATGAATTTCAAAAGTGGGCGGGGCGCATCTGTGACGTCACGAAAAGACAATAGGCCAATCGAGAACAACTATGGCATCAGCGAGTGCAGAAATACTTGTGGAATTTGAGGATTTGAGTGGGAGTGAGAGCGAGTTTGTGCTGGAATTTTCGGAGGATGAGGGAAGTTCTTGCAATGGATTTGTCAGAGAAGAGATTGAGGAATTTAATGTGGATTTTGCTGGGATTAAACCCTATATGTTCGAGCCGGAGCGCGACGCTAATCAGGCTAATGGCGGACCGCGAAATACAAATGTCGAGGAAGAAGCATCCAGAATGGGAAACAGTGACTGGTGAGTTCTTAACTAAATATAAATGTACATACTTTCATGAATGCCAAGTATTTTAAGTATCGCCGCTTATGGACATAACATAATGTGTTGATGAGTGTCGTGTTTTGTTGCAGGTGTACATGTGGTCACTGCCAAGCAATGGCCACAGTCAGGGAATCGACGTGTCGTCACGAGATTGGACACACAGCACGTCGAATTCAGGGAATGATGGATGTGAACTGCATAACACAACACCCGGGATTTCAGATTGAAAAGGGGAGGGAGAGGAGGAAGAAGAATCATGATGGAAATGAATTGCAGAGGAGGAAGAATTATGCAGGGAACAGATTGAAAAGAGGAGGGAGAGGAGAGGAGGAAGAATTATGAAGGGAACAGATTGAAAAGGGGAGAGAGAGGAGGAAGAAGAATCATGATGGAAATTAATTGAAGAGACTGAAAGAAAAGATGGTGACGGATGAGTATTGATTGGTAATACGTCATGAACCGATTGGTAATGTCATATTGAAACAGAAAGAAAAAAATCATTCAAACTCTTTTGCACTGATCAATGGACGTTCCAAGTTTGTGGATGAAATCCTGTTCGTTGAGTTTCCGGGAGTTGTTGTTCCTCCATGTTCGAGTTGGAGAACCCAACCACAAACAGAATGTCACGTGATGATGAATAGTGTGTCCTACCTGGTTAAAGTGACGAGGAACGGGTTTACCTGAAGGATTCTTTGACCAAACTGTCGTCCAGTTTCACCGATGATGTCGGATGGATGTAGGATGGTTGTAGGATGGATGTAGGATGGTTGTAGGATGGTTGTAGGATGAATGTAGGATGGTTTCACCGATGATGTAGGATGGATGATGATGGAGGATGGATGTAGGATGGTTTCACCGATGATGTAGGATGGATGTAGGATGGTTTCACCGATGATGTAGGATGGTTGTAGGATGGTTTCACCGATGATGTAGGATGGATGATGATGTAGGATGGATATAGGATGGTTGTATGATGGTTTCACCGATGATGTAGGATGGATGATGATGTAGGATGGTTGTAGGATGGTTTCACCGATGATGTAGGATGGTTGTTGGATGGTTTCACCGATGATGTAGGATGGTTGTAGGATGGTTTCACCGATGATGTAGGATGGATGATGATGTAGGATGGATATAGGATGGTTGTAGGATGGTTTCACCGATGATGTAGGATGGATGATGATGTAGGATGGTTGTAGGATGGTTTCACCGATGATGTAGGATGGTTGTGGGATGGTTTCACCGATGATGTAGGATGGATATAGGATGGTTGTAGGATGGTTTCACCGATGATGTAGGATGGATGATGATGTAGGATGGATGTAGGATGGTTGTAGGATGGTTTCACCGATGATGTAGGATGGATGATGATGTAGGATGGTTGTAGGATGGTTTCACCGATGATGTAGGATGGATGATGATGTAAGATGGTTGTAGGATGGTTTCACCGATGATGTAGGATGGATGATGATGTAGGATGGATATAGGATGGTTGTAGGATGGTTTCACCGATGATGTAGGATGGATGATGATGTAGGATGGTTGTAGGATGGTTTCACCGATGATGTAGGATGGATGATGATGTAGGATGGTTGTAGGATGGTTTCACCGATGATATAGGATGGTTGTAGGATGGTTTCACCGATGATGCAGGATGGATGTAGGATGGTTGTAGGATGGTTTCACCGATGATGTAGGATGGTTGATGTAGGTAGGTTTTTATAAAGTGACCGTGAAACACAGTAGATTCCATTGCAGGTGCCACAGGTAAAATGATCCTTGATATATAGATGGTCTGCTTTCCTCCGGATATGTAGATGTTCTGCTTTCCTCCGGATATATAGATGGTCTGCTTTCCTCCGGATATATAGATGGTCTGCTTTCTTCCGGATATATAGATGGTCTGCTTTCCTCCGGATATATAGATGGTCTGCTTTCCTCCGGATATATAGATGGTCTGCTTTCCTCCGGATATATAGATGGTCTGCTTTCCTCCGGATATATAGATGGTCTGCTTTCCTCCGGATATATAGATGGTCTGCTTTCCTCCGGATATATAGATGGTCTGCTTTCCTCCGGATATATAGATGGTCTGCTTTCCTCCGGATATATAGATGGTCTGCTTTCCTCCGGATATATAGATGGTCTGCTTTCCTCCGGATATATAGATGGTCTGCTTTCCTCCGGATATATAGATGGTTTGCTTTCCTCCGGATATATAGATGGTCTGCTTTCCTCCGGATATATAGATGGTCTGCTTTCCTCCGGATACATAGATGGTCTGCTTTCCTCCGGATATATAGATGGTCTGCTTTCCTCCGGATATATTGATGTCATAGGGTTGATAAAGTCACTGGTGTCGGCAACGACTGCGCAGGTATCACAATAATCACACATATCACAATAACACACTTCACACAATAACTGGCAGAACAGCCGTACGCCACACACTTCCATACCATTGTCAATTGAAACACACAATAAGTAAAAATAATCAGGTAAACATCACACGGCAAATCAACGCGATAGCTTTGTGATGGCGATAAATCATCTGTTCGCAGGCGAAGTCTTTTCGTGACGTCACATTCCGGAAAATGCCGAACGCTTCCGGTTTATTGCATATGAAGATATGTGTTGAAAAATGGCAAAAATATGCTAATTATGTTAACTATAATCACTATATATTGTGTATTGCCAAATAAATGTTAAAAATGAACATAATTCTCCCTAATAAGGCCCAATATATATTATCACTTTACTTGCACTTTAAACCATGACTTGTTTCCTGAAGAAGGCATTTTTTTTTACCATGTCACTGTGCAATTTACATTATTTTCCCGTTTTTGCTGACCTAAACTTTTTTTTAACCTCGAGCAGTTTACTGCTTACCTTTGTACCATTTCAGGTTATTCACTGGACATTAAACTGCGTAAATTTCAATAAAAACTGGAAAAATTGAGGTGTTCTAAAACTTTTGACTGGTAATGTATGTCATAAGGATGATGTCATAGGTCATGTGACCTGGAAGCCATATTGAAAACCTTTAAAATGCCTCTCTGCAGTCATTTTTCGATCGATTCAGTTCAAACTTTAAACAATCGGATCCGGGCTGCCGGTTGTCAATGACTCTGGCACGCACTTGTCCAATTAGGATGGAGCGTCTTGGTGAAAGCATGCGTGAAAAGATAATACCGCCAAGTTGGGTATATGCCTTGGAGTTTAAGATAGCTTTGGCCATTCGTCCTCTTGGGGCCTTATCCCCGGTGACACGACAATATATATATATATATATATATATATATATATATATATATATATATATATATATATATATATATATATATATATATATATATATATATATATATATATATGTATGTATATATATCTATAGTGTCGCAAATTGTGACCACAGTGCGGTCATTCTTGTTAGTTATTGAATAAGAATTCACGAAGATGAGGCAATGCATCCACGATAAGAATCCGGAACCAGAAACCCCTTCCTTAGAAAGTCAGTACGACATTCACTGAATGAATGAATGATCGTTTTAAGGCCATTTTCCCCGCTAGAGCGGGGGTTAGCCTTGCGGGCCCCATGACAATCATGGTTCCCTGTTTGAGGCAATGTTTTTATGGCCGGATGCCCTTCCTGGCGCCAACCCTTAGTCGCCTCTTACGATGCGCAGGGATACGGTGTACCTATTCTAAACCGGGGTACACACCGGGACAGTACGACATTCACTAAAATTGGGATTTTTTTATTCATAATTTCAATGATAAAGGCAACCTGAGCAGAGTGCATAAAAACTTTTTTGCATCAATAGTTAACAGGTGAAAATGACAGACAAAAGTAATTTTTACTTGGAAAGCAATTTTAGATCACAAAAAGATATTGGAGGGCACCTGTGGTATTACATCTGCAGTGTTTTTTAAACACTGATAGAGGGATATTCAGTGATTGTTTAAAAACATAGCTGAGGAACAAATTGGTATAACACTGTTGTAACAAAATGGTACAGTATTATTTAATATTCGAACAACAAAATATAAAGAAGCAATATCGACATGATCTACACTAAACAGCCACGATCATAGAGCAAAACGAACAACTTTTAAAACTTCAGCAAGGTAGTACAACCACTCCCCACAAAAAGGTAGCAAAACTTTGACATCATGACGAACACTCCTGTTCTGCAGCAATCCCGGAATTCAGAGACAACATGTCTTTTGAACTTTGAAACTCGACTTTTTGGGTTACAAGGGGTGTGCAATTTTCAGGCCGTTTTTCACTGTCCATCACCATTTCCAATCCATGAGAATCCTGCATCCTCGAGTCATTTAGTCTCTGGCCTTTGGTCTCGAATGGGAGGAGCAGAACTGCGATGCAGGCCAGAAATGAGAGCGATGCGTAGACAGCTTCTGCAGTACGAGTTGAGGCAACCTGCACACAGAAACTGCATTTTACCTTACCACAACTCGTGCTTAATGTCCGCACAACTGGATAATCACGAATCTGCGTAATATTGTCATAAAACTTGCAGTACGCGTCGCATTTGTAAAACGTTGCTTGCAAAAAGTGATGTTGTGCAAGAATAACTGTCGTTACACATGAAGTATCTGAACCTGTTGCCCTTGCATTGCAGGCAAGTCGGTGGTCTCTATTTTCTACCACCTCTTTTCTGTTCTCGCATCCTCTTTCCCTTCCTTTCTTTGTCCCCCAGGTTTCTGCAGGGCGCAAGAGGTCTGCTAGTAGCCCGCTTTGGGTGAAACTCCCAAAATCCAAGCTCACTGCTCACCTCCACTGTGGAACCAACTTCCTTAGTCTGTTCAATCCCATTCTTCCCTCGAGGGTTTTAAGACGGTTGTTCCCGACCACCTCCGGTCATCCCCCATCAATACTCATGATCTTTTGTACCCCCATTAAACCACTGCAAGACCAGCCCTTCCTTTCCAGATGATGTCTCCGGCCCTCTCCCTCACCCTCTTCTTCGTTTTTTTTTTTTTGTTTAATTCCTGTTTCATGCTCTACTTGAGCTTGTATCAAGCTTCTTCACCCCCTGTCCTTCTCTCTCTCTCTCTCCCTCTACCCCCTCTCTCTCTCTCTCTCTCTCTCTCTCTCTCTCTCTCTCTCTCTCTCTCTCTCTCTCTCTCTCTCTCTTTCTCTCTTCTCTTTCTCTTTCTCTCTTTCTCTTTCTCTTTCTCTTTCTCTTCTCTTCTCTTTCTCTTTCTCTTTCTCTTTCTCTTTCTCTTTCTCTTTCTCTTTCTCTTTCTCTCTCTTTCTCTCTTTCTCTCTTTATCTCATCTCATCTCATCTCATCTCATCTCTCTTTCTCTCATCTCATCTCATTCTTCCCATTCTTCCCAATGTACTTCAATTTCTGTTTCATCCCCAGTTTATCCCCATTTTCTTTGTCATGCTCTATTTGAGCTTGTATCAAGCTTGTTCAACCCATGTGTTCTCCCCCCTCTCTTTCATCCCATTGTTCCCCATGTGCATTCTTCCATGCCCCTCTACCCTACTGTTGTTGTCGTCTTCTCCCCTCCATTTATACTATGTTCTTCTTCCGTTGTCCTCTGGTCCGTTCTGTGTTCTCGTTCTTCCCTGAGCCTCGAATTTGGAAACAAAAACAGAAAATATAACATATTACTTGACAGACGTATGTAGCGAGGAACCAGCATAAGAAAAACAAGCATTCTGAGTATTGCGCTGCAATACATGCCCCCTACCAAGGTTCAAAGTGGCATAACTTTGTCAAAAATGATCGAATATGCAAATTTATGCACGGTTGATGCTGGTTTTCAAACTTGATCTGAGGTATGCTGAGACACATGTGTGTCACACCTCGCCTCGTTGATAAGCCCGCAAGGTCGCTCCGTGGAACGGCCTGCACGTATTGCACTGTGTGAATTATATAATTAACAACTCGCGGTCTGAGGTACTGGCGAATCAAGAGATATCCCTTTTTTTTTTTTTATTTACGTTTAATTAACGATATCTGCCAAACCACGCGCCCTATCACAAATTCCAAAAGGACATTTTAGTAGATTGACATGCTGAACAGATTTGTGAAGTTTCCCCTCGATTGGATCAAAAATGAGGGAGGAGCTCGGTTTTAAAGGTTCATGCTTAAAAACGTCATAACTCTGAAACCATGTGATGCATGACGTCATGCTCGCTGACTTTTTTGTTCGTCATGGGTATGTGATTTTGCCTGCAAAGTTTGGCCTCGATCTGTTCAGCCGTTGCAGAGAAAAAGGGGTTTTCGTGTTTTCACGAAAAACAATATGGCGGCCGAACCACGTGACCTGTGACGTCATAATTACCATTAAAATATTCTACAGACCGAGTCTCCCCTACGGTGAAAATTTGATCTCAATCGGTCCTATTATTGCAGAGAAAATCTTTTTTAAAGGAAATTAAAAGTTAAAATGGCGCTGAGTTAAGGATCATCAGAATTATCAGAATTCCCAAAGTTCAAAGTGCCACAACTTTGTTAAAAATGATCGAAACGTCGTGAAGTTCGAACTTGATCTGTAACTTGTCATGAGGAAACGATGTGCCAAGTTTGAAATCATTAGCATTAAGCGTTTAGAAAAAAAGTCCGGAAAACTGTTCTTTGCGTGACGGACTGACCGACTGACGGACTGACGGACGGAGGGACGGCGTGCAAACCTATAGTCCCCTCCGGTGTACACCGGTAGGGGACTAATAAGACCGAGGACGAAGTGACAGTATTATAGGTACAGAAGAAGATTATCGTCTTCCTTTGCCATTTCAATTGAGCCAGATACAAGGTTCTGATTTATTATTTTACTTTGGATATTGAAATGTGTGTGGGAAAGAATGGTAAACTCTCTTGTATTTTCATGTTAATGTAAATACTGGTATGTGTGTGCCAATTATAATGGATGTAGAGTTGGGGGTATTGTGTCCCACGTATCCAGGTTTCCCTTTGTCCAACCTCTTTTTATTATAATTTTAATGGTGATTCTGTGTCAATCATGGAGGTGAACTCACCAGTCCTAAGGGAGGCAGCGTGGTATGAGCTGTAAACTTAAGTTCAAATAGGTGTTCAGTCTTGTCACTTGAAAGTCAGGGGTAAAGATAAATGTAGGAAGAGTACATTTCTGGGCTCTTTGCATTGCTTTCCAATCATTCTGGTAGCTCTGGATCTGCGGTTCGAGGATCCCCTTGCCAACCAAACTATGCTTGCACATTACAACCAGTGTCTCACTGATGCTGTACAACTGCAACAGCTGGGCAGCTCCAAAGGCAGTTCTGGACAAGCTTGAAACAACTGAGAGGAGACAAGCCGCGACAATTGATTTGATTAAAAAGGTAAGCCTCTGTGCTTAAAAAGGGATTCCAAATTGTGCTCCGAGCTCTTCCTCTGGGTTTTATTCGTCTCTGTCGGCCGCCGTGCTTGAAAGGCACGAAACGAGAAATTGTAAAGTACGGACGATTGATCCGGAGTAACAAGGGTATTGTTGAACCAAGAGGGTAGAGGGTTCGGTTGGCAGGGGAGGGGTGTGTGAGGTAAAGGCAGACGTCATACGCCAAAATCACTCCAGGAAGGATAAGCCTATAGGGGAAATGGGTAACAAGACAGGAAAGGAAGTAGTATCTCTTCGCAAAACTCCGGTGCATTTTTTGTTCAAAAGACATGGATTTGCCGCGGTGAGAGAAGGGAGACAGTGGGTTGAGCCAAACCAGAACCTTCAGTGAGAAATGGCCAAAATGGGAGGAATTCCTGGTGGCGGAATGAAGCCCGCACCAGAAGCACACCTACCAGGTGGGCGGGCATGTTAGGGTAGGGTAGTGGAAACTACAAGGTCAGGTAGAGACGAGGTAAACTCACAATCAGGAAATTGAGTTGGATCGAGCATGCAGAATTATGCCCAGTTCAGGAGAAGGAAAAATACGGAGCTCCAAAGGAATGAATGGAATGATTTTTGGTAGAACGAAAGAATGAATGAAATACATGATTGTTCATGAGCTAAAATGGGTGCATGGCTATGTGCGTGTCTTGAATGGTGCGGAAGGAATATGAATGGATGAGAATGGTCAGACAAGATTGTACAAAGAGATGTGTGCCGGTGAAGGTCAGGGTGTGTGCTTCAGAATGGTGTGTGGTGTAGTGGCGGGCTGCCGGTGAATGTATGGAAAATATATTAGAATGAATAAATATTGGCATGACACGGAAAGGGCGTATTTGTACATATTGTTACAGACGTGGCTTAGATGTTATTTACCGAGCGGTTTTGGTATGACCACGTCTGCACAAGTTACCCGATTATACCCGAAGGTTGACTAATCGCGCTACGCTAGGTCAATAAAGGCAATAAAGGAAAAGGACACACGGCTGGGTTTCAAATGACACGACACCCAGGGTTCAGTTCTCAAGACCTCCGGAGGAGGTTATATTAAGGCGGAAGGTCAGATTACAGGGACGAGAGGTACAGCATAGAAAGACAAGCACTTAGACACACTCTTATATTATTCCCAACAGACGACAGATAAACGGGACAAAAGGCTGACTCACACGGGGTTTGATGGCTAGGAAAGGCAGGATCGATGGCTCAAGGTGCACTCTTGGCTCAAGGACAGGGTCGACCCGGTCCGGTCTAGAGATGCGGGGAGGTCGCAGCGCTCGGATGGCGTCTTGTCTGCTCAAGCTGGGGGGCGGGGGCGCATCTGACGTCACGTCCGCTACGTGGCCGCGTATATCCGGCGGGGAGTGACACGCCCTCGGCTCGTTAGCTCCGCCTCGTGGAATCGGCACGTTGCTTCTCATTGGGTGCGTGCGGGGGGGTTTACCAGGCTCCGCCCTTGACGAGGAGCTGACAGCCAGCCCCTTTGTGGTAACCCCGTGGAGCGCATGGTCTGGAGCGCATTGTCAATGGCGGCTAACCGAGCCGGTGTCAGGACGCACACTCCCCCCCGCGCAGCGCCGTGCCCCTCTGTTGTTGTTGTTGTTGTTGTTGTTTGGGGAAGAAGATGGGAGGAGGTATGGGAAAGGTCCTAAACTCACTACTGGTGCCATATAATCACATTCTGGTGCAACGAAGAGTCATAATTAATGGAAACGAGTCCTTAACTGACATAGACTAAGAATAACTAGCAAGATGTCCGAAAGTTGTCTACGTGTGGTGCGGTGGACCTGGGCACGACATTTAATGGGGGAATAAGGGGAAGGTCGGCTCTACTGATTGTTGTTTACAGACAATGGGACTAGGGAATGGGGGATTGGGGATAGTTGGGGAGTATTGGGGAAATAGGGGAATATTTACAAGTGGATATGGAGGCCAAATTCCATATTCGCAACATTGCACCCTTCTCTACCCTCGGGGCGTCCCGACCCGATAAATTTTTACCTACTTTAGTGTGGCACGCAATGTAGTTCCCTCTACTATTAACTCTACCCTGAGTGCGACAGTTTTACAGATATTCACAAATGAGTAAATATGTCCCCCTGCGACGTTGCACCCTTCTCCTCACAGAAACACACCCACAGGATAACCGAATCCGGAAAGAATCCTCAAACTAAACATACAGCCGGTAGGGAGCATTATTTACACAAGACTACGCTGATATTTACACTACGATCCAGGACCTGTTTTTGGAGGAACACATGCAGATGTTATGCATAGAGAGAGCACGCATGCTAGCATCGATACACCAACCCACGAGTGCTCTGTGGCCTACGGCCTTTAATAATGTGCAGAGCACCCCTTCCAAGCATCAAGCACCACCCCATCACACAGTGAGCACCATCCGGTGCACCAATAAAGTGTCTATAAATCACCGGTGGTGTCGCAGCCGGCCGATGTTCTGCCGCTGGTCTTGCCTTCGTGTGGTGCACTTGGCCTTCTTGCCTCTTTCAAAAAATAAAGAAAGGTGCCAACCGCGTCCATTTCTATATTGTGGCCTTCAGTGGTGTCAACTGTTAGTGGTTCACCTGTTTGGCATAGGTGCCACGTTGACCCATAGGTCCTTCCACGGGTGGTGCTTGGCCGCAAAAGAGCTGCGGTCCATTGTGGGTGGCCACAAACATTGCGGTCCATATGGTGTATCGATCCAAGCAGCAAGCAGCGAAAGTGCAGGCCCACAACTGCGTAGCCAGCACCTCTCTCTCCTCTCTCTCTACCCCAAAGCCAGATCCTCGGAGGTGGGAGACAAAAGAAGCAGACAAGTGAGTAAGGTGGTAAGGGCGCAAAAGTGCACGCAATGCAAGGTAATGCACACTGGGGGCACATGGGAACCAGGTGAGACAGGTACGTTCCTACCGTACGCTCCCCCCCCCCCCCCCCCCCCCACCAGGTAACCTACATGGCCCCTCCCTTACCCCTTACTGTATCCACAAAACACAACACTACCCATAAACATCTACTTTACAAATCAACAAACATCCCTACTGTCTTCCCCGTTCCTCCCATAAACCAAATTCGTCTTCTCTCCCTCCTAACCAATCAAATTTGCCATTTTCAACTTTCATCAAAATTTGCCATCTCCAACTCAACATCATAATTTGCCATCACCAATTCATTATCAGTCCCTCCTAGGGAGGGAGAGATGGAATCACTCCAATGTCTCATCCACGTCGTGATGCGTCTCACAATCCACACAGCAATTTCATTTCCTGCAACAAAACAAAGAAAACACAGGTGTGGAGTCATCATCATCACCACAGGTAAGTGGCTGCGTATGGTGCGACAGGTTCATCAATCCTAACTATTTCCTAAATGACTTTAACAACTTTACACTACCCGGGGTCTTTCTCCGGCCAAACCATTGGCCCTCTTACACTATGGGTTCTAAAAACCAATTCCCATTGGCCAACTGTGGTGCTTTTCAATTTGGGGTCTCACTCCCCCGATTCATCTCCCGGTGCCCTCGCACAATTTCTGGGCTGTGGCGTGTACCTCTCCCAGTGGGTCTACCCACCTGCACACCTCCACCACTGCAGTTGCCACCCGAGCTTACCTAGCTCCTCACCCTAACCTAACTAACTGGGGCAGGCCCTCTGGCGCTCTCCCCACTCGGTGCCCTCTCTGGCACTGGGCTACCCGATCCACACCCGGGATCCTCAGGCACCCACTCACAACTACCGGCTCCCAGAGCCCACCTGCGGCCTCACCTGGCCGACATCCTCACAGTGGTGGAGTGCCCAACCAACTACACACACTAACAGGCTACACGCCCAGCCATTTCCACGACACTAATGCACCCATCCAAACATCATTCTGCAACCGCACCACAAATGCCAATATCCAACCACAATTTACCTGTACCCTCTACCTAACACTTACACTACCCGCCCCGGGTATCCGTGAAAGGGGTCCACTCTTCCCCCATCCACACCGTCGCACCATGCACACCACTCCGTACCACTTACTCCAACTCTCTCCACACACCTGCACTTGCACACCTGTGCTCTCACACCTGGTGCCACCTGCACCCTTCTCTCCCCAAGCGCATTCGCGCTGATCCACACACTCACTACTCATACACTGCTCCACACACCTGTTCAGTCGCACACCTGTGCAATCACACCTGTTCCATTCTCACCTGTTCAATCCTCACACCCACGGCATCATCTCAGCCAACTACTCCCCTCTGAAACTTGCGCTTCTCAGTCGTCCCTTTAAACTATTGCGCTCCCACGTCATTATAATCCACACTAAACTACCTGCGTCCCCACTACAGGTATCAGTCACTAACTAAACTTAACGTCACCTAATGTCATCTTCTCTAGATCCCTATCAATATAACCTAACCCACCCGGGCTAGTTTTCACTGCCATACACCCCATAAGCTATTGCTCCTTTGCCCCCACATGGGAAGGATGGTGGATTTGCCATCCCACCACATCGGGGGTCTCTCACTACCAATTTTGCACATCAAATTTCAATAAATCAAAAATTTGCCAATCACTGCCCATCATCTGCCAATCACTACTGCCAATCCCTTGCCAATCATCAAATTTTGTTTTTCTCTAATTTTGGGGCCAAAACACTATCCTCATCACCCAGTCTCCTCACTAATACCTCTCGGTGCGCCAATCCCTGTCCAAAGCCCGGCTTCGTAAAGCCAAGCCATGAATGCGGGTTGTTCTGTGCCAGCGGCTGGATACATCCCGCATTCGGTGCAGGGAAGGAGGTTTACCCGGGCCGAGATCCCACGCACCATCTCGGCACGGAGCCATCCCATGGCTCGATCTCGGCCTGCCGGAATGCCTCACCAAAAAGTGGTCGCCATGACGACCCTTTCTATCGGGCTGACCGCTCCGCCTAGTGGAGCACGGACGCGGCCGTTCAAAGCGAGGCCCAGCACGCACCGAGGGCCCGATTCGGCTATAAGTCGCTCTAACCTCTAACCCGTCTAACGTCGATGCTTCACCTGGACGCTTACACCCCGCAGCCCGTTCCTTGCTCACACATCCAGCCGTTCCCATGCTACCTTTCCTTACACACCCAGGTACACCCATTCCACTCACAGCCTTGGTCACACACCTGACCACCGAACACTTTGGCACACATTCGTTGCTCGCACACCTCACCAATACACCGCTTCGCGCCCCCTCCTCGGTCACCTCCTCTGTGACAATCACAGGTGTGCCCTCATTCGCACACCCAACCACGTGCCTCACCACCAACTCCAGCGTGCATTCCCACTCACGCTCTACCATTCCAGGTGTGCATCCTTCCATCCCAGGTGTACATACTCGCTCACCTGTCATAACCAACTCACTCTCCTTGTCACTCTCAATACTCTCACCTCCATTCTTGACAGCGCACTCACCCTTACTCTTGACAGCGCACTCTTTCCTCGTGCACCTGTCCGTCACACACCTTTCTCGCGCACACTCTCCCGTTACACCCTCTGTAACACTCACCACAGGTGGACACTCTTCCTTACTTCTGACAGCGCACTCTTTCCTCATGCACCTGTCCGTCACACACCTTTCTCGCGCACACTCTCCCGTCACACCCTCTGCAACACTTACCACACCGCGCTTCCATGTGCCCCCTCGCACACGCGCTACGACCGACTCACTCTCGCCAGCACCCTCACTACTCCTTGGCACGCACTTTTTCCTCACACACCCCAGAGTCGGACTTTCTCGCACACCTCCTCTTTCGCACACCAGACCTGTCGCACACTTCACCAACGGCCTCTCACGAACACCCGGGTCCATCTCGACCCCCAAGCTTATTAAATCCCCTGGCGCATCATACGCACGACCATATTGGTCACCACTTACACCGGGTCCTCTTCCTCTTCGCTTCTCCTCCATCACCTGCGAATCCCTCATCCGGTTAATGAGCACATCATCACGATCCAAACACAGACTTTGGACCAATTCTTTTATCTCCTCTTTTATCTCTTTCTTATCCCCTCTCCGTCGCTTCTTAATTTCGCTCATCCCTTCTTCCACTTCTTCTAGTTTCTGCTTCACCTCTTTCATTCCCCGGTACGTCTCCTCAAGCTCATCCTCTAAGGCTACCTTGACCGTTTCCAGGTGCGTCCTCACCTGCCGGTCCTTCGTCTCCATTACCTCTATCACCTCGTCCAACCTCGTTGTCAGTCCCTCACGTACCATCTGACATTCCCTCTTCGTCGCCACCAAGTCATCTTTTAGTTCTCTCTGTGTCGCTTTTAAACCTCCTAATACCGCAGTGTTCCTTTGAACCTGCTCCACTAACTCCGTCTGTCCCACCGTCAGCTGCTCCACCTCCTGCGTCAGGTCCTCTATGCCCCCTTGTAACTTTACAGTCCCCTTTCTCACCTCCTTCTCCATGTGCTCCCTACAGTGCCTCACCTCCTCGCGCACTCCTCCGACCTCCTCACTCACTCCTCTTCTGATCTCCTCTCCCATCACTTGCATCTCCTGCCCAGATGCCACCCTCATCTGCTCCATTTCCTCCCTGTGAGCATCCAGTTTGGTTTCTACCCCCATTCTGACCCCCTCTATCTGCTGCCCCATTTGGTTAACTTCCCTTTCCGCTTGGTCCCTCATGTCCCTCAATTTGCCTTCCATTCTGTTTTCTAACCCCTCTAACCCAGTTTTCACTCCCTCTATCTGATTCTCCTGGGCAGCCATTCTATTTTCTACCCCCTCTAACCCAGTTTTCACTCCCTCTATCTGATTCTCCTGGGCAGCCATTCTATTTTCTACCCCCATTAACCCATTTTTCACTTCTTTTATCCCGTTGTCTAACCCCTCAAAATTTTTGTCTACCTTCTCACCAGTACCCCTCGCTTCGTCCCTCATTACCCCCATTTCGTTTCCCATTACCCCCAATTGCTTCCTCCGAGCCCTCGCTTCGTCCCTCATTGACATTGCCCTCCTCATTCTGTTTTCCATTTCTTCATTATTCTTGTCCATATGGGCCTTCATTTGTATTAAAAAAAGGTTCAAATCCATCGGCGGCGCTGCCACGGTCGCGGGCGCGGTGATCAGCGAGGCGCCATTTTGCGCTCCCGCAATGTCGGGCACAACGACGCTATTTTGTGCGTCTGCTACCCTCGCTGCTTCGCTCTCCTCCTGTCCCTCATGTCCCTCAATTTGGTCCTGGACCGACCCTGCCTCACTCTCCCCTACCGGACCCCAGCTGTCTTGGTCTGCCATAGCGCGACTTTCAAAATTCGGGTTTTTATACAACAAAACAAATTTCGGCCGTTATAATTTCGTCGAGCGCAGTAAACGCGCTCTGAATCGATTCTCCCTCCCTGGTTTGGGCCTAACAACGCGCGGGAAACGCGCTCCGAATCGATTCTAATTGTTACAAATTTGGGCCTAATAAATTTAGTCCCGGGTTCGAATTCCACTCCTCGACACCAATTGTTACAGACGTGGCTTAGATGTTATTTACCGAGCGGTTTTGGTATGACCACGTCTGCACAGGTTACCCGATTATACCCGAAGGTTGACTAATCGCGCTACGCTAGGTCAATAAAGGCAATAAAGGAAAAGGACACACGGCTGGGTTTCAAATGACACGACACCCAGGGTTCAGTTCTCAAGACCTCCGGAGGAGGTTATATTAAGGCGGAAGGTCAGATTACAGGGACGAGAGGTACAGCATAGAAAGACAAGCACTTAGACACACTCTTATATTATTCCCAACAGACGACAGATAAACGGGACAAAAGGCTGACTCACACGGGGTTTGATGGCTAGGAAAGGCAGGATCGATGGCTCAAGGTGTACTCACTCTTGGCTCAAGGACAGGGTCGACCCGGTCCGGTCTAGAGATGCGGGGAGGTCGCAGCGCTCGGATGGCGTCTTGTCTGCTCAAGCTGGGGGGCGGGGGCGCATCTGACGTCACGTCCGCTACGTGGCCGCGTATATCCGGCGGGGACTGGGAGTGACACGCCCTCGGCTCGTTAGCTCCGCCTCGTGGAATCGGCACGTTGCTTCTCATTGGGTGCATGCGGGGGGTTTACCAGGCTCCGCCCTTGACGAGGAGCTGACAGCCAGCCCCTTTGTGGTAACCCCGTGGAGCGCATGGTCTGGAGCGCATTGTCAATGGCGGCTAACCGAGCCGGTGTCAGGACGCACACTCCCCCCCGCGCAGCGCCGTGCCCCTCTGTTGTTGTTGTTGTTGTTTGGGGAAGAAGATGGGAGGAGGTATGGGAAAGGTCCTAAACTCACTACTGGTGCCATATAATCACATTCTGGTGCAACGAAGAGTCATAATTAATGGAAACGAGTCCTTAACTGACATAGACTAAGAATAACTAGCAAGATGTCCGAAAGTTGTCTACGTGTGGTGCGGTGGACCTGGGCACGACATTTAATGGGGGAATAAGGGGAAGGTCGGCTCTACTGATTGTTGTTTACAGACAATGGGACTAGGGAATGGGGGATTGGGGATAGTTGGGGAGTATTGGGGAAATAGGGGAATATTTACAAGCGGATATGGAGGCCAAATTCCATATTCGCAACAATATATTTCCAGCCACAGAAGTAGACAAGTATTCTTCGATCCATGATCTACTCATCCCAACTCGCTCTTCCTCATATGTGGTGATTTCAATTGTCACCATGCCAGTTGACTGGGTGTGGGTTCCCTCTCTCACCAGCCATGGCTCCTCAGCAAAGGACTTCTGCGACTCACTGGGACTGACACAATCTGTCAATTTCCCGACCCGGATCTCAGTCAACGGAGCATCTTCTCTTCAGGACTTGGTTATGACTAACTTCCCTGAAAATGTCTGCTGCTCTTCTTCTGCTCCAATCGGCTCATCTGATCATGTGCTTGTCAAAGTGGGCATCTCTCTGACCATTCTCAGGGAGCCTCCTCAGCGTCGACGAGTCTGGCATTTCACTCAGGCCAACTGGCACGGTCTTCAAGCAGCCATCAATCATCTGGACTGGTCTCCCATCTCTACCGCCTCTGACATCAACTCCTCCTGGGAATTCTTCCAAATAGTAAGGGAAACATATGAAAATCTGTTAACTAAATTGTTACCAAAAAATTTCTTCACCAATATGTTTGTAAAGGTGTGTAATAACATGTGTTAAAATGTTGAAGGTCAACTCCCGTGGGAAACCCAGAAAAAAAGCTGTTGAATTCGGGTACCGAAAAATTATTTTCGAGAATTTTTATTTTTTTTAATCGGCCCTTAAGTAACTTATGAGGGGTCAAATAAGGGTTTTTCATGATTCTGAGTTGATTGTTAACATTTATATTTCACCACAGACACTCCTTTGTGGAAAAATAATTTCTAAATATATCTCATTTTCTACTTTGCAGGACATGGAGTCTAGCAATATGGATGAAGACGTTACTCCACCTGTGCTCAATTGCTTCATCTGTGCACGCTCGGATACACCAGCTGAAAGGCTCATACAGGCAACTCCAAAGGGATACTCAACTTTATTGAAACAAGCAGAAACTGTCGAAAATGTTACTGTTGTGGAACGTATGAAGGAGGCTCAAAAGGAAGGAAAACTGAGGTACCACCAGAAGTGTAAAAATGATCTGTACAACAACTTTGTTGCAACCACCAAGAAGTCAGCTCAAGCATCAAAGGCAGAGAAAGAGTCATCAAAGTTGAAGAGAAGACGCACTACTTGTGAGTTCAGCTCATCAACTGGCTGCAGTTCTAGAAGATCACAGTCAGTTGACCTCCTGTATAAGGATGTATGCATTCTTTGCAACCAACCAGCCCAGCTCTACAAAAATAATCCAGCACAAGCTAGAAAGAAATACAGAGTGCCAGATAATTTGACTGCAGATACACTGAAGGCAAGCTTGCTGAAGACAGCACGGAGTCGCGGGGATGACTGAGGCACTGAAGTCACTGGACGCCTGGAAGGGATCAACGACTTGGTAGCAGAAGAAACACTGTACCATTTGCGATGCAAACTTATGTTTGCGAGAGGTGACAGTTTGTCCAAGACTGATGAGGAAGGAAAAAGGAAGAGAGGACAGAGGAGTATTGATGAGGAGCGAGAGGCAGTTTTTATTGAATTCTGCGAATGGTTAGACTCAGAATTAGAGCATGGGGTAATGAACATGGACCAAGTCCATGAAAAGCTGCAGGAGTTTGATCAGTCACCAGAGAAGAGCCTTTCTTATTCAAAGTATTGGCTAAAGATAAAACTTCTAGAGAAATACGAAGACACCTTGTATTTCACAACACAGGAAAGAAGGGCAGATGTACTCTGTCTCAAAGATGGCACCGACAATATTCTGCGAGCGCATCATGCTAATCTTGACCATGGAGATGAGAAGACTCAGATCATAAAGACGGCACTCAAGTTCATATCCAATGATATTGCCTTGATTGATTTAGGTCCAAAGTCATACCCCACCACACACAGTATGACTGACATCGATAGTCAGCTGACACTTGTTCCTGCAAGCCTTCAGATGTTCTTGAGACCGATTGTCAAGACAGACGAAAGAGTTGCCGTTTGGGGGCAGAATTTTATTAAGGCCTGTCGACCTCGGTCTGGAGTATTGCCACACCAAATGGGGCTTGCCATACAACTTGATCATAGATTTGGGTCAAAATGGATGCTCAACAAGTTCCACCGGCTGGGATACACCGAGTCTTACACGGAGACACAAAACTACAAATACTGCTTCCTTAATAGTAGGAGTGGAGATGATGTTCCTGATACTTCTGGCACTCTTGACACCATTGTGGAGGAAACCGATGAACAGATCAATGATGAGGTTGCGGTTGATGCTGCGCTTGAGGATCAATCAGTGATGACAGCCAAAGTGCCAGCCAGTGAAAGTGAATTGTCAAGTAATGATCAGGTGGTCTTTATGGAGGTTGGGGAAACAAACAATGCAGTCACTCAGTTTGTTGGAGACAATATAGATTTAAACATTGTCTCTATTCACGGAAACACTCCCTTTCACTCAATGGGTTGGATCGAAGTCACCTCTCCGGCACCACCTTTGCCAGATCCACAGACAACAGCAGCTTTCCCCCAGGTGAAGTTGAAGGCACTCGACAAAGCTAAGATCCTGAGAGGAACTGAAGTAAAGATTATTCCATTTACGAACAGGAAACAGATAGGAACGAACGCGATCATGTTTCTCCCCCTCGCTAAGCTTTCCTCCTCCCTGGCTCATGATCAGCCACTCCTCACTCCAGGTGACACACTCTGGGCAGCGGGGTGGGTGATCAAAGCCAACGATCCTGAGTTCCCACACTCCAACTGGAATGGCTGGATGAAGAGAATCCATGCTAATGATGCAAAGCAGAGCACACAGATCGAGTTCCTCCCAGTTATTGAAGGAGACCCTAATGACCTCAACACCATCTTCACCACTCTGAAAGAGTGCATACGGCGCGCTGGGGTCGCTATAGTGACCTTTGATCTTCCGATTTGGCTGAAGGCTGTGAATATAATAAAGCAGGCAAATCTACCCGTCATTCCAAGGTTGGGTGGTTTTCACCTGCTGAAGTCTTATCTTGGATCAATGGGTAACATCATGGAAGATTCTGGACTACTAGATGTGATCCAGTTGATCTATCCTGGAAGTACGACTGGATCCTTCTACAGAGCATGTCTCTGAACCCCAGTGACTATGGATGGACAATAGGTGTGCATGGGTATGAGCCAGTTCCAACACTGGACCCCACGGCTCCTGAGGAGCTATTGCAGTTCACGAGCTGTAATTGTCATGGAGATTGCAGCAACCGGCGATGCAGCTGCAAGAAGAATGGGGTCACGTGCATCTCGGCCTGTGGAGTCTGTAATGGCATTACATGCAGAAACTGCAGTCATGATGTTGTTGAGTCTGAAGAAGACATAGACAATGACTGTTGAAACTTCTGACATTGTGAATGAGAAATAACTCTTGAGTATTATATATGTATGTGAAATAAAAGCTACTTTGTGTGTAAATGTAAAAGTGAAAATATAAATGTTAACAATCAACTCAGAATCATGAAAAACCCTTATTTGACCCCTCATAAGTTACTTAAGGGCCGATTAAAAAAAATAAAAATTCTCGAAAATAATTTTTCGGTACCCGAATTCAACAGCTTTTTTTCTGGGTTTCCCACGGGAGTTGAACTTCAACATTTTAACACATGTTATTACACACCTTTACAAACATATTGGTGAAGAAATTTTTTGGTAACAATTTAGTTAACAGATTTGTGAAATATCTCATAAAATGCCCTTACTATTAGTACGCACACGGCACAAGCTCCCAGCACAGTGTGTGCGCCACTCACATGTACCAGAGGATCTCCCAGACCACCGACCTTGTCAGTCATTGTCAGACATTGTTAGTCTCAGACACCACACCACAGGTGTTAGACCACCTGTCACCGACTGACATCCCAGAAACCGACATCATACCAACTTTCACAACCATAGATATACAACATTCACCACACATGTTGCTTGTATGTATGTCTCGTGGTGAAGCATGCCTGCAAGATATTACTGAAAAAATCAAACTTCATTTGTAAAATCCCCTTGCCTCTAATTTTACATTATCCAATCATCAATGATGTAACCAGCCGTCACACAATGCCTACCATTGCCAAATTTCGTACAAATCCGTCCACACCTTCCTGAGACGTCCTGCCCACAGATAGACAGACAGACGGACAAACACCCAGACAGAGGGTCTAGCTTGAATTTGAATCTTAACCCCATGATAAACTGTCATCCCCCGGATAGACGTTAAAAACGGCATCTCGTCCTCGTTGGCGTCCATCAAAGACCCCACGTTGTCCCTCCCACAGGGCAGACGAGCCATCTCCGACTCCCCGGCACAGACCGCAACCCCCTGCCACAACTCCCCGCTTCCGGCACAAATCACGCTCTCCCCGCAGGCTCACTCCAGCCCGCCATTCTCCACAAGCAGACCGAATGGACATCGAATCTCAACAGCATAAAATCCAAACCCCTGACCACAACTTGGCCTCTCGATCCAAAAATGCAATCAATGACATCCCATGTAAGCACTCTGGGAAGCATTTGTACTCAAAGAAGCATTCCGGGAAGCATTTTCTGACCTCCAACAAACAAGAGGTAGATCTCACAGATCATGTACATCTCACAGGAAGACTCGTAATTCTCATATAAATTGATCAAGCATAAAGGTTTACAAGTCGTCACCTGTAAACAACAGCTTTTTTTTCTTTTTTCTTTTTTTGTATTCATAATCGAGGCTCGTGAAAGAGCAAACATTTATCACACAAACAAATCAAACAGACAAACAACCAAAGTATATAAAAAGGGGAGCGGTCGACAAGATGGGGAGAGAAGGGGAAGCACACAAACACAACATTTGTGAGGGACATCGGGAATGTGTGGGAGGGAGAGGGCTTGGGGGGAGGCGGCGTGGGAAGGGGGGGGGGGGGGTGGGAGAAGTATAAACACAAGGACACGAAGGACTTCCAGGAAAGAAGTTGGTATTTCAAAAAAGAGGATTTGGGGTGAAATTAGCGGGGGTAGAAAAGATCAAGCTTTTGGATGGGGGAAGATAAGAGATGGTGGTGAACAGCTGTTTTGAAGACCTGGAGGGAGGAGTGGGATTGAAGGGAGTGGTGGAGTTTGTTCCAGAGGCGGGAGAAAAGAGGAATGAAAGAGTGAAGGTGAGCAGAGAGTCTTGATTTTGGCAGTTTAACCATAAGAGGGTTGCAGGCAGATCTTGTGCGACCTTCAGGAATATTTGGGGGACAGAGCCCAGAGAGAGCTGGAGGAGCAAGGCCGGAGAGGAGTCGGTAGAAGACAGAAAGACCACCAACCTGCCTGCGGTGAGTAAGTGAAAGGCCCTCGGAGGTAGCTTCATCACGGGAGATTCCAATGATTCTGAACGCTTTGGTTTCAACAGCATGAAGAGGAGCTAGGTGTGAGGCAGGAGCACCAGCCCAGAGGGGAGAGCAGTATTCCATTGAGCTGCGGATGAAAGCCTTGTATGTGGTGAGGAGCTCAGGTGCGCCAAGGAAGGACTTCGCACGACGGAGGATGCCCAGTCGGCGACTGGCTTTGGAGGCCAGATTTGAAATGTGGTTTTCCCAGGAAAGATCATGGCAGATAGTGAGACCCAAAATCTTGAGGTGACAGAACTTCTTGGAGAGGATTATTCAGAAAGTGGATGGGAGGGTTGTCCAGTCGGTCTTTTCGGAGAGACATCGTAAGAGTGTGAGATTTGTCAGGATTGAACGACATGTTCCACTTGTTTGCCGTCAGTGATTTTGTCCAGGTCTGCAGAGAGTGAGGACGCTGTAGACTGCCGATCTGAGGGATGAGGAATGGAGCGGCAGAGTGGAGTCATCAGCAAAGAGATAGAGAGGATTATCAAGAGAGTCGGAGAGATCATTGATGAAGACCAGAAAAAGCACAGGGCCCAGAACACTGCCTTGGGGAACTCCAGCTTGAACAGGAAGAGGAGATGAGAGAACCCCATTCAGGGCCACATGTTGACTACGACTAGAGAGGAAGTCCGCCAGCCATGCGTGGAGATTTCCATGGATACCAAAGGAGGAGAGTTTGGTGAGCAGAGCGGAGTGCCAGACCGTATCGAAGGCACGTGATATGTCGAGGGAGACAGCTCTAATTTCCTGTTTGGCATTGAGGACCTCCATCCATTGTTGAGACAGCAGAAGCAGCATGTCCAGAGTAGAGTGACCTGGTCTGAAACCAAATTGATGATCAGGGATCAAGCCATTGGAGAAGAGGAAAGATTTCATATCCGAAGCAATGATGGATTCCATGACTTTCCTGATAATTGGGAGAAGGCTGATTGGTCTGAAGTTGCTAGGAATCTGTTTTTGCACCTTTTTGTGTAAAGCGGTGATGTTGGCTAATTTCCAAGCAGATGGCAGTTGACCTTGAGCAAAACAGTGGGTGAAGAGAACAGAGAGAGGGAGTGAAAGAGCAGAAGAACAGGATTTTAGGACCTGTGGGCTGATGCCGTCAGGTCCAGTTGCAGAATCAGAGTCGAGGGTTGACAGAAACTTTTCCACCTTGTCAGGAGGGAAGGACACAGAGTCCAGGAGCAGCTGAGTACGACTGGGTATGGTGGGTACAGAGAGGGATGGGTTTGGGACACAAGATTTAGAGGCAAACACAGAGTTGAGACATTCAGCTTTTTCACGTGCGGAGTCAGCTGTGTAGCCATTTGAGGTAAGGGAGGGGATGGAGGGGGAACAAACACCAGAAACAGATTTGACCAGATGCCACCAGGATTTGGAAGAGGGAGACAGATAAGAGAGTTTGGTCTTGAGAACGGAGAGATATTGTTTCCTGGCTCTCCTGAGGGTGGACACACACTTGTTTCGGGCTTTGTGAAAGGAAATGAGATTTCCTTCCGTTGGATTTGCTTTCCAGGAGATGAAGGCAAGTTGTTTCTGGGCAACAGCCTCACCACAAGATTCCGTGTACCATGGACGGGAGGAAGGGTATGACAACTGAAGACGAGATGGGATAAATCTGTGCATGAGAGAGAGCAATTTACTTTTAGTAAGGGCATTTTATGAGATATTTCACAAATCTGTTAACTAAATTGTTACCAAAAATGTCTGCTGCTCTTCTTCTGCTCCAATCGGCTCATCTGATCATGTGCTTGTCAAAGTGGGCATCTCTCTGACCATTCTCAGGGAGCCTCCTCAGCGTCGACGAGTCTGGCATTTCACTCAGGCCAACTGGCACGGTCTTCAAGCAGCCATCAATCATCTGGACTGGTCTCCCATCTCTACCGCCTCTGACATCAACTCCTCCTGGGAATTCTTCCAAATAGTAAGGGAAACATATGAAAATCTGTTAACTAAATTGTTACCAAAAAATTTCTTCACCAATATGTTTGTAAAGGTGTGTAATAACATGTGTTAAAATGTTGAAGGTCATCTCCCGTGGGAAACCCAGAAAAAAAGCTGTTGAATTCGGGTACCGAAAAATTATTTTCGAGAATTTTTATTTTTTTTAATCGGCCCTTAAGTAACTTATGAGGGGTCAAATAAGGGTTTTTCATGATTCTGAGTTGATTGTTAACATTTATATTTCACCACAGACACTCCTTTGTGGAAAAATAATTTCTAAATATATCTCATTTTCTACTTTGCAAGACATTACACTGTATGCAGGGACCTTTAAACAGCTGCCAGTACTTTAATTCATACAGAAAACGGCAGAATGTATTTGTAAGGTATCTCGACAGACTACGATCGATTGTAGCACACGTTTATTGACTCTCCCGATACAGGCCCGATTCACCGCAGCGCCATCCGAGCTGGGCCGTAACTTCCGGAAAAACGGAAATAAACCCGCGGTCCCGGTGTAGGGATACAACGGTGAATATTTGCAGCTTCATACATGACATCCTCCCCTTTAAGTCCAAAATTACCAAGAGCAATACGTGCTGGACTTCCAAAATTGACATTTCAAAAGCAACATTTCCAAAACATGTGAAAATATGTGTGCAAACGGTTATGAGAATAATGAAAATACGTGAAAATAGAACATGTGTCAATGTGAAAATAGAACATACGTCAACGTGAAAATAGAACATGTGTCAACGTGAAAATAAAACATGTGTCAACGTGAAAATAGAACATATGTCAACGTGAAAATAGAACATGTTCAAAGATTCAACCGGTCGGGTGCTTTTCTCTCACACATTGAGCATCGCGGTGGACCAGTGGATACACAGTCCGAGGTGATTCCTTTGGGTGGCGGTGTACCCGTGGATACAGAGTCCGAGGTGATTCCTTTGGGTCGCGGTGTACCAGTGGATAGAGTCCGAGGTGATTCCTTTGGTCTCCACGAAGGATGTAGCGTTTGCAGAGGTTTTCGGGGCATCCGAGCCGGCTGGAGCGGCCACGACGATCTCCGGCAGTGGCGGGTTGAACTGTTGTTCTGACTGTGACGATGCTGCAGGCTCTATCGACTGACAGTGACGGTAGGTTACGTGGTCCTGATGTCAACGAATTTCGCGGCCGTCCTGCAGGCGAATCACACTGGACAGTGGACCTGGCTTCTCGATGATGTCCCCCGGTAGCCACGTCGCACCTGCACCAAAATTTCAGGCAAACACTGGATCTCCTATGTTGATACAGCGACTGTTGGACGACTTATCGTGCACCAACTTTTGATTAAGCTGGCTCTGATAAACATTTGATGATATGTCTGGTTTGAGATTGTCAAGTGTCGATCTCAAGTGTCGTTTCATCAATAACTCAGACGGAGCTGCACCGGTTGTTGATTGTGGCGTGATGCGGTATTTGAACAGGAGACGAGAAAGCTTTGTTTCCAGGGTTCCCTCCTGAAGTTTCTGCAATCCGGATTTGATGATTCCCACGGATCGTTCGGCCAAGCCATTTGAAGCCTGGTGATGTGGGCTGACAAACTTATGTTTGATGCCGTTCCGACGTGTGAACTCGGCAAACTCGGCACTGGAAAAACACGAACCGTTATCACTCACGATCATCCTGGGCAGACCATGAGTGGTGAAACAGCGTCTGAGTCTCTCGATGACGATGGCTGACGTAGTATTACGCGTCACATAGGCATCAATCCATTTTGTGTGTGCGTCCGTAATTATTAGAATCATGCTGCCGTTAATAGGCCCGGCATAATCGAGATGTAGGCGATGCCACGGGTCGCTGGGCCATTCCCAGGTATGCAGTGGCGCTTTTGCAGGTGTATTTCGGGTGATTTGGCAGGGGTAACAATGTCGAACATGATGTTCGATATCAGCATCAAGATTCGGCCACCACACAGTTTCTGGCGAGTGACTTCATCTTCACAATCCCGGGGTGACAGTCATGGATTTTATCCATGACCCTGGAACGCAGATTTTCCGGGATCACGACACGACATCCCCAGAGTAGGCAACCATTTTCCACGCTGAGTTCGTTTTTACGTGCTTTAAAAGCCACAAAAGCTGGGTCACCTTCAGGTAGAAAATGCCATCCAAGCTGTACAGCCTGGACAGAACGGGGTCTCGTCGAGTATGAGTGCGGATCTGGCCGGAATTGGCAGCACAATCTTCCAGATGATCCATCAGTGCGATAATGGATCCTGGTGTAGGCGAATCATCAACGGATTCTGGAAGGGGTAACCGACTCATGGCATCTGCATTTGTGATAGACGAACCGGGCTTATAACATATGGTGTAGTCATAAGCAGCGAGAAACAGGGACCAGCGGATGATCCTGTGCGGTAGTGTGTCAGAAGTCGCCTTAGTTGGACCAAACAGACTGATCAGCGGCTTGTGATCAGTGTGAATCGTGAAATGATGTCCAAGAAGGTACTGGCGAAATTTGCTGACGCCGAAAACGATTCCCAATCCTTCCTTGTCAAGTTGGGAATAGTTCTTCTCTGCCGGGGACAACGTTCTGGATGCAAATGCAACAGGTCTTTCCGTACCATCAGGCATCACGTGTGATAATACACTCCCCACTCCATACCGACAGGCATCGCATGTCAGCACAAGATCCTTCTCTGGATCAAAATGAACGAGAACATTGGACGATTTGAGCAGATCCTTCGAGGTCTGGAATGCTGATTGTTCAGTAGACCCCCAGCTCCAGGAGACTCCTTTCCTCAAAAGCCAATAAAGGGGGCCCAAAACGTCGGTCACATTCGGGATGTAACGACCATAGAACTGAAGCAAACCGAGGTATGACTTCAATTCGGTTACGTCTCGTGGAGCCGGAGCATCCTTGATAGCTCGAACTTTCTCATCTGTCGGGTGTAGACCCTCGGCATCAATCGTATGACCCAGGTACATGACTGATGGCACCATAAACTTGCACTTGTCTCGAGGCAAACGTAGGCCGAAGTCCGAAATCTTCTTCAGAACTCTATCTAGGTTTTGTAGATGTTCCGCGTCCGTATGACCAGTAACCAGAATATCATCCTGGTAACAAACGACGTTGCATTCGGCGGCAAACAAACTGTCCATGAAACGCTGATAAATTCCAGGTGCAGATTTCACTCCAAAACTGAGTCTGTGGTACCTGTACAACCCACGATGTGTGTTGATGTAAGATACTGTTTCGAATTCTCGTCCAAGCGGAGCTGTAGATAGGCGGATTTGAGATCGAGTTTCGTAAAAGTCTTGCCTCCCGTGAGACGAGCATAGAGGTCTTCGATCCTCGGGATTGGATATTTATCCAATGAAGAACACTTGTTCATGGTCATTTTATAATCTCCACATATGCGGATGGATGGACTGGTCTGATTTTATGACCGGAACGATGGGCGCCGCCCATTCGGCATACTGGATTTGCTCGATGATGCCCAGATTTTCAAGATGATCAGTTCCTTGTCAATCTGCTCCCGCAGGGCGAAAGGGACTGGCCGAGCTCTGCAAAATATAGGATTGGCATCCCGGTCAACACTGAGTTTAGCCGTATGTCCTTTCAAGGTTCCAGGTTCATCCTTGAAGACATCCGGGTACGTATCCAGCACATTTTTGAGTGTGTATGCTGCGGTAGGAGAAACGTTGGCTGCCCGGAGTTGATGAATGCTTTTCCACTTCAGTTGAATTATGCTCAACCAGTTCCTGCCGAGTAAGGAAGGGCCCTTTCCAGGAATGACGATCAGGGGTAGGTGAAACTCACGGTTATCGTAGCCCACCGTGACGTCACATGTACCACAGGGAACAATCTTCTCACCTGTATAGGTGGAGAGTCCATAGGTAGTAGGTTTCAGATGGGGTCGGTCAGCATCACTCCACAGGTTTGTGAAAACAGCATGGCTGATGAGCGAGACGGCCGCACCAGTGTCGACCTCCATTTGCAATGGTCGATTGTTGACGACAACAGTGGCAAGAAGAGGGTCCCGCTTATGGTGAGAATCAATATGAAACAGGTCACACGATTCTGAGTTGTCGGAAACAGAGCTCACCTGGTCAAGCTCGGGTTCCTCCGAACCGATAAACTGATGAATCTTCTTGTCAGCAGCTTTCCCTTTTCCCGATTTGCGAGTGATGCAAGTTGGAGCAATATGGTCAGTTTTCGAACAGAAATGGTAGGTGGCATCTTTGAACCGACACGTCTCCGGAGGGTGCTTTCCGTTGCACCGAAAACATTTGTTGTGTGTTTGAGACTGCACTGGCTTCTGACGAGGAGCCTTGTTCCAACGTTTTGGCTGATCATGATCCAACCGATTCACAGCAGGGCTGGTACCAGACGAGCGAGTGGCACCGATGCTTGTAGCGTTGCGTACAGCACTTTCCATGGAAATGGCGGTGTCTCTGGCATTTTGGAACGTCAGTCTTCTCTCAGCAAGCAGGCGTCTACGAGTGCGGTCATCGGACATGCCAACCACCAGCAAATCACGGAGCATGTCATCAATCGTGTCCCCAAACTCACACAGATGTGACAGTTTTTTGAGGTGTGCAATGAAGTCTGCGATCGACTGACCTTGATGCTGTCTGCACATGTAAAAATTAAACCGACACAGGATGACTGAAGGAGATGGATTACAATGTTCCTTCAAAGCGGCCTTGAGCTCTGCATACGTGAGCTCCTGGATTGTCCGAGGACGAATCAGGTTTTTAACGAGTGTGAACGACTCACCCCCGCAAACGGACAGGAAGACGGCCTTCATCCGGGCTTCGGTCGCGATGCCGTTCGCCTCGAAGTAGAAAAACAACTGCTCAGAATACGTGTCAAAATCTCCCTCATGAGGGTCGAATTCATCGATATGGCTGAAAGAAGTCATGGTCTAGATGTTTATCCTCGTCGCCATGTAAGGTAACTCGACAGACTATGATCGATTGTAGCACACGTTTATTGACTCTCCCGATACAGGCCCGATTCACCGCAGCGCCATCCGAGCTGGGCCGTAACTTCCGGAAAAACGGAAATAAACCCACGGTCACGGTGTCGGGATACAACGGTGAATATTTGCAGCTTCATCCATGACAGTATTGATTTTTTTTTTGTGGAAGAAGAAGAAGATATGAACCGGAACAGATATGCCTAAATAACAGATTTCCAGGCGGACCGGAAGGCCTAGCTGAATAGTAGGCTTTGAACTAATCCCACGGACATCGCACTGTATTGCGTGGAGTTACGATGTTATTCTCGTGGATTTCTGCGCGTTTTGTGGGAACTTGAAGGATGGCAGATGGGATCGGTCTGGTTGAGGTTATTGAGCTGTACAATGCAGGTCCAGACTCAGGAAAAAAGATGGGTTGGTACGTATATATAGACTTGGCATTTAATATGGAATATATATTTTTTCTTGACTTGGGTTTACTTTCTGAATTCATTATATCAATCTGGTGAGTTTCTTTTACGCTTCGGTGATTTCTTTGTTGAAAGAACCATGTCACTGATTGTCTGTCGCAGCAACAAGTCAATATCAGGATTATATCACAGGTGGCGTGACAAAATGTACGGCCAGGTACATTTGACGATTGGCTTCACAATCGGGTATGTAAGGGTTGTTGCGTTCTGTATTCGTGGAAAACAACTGCTGCCCATCTACAAAAGTTATTACCACTTCCTCTGGAAATGGTCCGTCAACTCGACAATGCTGTTTGTCATGGAGTGGTGGCTTTACGAAATTCCGGCATGAAACAGCGTGCTATTGCTCGGCAGTATGGCATCACTCAAGGTCAGGTGTCAAAGATCCTGAAACGAAATGCTCAGAGGGGTGTCCCTTCTCCAATACTGAGGCCAGGACGTCCCCGCAGAACCACAAGGAGGGATGATCGCCAGCTGCACCGGTTAGTCCGCAATGGCCCTACCAAGTCAGCTAATCGGCTTAGGGCTGAGTGGCAGCAACTGACAAATGTGCCTGTATCCAGAAGGCTAGTCAACCAACGACTGGTTCAAGCAGGCTATCGTGCCAGGCGTCCCCTGAGAAAGTCACACCTGACCAGACAACAGCGCCAGCGCCGATTGCAGTGGGCCAGAGAGCACCGTCAATTGCAGCCAGGACACTGGAATCACGTGATCTTCAGTGACGAGTCCAGATTTCTGGTCTATCGTCAAGTTGGCCACGTCCGAGTGCGCAGACAAGTGCATGAAGCCTACAACGAAGATTGTATAGTGCCAAGAGTCCAAGCTGGAGGTGGTGGGGTGACCGTTTGGGCTGCTTTTCATGCAGGGGGGAAAACTGACCTGGTTGTTCTGAATGGAAACCTGAACCAGTTCAAGTACAGGGCCATTCTGGAAGAAACATTGCTTCCATTTGCTCGTGTAGCCTTTCGAGGAAACTTTGTCTTCCAAAATGACAATGCACGGCCTCATCGTGCTCGCATAATCCAACACTTTCTTGCTGACCGTGGTGTAGAGCATATGGAGTGGCCTGCCATGTCCCCGGATATGAATCCGATAGAGACCTTGTGGGCAGAATTAACGCATCAAATCGACCACTTGGACCAGCAGCCTACCTCTGTGCGTGAATTGCAGCAGGCTATTGTTACTGCATGGCAAGCGATTCCTGTCCAAACCTTGGCAAATCTCGTGAACAGCATGCCTCAACGTGAACGTGCTCTCCTGAATGCTCGTGGAGGTTACACGAAGTACTGAGCTGTAATTTTACTGTCTGTAATCCCAGTCGTAATTTAACTTTCGTTTTTGTTAAAAAAAATTTTGGCTAATGTGCAAAATAAAGAGATACTTCTGGAAAACGTACAGAAGTTTAACACTGTACTGTCCATGAATTGAGTTCGATATCAGTTTACATCACTTTCAAGGATCAATATATTTGCTTCGAAATGTCAAATGTGGTTTTTGTTTCTTTTAAAGGTCACATTAACAAAATCTAGAATAATTTCAACATAATTCCAATGAACTTTTGGTTCAGTCATCTTGAAAACTAAGTTCACCCCCACAAAAAAAAAATTCCATATTAAATGCCAAGTCTGTATATATATTTTTGTTATTGAAAGGTGAGAAAAATGGTTTTGTAGAAGATATGTGACATATTGAAGATTGGGGTGGGATGAACGTGGATGTGAAGCAGTTTCTTGGCAAGGGTTATACTGGATGGGTTGCCATTGCCTTTGCAGCGGTAGTTAGGGCAGGGATTTTTTCAGAATGCTGGCGAAAACTCGCCTACTCTTAACAAAGGACACCGTGGGATCTTACATCCAGCAACGAATGCCGAAGACGGGACACCAAGTATAAAGTCCATCCGAAGGATGAGCACACACTGTGGAGTCCCTCTGCCTGACAAGAAATGGGATTTAATGAGATTTGTAATGGGATTTGGATGAGTTCATTGAGAGAAAGCAGACCCGTTCAGGGTGCCGGTGATAATTCACATACTCTTCGTGAAAGATACTGTGGGAATTTTGCTGTCAACCAACTAATTACAGCAAATGGGACACCCAAACGTCCATCTTTGTGATGTGATGTGACTTTGTGATGCAACGCGCTGCCAGCAAAGGCACCAATCTGACAGTTTATATAGTGTCGCTGAGAATCCAACCCAGACTAGACAGCTCATTGGTCCTGTGTAATTTAATAATGAAACATTTTCCTGCTTCAGTCTTGTGCACCAAATTCCCTCTGATGACATGGATGGTAGAATGTTGACTTTTGATCTTTTTTGACCAGGAATTTGCCCTCCTTGACCAGGATCGTTTGTTTGTCCTCACCACAATCATGTAGCTTTGTTGAAAATGGGATGACAGGCCTAACTCTGAGATTGTTATTAAATCACAGGTGGATTGGACAGATTTGGACGAAACTTGGTGGACAGGTTGTGTGTGTGTAACAAGGAAGAAGAAGAAGCCTATCAATTCTTTAGCTCTGGATTTTACCAATGGCAACCATACAGAAATACAGGGACAAATGAATGACGTTGAAAATGCAGAAATCTTCAGCATTACCTTGGAGTTTCCTTTTCCATCTTGCCGAGACGATAGTAAGGAGCACACAGCAGATTTATTTGTTAACATTGATCAGCAGGATCTGGAAGTTTTTACAGGTAAAATACAACCATGTTGTGGGTACAGACAAATATTAGGAGTAGTTCACATGTTTTTCCGATTGGGTTGAGATGTGATCATGAAAAGGGTAAATGTAATTAATGTAGCAAATTAATATGTAAATTTGGGACACTTAAAACTTGTGGAAAGATGCTTCCAGTGTTCCGAAGAATAGCTGGTGGGGGAAGGACAAAAGGGATTCCTAGACTTTGGAAAATAGTGACCAAAATTGAGAGTTCTTGGGTTAATGGGATATAAATATATGCATCTACAAGTTGATGGGTAAATAAAATTTTAGTTCTGGATGATACTTAAACTATGAACAATGTTGGCAATATACAGGGAATGTGACTTGTTGATTTTGGGGCAAACAGGTGGGTTAAAATAATTGGCTGAGTTTTAAAGATTGAGAGGACTATGAATAATGGACTATTCCATGGCTAGAGAAAATACAACAACAACAACAACATGCATTTTAAGGCCATTTTCCCTGCTAGAGTGGGGGTTAGCCTTACGGTCCCCATGACAATCTTCTCCATCTTGCCCTATTTTCTGCATCTCTCCTTGTTAACCCCCTTGCCCGCATTTCTTCTTCCACCATCTTTAGCCAAGTCTTTCTCGTCTTCCCCGTCCTCTACTTCCTCTTACATTCATTTCCATCACTCTTCTCAACCAGTCACTTTCATCCTTCCTCAACACATGACCAAACCATCTCAACCTGTTCCTCTTCACAGCATCAATCACAGGCTCTATTCCCATCATTTTTCGCAATTCATCATTTGTCTTCCTCTCTCTCAACGATACTCCGCACATCCATCGACCCATTCGCATTTCCACCCTTTCCAACCTTCGTTGCTGCTCTACGTTCATTACCCTTGTCTCGCTCCCATAAATCATAACACTTCTCACACATGCAGCATACACCTTTCCCTTCAGCTTCAACCACACTCCCCTCCTCATCAACACGCCACTCAGTTCCCGAAACTTCTTCCATGCACATCTCACTCGAGCAACCGTTGCCGAGTCTGATCCACCTTCTCCATTCAGCATGTCTCCTAGGCAGCAAAATGTTTTCACGCCTTCCAGCTTCACTCTGTCTCCAAGATCCAACTCAACATTTCCTCCATCGGCAGCTCACTCTGTGCACACCTTACACTTGAATGTAGCTGCCACACTGGTTAATGACCCTCCCAGACCACTACATTTTTTATGAACCAACTCAGCGCACATTGTATATTGAATGGAGTTCACTCTGTCACACTTCCTGCACACAGCACACGGCCACTTCCCAGTTCTTTCCACTTCACCACATGCTTTACCACTTGCCATCACCTTCGTTTTTCCGATATTCACCTTCAGACCTTTGTCTCCATACATTCCTTCCACTTGTTCATCTTCTCCTTCAGTCCATCCATACTTTCCGCAATCAACACCAGATAATCTGCATACAACAACTCCCATGGTAAACCCTCTTTTATATTCTGAGCCAGCACCTCCATCAGCACCTCCACCGACCCCTGATGCACTCCCACCTTCACCTCAAACTCACCACTGTTCCCATCCTTCGTACTTACAGCTGTGCGCGCTCTCTCGTACATTGCCATCACGACTCTGATCAACCATTGCTCCACTCCTAACTTCCTCAATGCCCATGTCACCACTTCGTGTGGAACACTATCTCATGCTTTCTCCAGATAAACAAACCCAAGAAACAACTTCTTCCTCTTCTCCATGTACTTCTCCTGCAACTGCCTTACAATAAAAAGCATGTCTGTCGTTCCTCTTCCTGGCATAAATCCAAACTGCATTTCGTCCATCTTCACTTTCTTCCTTATCCTCCTCTCCAACACCCTTTCCAATACCTTCATTCCATGCTCCAATAAATGTATCGCTCGATATGAGCCACAGTCCATAGGGTCACCTTTCCCCTTGTATAGAGGGATTAGGGTACTCAGTTCCCAATCCACTGGAATGCGGCCTTCTTTCACCACCAGATTACGGATCTCTGTCAGTCTCTTCACACCCCAACTTCCTGCTGCCTTCAACATATCTCCCACAACTCCCTTCGACCCTCCCACTTTTCTACTCTTCATTGCTTTTATCGCTGCTTTTATCGCTGCTTATTTTATCGCTTCATTGCTTCTGTCTACACACTCCCGGTGTGTACCCTGGTTAGAATAGGTGCACCATATTCCTGCATGTTGTAAGAGGCGACAAAGAGGGTTGGCATCAGGAAGGGCATCTGGCCATAAAAACATCGCCTCAAAAAGAGAACCATGACAATTACAACTACATATGGGCAGGGTACAGCCCGAAGTGGAGATCGGTTTCTGCGGTTTGGGACATGGAATGTAGGGACAATGACAGGGAGATCAGGAGAAGTGGTGGAAGTATTGGTCAGAAGAAGAGTGGACATATGTTGTGTGCAAGAGACGAGATGGAAGGGAAGTGGTGTGAGAATGGTGAAGGGTAGGCAGGGACAGAAATACAAGTTTGTGTGGCAAGCGTGCCCGGAGGGCGTGAATGGTGTTGGTGTCCTGTTTTCTGAGGAGTTTGTAGACAGTGTGTTGAGTGTGACTAGAGTGAGTGATAGGTTGATGATGGTGAAAATGATGATTGGAAAGCTCTTGGTGAATGTCATCTCGGGATATGCTCCACAGGTTGGTCGGAGCGATGAAGAGAAGGACGAGTTCTGGTGTGCGATAGAGAAGCTGATGGAAAACGTGAAAGATGAGGAAGTTGTTGTGGTAGGAGGAGACCTAAATGGACATGTGGGAAGGAGTCTGGACGGTTTTGAGGGAGTTCATGGGGGTTACGGATATGGTGTGAGAAATGGAGAAGGTGAAAGGATTTTGGAGTTTGCTGATGGAGCTGATTTGTTGATTTGTAACACTTAGTTCCAGAAAGGGGATAATAAGCTTGTTACATACACGTCAGGTGGGTCGACGACAACCGTTGACTACCTGATGGTGCATAGGCGAGATAGGGGGCACCTCCAGGACACAAAGGTGATCCCGGGGGAGGAGGCTGTTTCACAGCACCACTTGGTTGTCTGCGACATAAGGGTGAAAGGTGCGAGGAGAGCTCGGCGGGTGAAGTACCAACCGAGAATGAAGGTTGAAACAGGTGACAGTAAGGGAGGCATTAAAAGAGAGGCTGAGTAGGGTAGAGGATGATGTGGTTGAGCTTGAACGTGGTTGGATGTCAATGAAAGATAGTCTGTTGGGAGCCGTTGGTGAGGTATGTGGATGGACAAAAGGACCACCGAGGCACTCGGAAACATGGTGGTGGGATGATGAAGTTGGAAAGAGGATTGACGAGAAGAGGAAGAAGTTCAAGGAGTGGCAGAAGGCGAAGGGTACGGGAGCAGAAAAAGCAGAGCATGAAAGTTATAAGGCAGCCAAGAAGGCTGCAAAGAAAGAGGTAGCAAAGGCGCAGGAGGCATGTAGGAAAATGTTCGGAGAACGCTTGGATTCGGAAGAGGGTCAGAGAGCGGTATTCAGGATTGCAAAGCAGTTAGCGAAAGAGAGGTGTGATGTGATGGGGGTGAGTTGCTTGAAGGATGAAGTGGGACAAATCGTTGTGGACCCCGATGGAATTAAAGGAAGATGGAAAAGATATCTGGAAATGCTGTTGAATACAGAGAATGAATGGGATGGCAACATAGAGTGTAACCCAGTTTTAGGACCGGCAGAGAAGATAACTGAGAAGGAAGTTGAGGAAGCGATAAAAGCAATGAAGAGTAGAAAAGTGGGAGGGCTGATGGGAGTTGTGGGAGATATGTTGAAGGCAGCAGGAAGTTGGGGTGTGAAGAGAATGACAGAGATCTGTAATCTGGTGGTGAAAGAAGGCCGCATTCCAGTGGATTGGGAACTGAGTACCCTCGTCCCTCTATACAAGTGGAAAGGTGATCCTCTGGAGTGTGGCTCGTACCGAGCGATAAAGTTATTGGAGCATGGAATGAAGGTATTGGAAATGGTGGTGGAGAGGAGGATAAGGAAGAAGGTGAAGATCGACAAAATGCAGTTTGGATTTATGCCAGGAAGAGGAACGACAGACGCGCTCTTTATTGTGAGGCAGTTGCAGGAGAAGCTCATGGAGAAGAGGAAGAAGTTGTTTCTTGGGTTTGTTGATCTGGAGAAAGCATTCGATAGGGTTCCATGCGAAGTATTGACATGGGCATTGAGGAAGTTAGGAGTGGAGGAATGGTTGATCAGAGTAGTGATGGCAATGTACAAAAGAGCGCGCACAGCTGTAAGGACGAAGGACGGGAACAGTGGTGAGTTTGAGGTGAAGGTGGGAGTGCATCAGGGGTTGGTACTAAGTCCACTACTATTTGTAGCTGTGATGTAGATGCTGGCTCAGAACGTAAAGGAGGGTTTACCGTGGGAGTTGTTGTATGCAGATGATCTGGTGTTGATTGCGGAAAGTATGGATGGACTGAAGGAAAAGATGAACAAGTGGAAGGAATGTATGGAGACAAAAGGTCTGAAGGTGAATATAGGAAAGACGAAGGTGATGGCAAGTGGTAAAGCATGTGGTGAGGTGGAAAAAACTGGGAAGTGGCCATGTGCTGTGTGCAGGAAGGGTGTCGGAGTGAACTCCATTCAATGTACAATGTGCGCTGAGTGGGTTCATCAAAAATGTAGTGGTCTGAGAGGGTCATTAACCAGTGTGGCAGCTACATTAAAATGTAAGGTGTGCACAGAGGGAGCTGCAGATGGAGGGAATGTTGAGTTGGATCTTGGAGACGGCGTGAAGCTGGAAGGTGTGAAAACATTTTGCTCCTTCGGAGACATGCTGAATGGAGAAGGTGGATCAGACACGGCAACGGTTGCTAGAGTGAGATGTGCATGGAAGAAGTTTCGGGAACTGAGTGGCGTGCTGATGAGGAGGGGAGTGTCGTTGAAGCTGAAGGGAAAGGTGTATGCTGCATGTGTGAGAAGTGTTATTATTTATGGGAGCGAGACATGGGTCATGAATGTAGAGCAGCAACGAAGGCTGGAAAGGGTGGAAATGCGAATGGTTCGGTGGATGTGCGGAGTATCGTTGAGAGAGAGGAAGACAAATGCTGATTGCGAAAGATGATGGGAATAGAGCCTGTGATTGATGCTGTGAAGAGGAACAAGTTGAGATGGTTTGGTCATGTGTTGAGGAAGGATGAAAGTGACTGGTTGGGAATAGTGATGGAAATGAATGTAGAACGAAGTAGAGGACGGCGAAGACTGAGAAAGTCTTGGCTAAAGATGGTGGAAGAAGAAATGCGGGCAAGGGGGTTAACAAGGAGAGATGCAGAAAATAGGGCAATATGGAGAAGATTGTCATGGGGACTGCAAGGCTAACCCCCGCTCTCGCAGGGAAAATGGCCTTAAAATGCATGTTGTTGTTGTTGTTGTTGTTGTATTGCTTTTATCGCTTCCTCAACTCCCTTCTCAGTTATCTTCTCTGCCAGTCCTAAAACTGGGTTACTCTCTATGTTGCCATCCCATTCATTCTCTGCATTCAACAGCATTTCCATATACAGTCACGTGAAAAAGTAAGTACACCCCATGTAAAGTTTTGACTTTTTCAACATATTTCAATATACAGCTATTTCATCTTCATTTCAACAATATTGATAGAAAAAGGTGATATAATATAACAAATATCATGAAACATTTACATTTTGTAGTCCATTGTATAATTTAAATAAACATAAATGCAAATTTCGCATGTGGAAAAAGTAAGTACACCCTTGGCTCTAATAGGTGGTTTTGCCCCCTTTGGCAGAAACAACCTCAAGTAGGCGTTTCTTATAACTGTCTACCAGTCTCTGACATCGACTGGGAGAAATTTTTGCCCACTCCTCCATGCAGAATTATTTCAGCTGTGCGATGTTTGAGGAGTTTCTTGCATGCACAGCTCGTTTCAAATCCCCCCACAACATCTCGATGGGATTTAGATCCGGGCTTTGAGTTGGCCATTCCAGAACCCTCCATTTCTTTCTTTTCAGCCATTCCTTGTTGGATTTACTGGTACGTTTCGGGTCATTGTTATGTTGCAAGGTCCACCTTCGGTTGAGCTTCAACTTTCCGACAGATGGCCTCACATCATCCTCAAGCACCCTCTGGTACAATGAAGAATTCATGGTGGATTATATGATGGTGAGCTGCCCAGGCTCTGATGCAGCAAAGCTGCCCCAAACCATAATATTTCCACCACCATGCTTCACAGTTGGTATCAGGTTCTTGTGGTCAAATGCAGTGTTTGGTTTTCGCCAAACATGTCTTCTGGTACTGTGGCCAAATAGCTCTACCTTTGACTCATCTGTCCAGAGCACATTGTCCCAGAAGTGCTGGTCTTTGCCTCGGTGTTCATTGGCAAACTTTAGTCTTGCCCTGATGTTCTTTCTGGACAGCAAAGGTTTCCTCCTGGCACACCTCCCATGCAGATCAAATTTGTGCAGCCTCTTGCTAATGGTAGACTCGTGCACTTTGACATCAACAGTGGCAAGATCGTGTGATGTACCTGTAGGTCGTGTGATGACATTCTGGGGTCCTTAGAGACTTCTTTCAGCATCTTGCGGTATGCTCTCGGGCTAAACGTGCTGGGGCGGCCTGGTCTGAACAAGTTGGCAGTTGTTTGGAATCTTCTCCAATTGTAGATGATCTTCCGGACAGTCGAATGATTGATTTCAAATTGTTTGGAGATCTTTTTAAATCCCTTCCCAGACTCGCAGGCATCTATAACCTTCTTTCTGAAGGCCTCAGAGAGCTCTTTTGATCTAGGCATGGTGACGCCGCACACTTCAACAACAAAGAGCAAACCAAACTAAATGTCTGAGGTTTAAATAAGACAGGTTCCTCCAAGATCCTCTCGAACGATGTTCTAATGATTTGCACCTGAGCTGGTGCACCTGATTCTAATTTTAGGTATTTGAAGAAGAGATAAATGTAGAGGTGTACTTACTTTTTCCACATGCGAAATTTGCATTTATGTTTATTTAAATGATACAATGGACTACAAAATGTAAATGTTTCATGATATTTGTTATATTATATCACCTTTATCTCTCAATATTGTTGAAATGAAGATCAAATAGCTGCATGTTGAAATATGTTGAAAAAGTCAAAACTTTACATGGGGTGTACTTACTTTTTCACATGACTGTATCTTTTCCATCTCCCTTTAATTCCATCTGGGTACACAACGATTTGTCCCACTTCATCCTTCAAGCAACTCACCCCCATCACATTGCACATCTCTTTCGCTAACTGCTTTGCAATCCTGAATACAGCTCTCTGACCCTCTTCCGAATCCAAGCGTTCTCCAAACATTTTCCTACATGCCTCCTGCGCCTTTGCTACCTCTTTCTTTTCAGCCTTCTTGGCTGCCTTATAACTTTCATGTTCTGCCTTTTCTGCCCCCGTACCCTTCGCCTTCTGCCACTCCTTGAACTTCTTCCTCTTCTTGTCAATCCTCTTTCCAACTTTATCATCCCACCACCATGTTTCCGAGTGCCTCTGTGGTCATTTTGTCCATCCACATGCCTCACCAATGGCTCCCAACAGACTATCCTTCGTTGACATCCAACCACTTTCAAGCTCAACCACATCATCCTATACCCTACTCAGCCTCTCTTTTAATGCCTCCCTCACCGTTGCCTCTTTCAACCTCCACACCTTCATTCTCGGTTGGTACGTCACCTGTTGAACTCTCCTCGCACCTTTCACCCTTATGTCGCAGACAACCAAGTGGTGCTGTGAAACAGCCTCCTCCCCCGGGATCACCTTTGTGTCCTGGAGGTGCCCCCTATCTCGCCTATGCACCATCAGGTCGTCAACGGTTGTCGTCGACACACCTGACGTGTATGTAACAAGCTTATTATCCTCTTTCTGGAACTGAGTATTACAAATCAACAAACCAGCTCAATCAGCAAACTCCAAAAGCCTTTCACCTTCTGCATTTCTCACACCATATCCATAACCCCCATGAACTCCCTCAAAACCGTCCATACTCCTTCCCACATGTCCATTTAGGTCTCCTCCTACCACAACAACTTCCTCATCTTTCACGTTTTCCATCACCTTCTCTATTGCACACCAGAACTTGTCCTCTCTTCATCGCTCTGACCGTCCTGTGGAGCATATCCCGAGATGACGTTCACCAAGAGCTTTCCAATCATCATTTTCACCATCATCAACCTTTCACTCACCCTTGTCACACTCATCACACTGTCTACAAACGCCTCAGAAAACAGGACACCAACACCATTCACGCCCTCTGGGCACCCTTGCCACACAAACTTGTATTTCTGTCCCTGCCTACCCTTCACCATTCTCACACCACTCCCCTTCCATCTCGTCTCCTGCACACAACATATGTCCACTCTTCTTCTGACCAATACTTCCACCACTTCTCCTGATCTCCCTGTCATTGTCCCTACATTCCATGTCCCAAACCTCAGAAACCGATCTCCACATCGGGCATCAGACCTTTAGTCGTCATAAATGGAGTGATTTCCACCCATGCTTCAATTGGGTTCCCCACCTTGAATTTTGACGTGAGGGAGTGAGGTCCCCCACGGGGTACTTCGGGATGTACCCTGCTCATATGTAGTTGTCATTGTCATGGTTCCCTTTTTGAGGCAATGTTTTCTGGCCGGATGCCCTTCCTGACGCCAACGCTTTTAGTCGCCTCTTACGACACGCAGGGATACGGTGCATCTATTCTAAACCGGGGTACACACCGGGTACACACTTTTTTATGTTTACAGAAAATACTGCGAATAAATTGTTACCATCAGTTTTCCAAACTGTTTCCTTGTGCTGATGATCAGACTTGCTCTGACAATATAGTCATTATGGAGATAAAAATAAAATTACAACATGCAGGTCCTGTTTCATTGTGAAATTTAATATTACACCCCAAAGGCACAGTGGCGGTATTGAATTCCACAAATGCTTCAAATTTAGTATTCATAGTTCTAGTAGAATCTGAGTGGTTGTGTCCAACACAAAACATGCTTCTAATTTAATATTTACAGTTCATAGTCCATTTAAAGTATTATTCAGTTTTCTCAGCTCCACATATCTTCAACCGATGGCCAAGAGTTGGGTTTTTCCTTCCAACTCTTCAACCACTTCTCCCAGCCATCCATGTTTGTCTTTTGCTGCTCCTCTTAGTGTGCTGGCTTTAGACAAATGGCTAAAACTCAGTAGCTGTTCTGCTTTTCCACATGATGCATCAGCATCCTTCATCAGTAAGTCTATATCAGCTGTTTCCTCTTTTTCCTCAGTACCTCAACTTCTTTCCCAGCAAGCTTTCTTTTTTCAGATTTTTTGCCTTTTTTGTGCTCTTTGTGTCAAGATGGGCATGATACTGCTGTCTACCCTGCTAGGCTGAGTTTAACAACTCAGTGGTTATTATAACGTTTTCTAAGCCACCAACATTGGCAATGTCGTCTCTGATGACTCTCTTGGCAATCAAGTTGTGTTCTGTCATGTTTGTCTTGGTGGTCTCTTTATTAACAGAAAAGTCCCTACTTCCACTTGCTTAACTATGTGAGAACTCTTACAACTTGCCAGATATTTTTGTATTCATCTCTCCCAAGCAAATCGATCCTGTCTGTTGGCTTCATAAAGACTTATACATTGTAATTGTGTCCGGCCACAAGAATGAAGGCCTTGAACTCTGCCAGAATCTTGTCACAGAATCCTCTTCCAGAATCTTCTTGCTCGACTGCATGCAGTCCAAGACTATCCTAAAGTGTTTGCTCAGGAGGTCTGTATTTGCTTCGACGATCTCCGCTGGATCAAAACATGATCTGCATAATACAGTACCTTCAAAAAGTTTTCACAATCCTTGACTTTTTCACATTCTGTTATGTTATAGACTGAATTTAGAATGGATTCCAATGAGATTTTTTTGTCACTGCTCTATACACATAATACCCCATAAATACCAAAGTGTAATTTTTAAAAGAAACTTTTACAAATTTACTGAAAATTAAAAAGAGAAATATCTAATTTACATAAGTATTCAACCCCCTGAGTCAATACTTCATAGAAGTGCCCTTTCGCTTCAACTCTACTTCGGTATGTCTGTATCAGCTTTGCACATCTGGATTTAGGGAGTTTCTCCAATTTTTCCTTGCAGATTTGCTCAAGCTTTGTCAAGTTGGATGGAAAGCGTCGGTGAACAGCAATCTTCAAGTCTTTCCACAGATTCTTAATGGGATTCAAGTCTGGGCTGTGGCTGGACCACTCAATAATTTTCACATTCTTGTTCTAAAGCCATTCCAGTGTTGGTATGGCTGTATGCTTGGGGTCGTTGTCCTGTTGGAACGTAAATATTCACTGCAGTCAAAAGGTCTTTTGCACTTTGAAACAGGTTCTCCTCAATAATTTGCCTGTATTTGGCTCCATTCATTGTTCCCTATATCTTTGCAAGTCTTCCAGTCCCTGCTGCTGAAAAGCATCCCCATAGCATGATGCTGACACCGCCATGCTTCATGGTAGGGCAGAGTACTCTTTTCATTCGTTCTCCTGAGGTTACCAAGACTCAACCCTCTCAGTCCTCTGTGAAACTGAGACAAGTACTGTACCTTCAGGTTGTTCTTTGCTGGAATGTAAATGAAATGCATACGTCACTGACTATTCCATTGGCACATGCCAAAGGGTCCATATTCATAGGAGATGTGTAGGAGCTCTGGATGTTGTTGCTAAATAAAGCAAGAGGCCATTGGAACATACAATCCATTGCCAAGGAAAATAAATAAATATACGAATACTTAGATGGAGACAAAAATAAAGAGGAAGAGGAGAAGGAAGAAGGAAGATAACCGAAAGAAGCAAGGTACGTTGAACAAGATAACCTGCAGTGACAGGAAATACAAACTAGATCATACAAAGCCAGCTATCCAATACTGTACCTACCTGTGCAACGAAAGGTGTCAATATGGTGCCTAACCGGCTGAAGGCAACACAGGTGCCAAAGCTCATGGCACGGACTGCAGTGGGATAAACCTACCCACAGATATGGGAGCATTGTTAGAAACAAGACCAGATCAAGAAGCAATAATCAACACCCTCTTCCTCCTTCACATTATCAAAGGCTTCTGAATGAATAGATTGCATTTTGTGTGTTGTTAATGTAACGCAGGCATGATGGGCCAAAAATGGCATCCTCCTGTGTTAAAGTTCCTTGTAAAAGCACATTTGCCGTCAGCTTTTTTCAGGAGCATTGCTTCTCCAGAATGTGTGCATGGGGATGAAAACAATCAATTGTCCATGAAATACAAGTAACTTTGATGTAGTATGAGGCACGAGGCCATTCAGCTCATCATGCTTACACATTCCGTTCAACATCCATGTACCCCTCTGTCGTTAATGTTTCTAGCATATAAACCTATATACCTTTTCTGCTGCCACTACTTTTCCAGAGCGACTATTACATGCATTACCTCCTCCTCTGAGTGAAAGACCCCTGCCATCCTAACTCTCCTCTTCACTTTCGAGCTATATGACACCAGATCCTATCGCTGTCTATTTTCTGCTGAAAAGATCTTCGGTTACCTGGCACTGTACTGTGCTCCCATATATATTACCACCTCTAGATCCTTCTCCTGTGTCACATACGCCAATACTGCCCCTTCAATTATGTAATCGCTTTTGTCATTATCCTCACCAATCCCTAGCACATTAATTTACTTATTACCACATACACACGAAGCGAAAAGTGGTGTTAAGCAATATGGGTCACTTTGTCTGTCTGTCTCTCTCTCTCCACAAACGTCAGTTTATGATCGAAGAATTACTTAATTTCAGTTGAATGTTATATTTTGAACACAAATTGGACCATGAATCGGAAAACGAACCCATAGTTTGGCAGTACTTTGGCTTAAAATTTGTCCCGATCACGCGTGTGAAAAGTGGAGTGAGATACTTTTTTGTCTGCCTGCCTGTAAGGCAGTCAAGCAAAATAGAAAATCCTTTCAAACAGGAAACTTACTGCTTTTAAGGACGTCATAAAGGACACAAATAACAGGCACGAATATTTTAGCGTGTTGAATAAGGTGGCGTAATAGACGCCAGTTCACTGGTAATTCCCTGTTTGTCGTTAAAGGCGGCAAAAAGGGTTGGCGTCAGGAAGGGCATCCGGCCGTAAAACATTGCTTCAAAAAGGGGACCAAAAAAACAACAACAACCATGGTTCCCGAAAAAGGCCAACCCCCGCTTTGCGGGGAAAAATGGCCTCTAAAGGTGGTTATTTTTTTTTTTTATAATAGACGCTGCATCAACGGCGGTAAACTTCCGAAAAAAGATTTTCTACAATCTTTGTAATCTATTTAATTTCAATTGAATTATATACTTGAACACGAGAACAAAAATCACATTATTGGCACTTTCAAATACCTTCTGTTTTGCAATACATGGACAAAACATTACACCAATTTAGAACATCATGATCAATCAAATTTGCCTCTGGCAGACCTCGTATGTGACCTTTATTCTTGAGACTGCACTGGGGTAAGGTGTTCTATGAACCCTCCAGGATTAAACTGTACCGGTATCTGCCAATTTTTTTTGCTGAATCGATGCAATGCGAATACATTCACCCCCTCCCTCTCCTGTTTACCTTACCTCACTCCAAGCTTATAGTTTCATCTACAAATTTGGAAAGATGACTCAACTTCACTGTCAACTCTTTCTACTGTTACCTTTGTTCTGTTATGTCCTGATCCGATCTATGTTGTAGCTCCTCCACGAACCTCGACTTTGTTTCCCAAAAAAATCCACCAATATAATCGATGAATAATACCGGTCCTAGAACTGATCCCTGAGATATCGCATTACTTACATTCCCCCAGGTAAACATTCCCCCATTCACAGCCACTCTTTGCTTCCTTTCACTAAGCGAGGTTCCAATCCATTTGGCTACTCTACAAACCACGTGACAAGCCTTCACCATAGCCAACAGCTTTCTATGTAGCACCTTATTAAATTATTTTTGAAAATCTAGACGTACAACATCCACTGCACCTCCATAATTACCTCATCCCCTCAACCAGAAACTACTTCATAAAATTCTAAACGTTTGTAAAATCAGGGGGGCCCATTGGTCCTTTGGACCAAATTTTCATTGGTCTTCATCGCCTTGTAGCATACCTGCCTGCTGTATTTGGGGGTCTTTTTGGTCCTAAAATACTTTAAGGTCCTCAGGGACTTTTTGGGTCTTCTGGGGTCTTGGGGACTTTTGGCTCATCGGGGACTTTTGGGTCTTCTGGGTCTTTTGGGTCCGAGGGGACTTTGGAGTATTCGGGGTATTTTGTGTCCTCGGAAACTTTTGTGTCTTCTGCGTCTTTTGGGTATTTGGGGTCTTTTGGGGACTTTTGGGTCTTCTTGGTCCTCAACGACTTTTGAGTCCTCGGGAACTTTTGCCTCATCTGAGTATTTTGGGTCTTCAGGGACTTTTGTATGATTGGGGACTTTTGCATCATCTGGGTCTTTTGGGTCTTCAGGTTATTTTGGGTCTTCGGGGTCTTTTGGGTCATCTGGGTCCTCGGGACTTTTGAGTCTCCTGGGTCTTTTGTGTCCTCGTGGACTTTTGGGTCATCTCGGTCTTTTGTGTCCTTAGGGATTTTTGGGTCATCTGTATCTTTTAGGTCTTTGAGGTCCTTGGATACTATACCTCGGATATATACATCGGATACCTCAGGTCCTCGGTTTGGGGTCCTTTGGGATCCTAGGGTTGTCTGGGTTATTCGGGGTATTTGGGATCTTAAAGGGTCGTCAAAGGTCCAAGGGGTCTTAGCAGTCTAAAGAGTTAAAATGTACATTTCAATAGTACGTAATTAATTAATAGTCGTACGTAATTAATAGACACAAAAAGTATGCCTCACTTCAGTGGAGATTTTGTGTTGATTATGCAGGAAATAATTTGTGTAAGATTTAGCCTATGACTTCCATAAGGAAAACAAAAAAGAAAAGGGATGAGTAGGCCGACATGAGGTGTGCAGCATGAGGTAGATCCGTAGAGAGGAAAAATGGAGGAGCAGACCAAGCTGGGTGTGCAATGGAGGTGGAGAATAAGAATCACTGAGGTGAGAGCCTGTGGTGTGGCTGGTCGGCAAGTATAGAAGATATACATTATATAAAAAGAGGTTGATGACCTTGTTAGCAATGTTATTGCTTTGAGAATAACTGCCAGAAGAGATCTGCCTCGAGATCGGTGCCACTTGAGCATATTGGATGGGGAGGTCAGTGTGGGCCTAACCTCGGTTTGGCACCATTTCAGCTAAAGCAGAACGATTTTGTTAGTACTCTGTCCAGTGCAGGCCTTTTGTGTCTGTTTCTTTGTTGTTTTAGCAAGGAGAGATAGGCTCCGGGCCAGGTATGGTCCATCTGCACCCCCCCCACAACTCTCCGACCCTGGGTTTTTCTGAACCATTGGGGTGTCCTGGGGTGGAAATCAACTGGTAACAGTAAATAAACTTGGACTCACTACCCATTTGGTACCTATATTGGATGGTACCCTCAAAACAGCATATTTTTAAATCCGCGTTGCGCCATATTCGACACACGTGTTCTTTTGGTATTTGTGCCTGCTAATATTAACTCAGAATAAAAAGTTATATACCAAAAGAAAGCTGTTCATCTACTGATCATCATAGAATATTGACACATTACTTATAATGGTACCTTAATGGTCATAACTAGTGCTGAATAGCAGTACCCCACTTTAACGTAACATAATTCGGTATCGACCGTACTATTTCATCTTACACACATAATATGAACACATTACACCTGATATGCTTACATATATATTTTATTGGCTTTCTCCTGTATATCAGCTTTAATTTGATACCAGATACATCCCCATAGCTTCAATTCTCTTTTTTATACAGCGTGTCAAAGATACTACCGGTATGGGGTGATATTGTAGGCGATGCTGCATTTGTCAATTTACAAATGCTGCCACGTATATCATGTACATATATGTTGGACACATGACAAAATCTATGTATTGTTAATATGTCTGTTAATCATCAAAAGTCATATGATGATTGTTAATATGAGAAAGGCTGCCTGGATCCTCTCTGGTATGATGGAGACATGCTTCCGCGTGAGCTGGCTGATATAGCTCAGGTCATGTCAGACGACGATGAGAGTGATGATGAATCAGGTGATGAAACACCTGATGATATGGATCGTGTTTTGTACAGTGATACCGATGAAAGTGACAGTGACGATGACTGATCATGATGGACATATGCCATTCGTGCAAGCAAGCCAACTTGACTGCACTCATGCAGTGTTTGACTTTTGTTGATAATTAACAAAATGCAATTGTTTGTTTGTGTTCTTTTGAGAGTGGATACTTGTATTATATGATATAATGTGGTTAACTGAGTGTACGACATACATATGTAATTGTAGGGATAAAACTGACTGTTAATATTATTATGATATCTGTTGTTGAGCAATAATGTTTGGTTTATCATCAAAATATTCGATACTAAAAATTTTTTCAATGGGATATTAAAATTTAGTTTCAAATAAGAAATATTTTTACTTTTACAGTAAATATTCGAGCATTACATTGTTACTGTTCTGTGGAAGGTGTTTGACCCAGTGTATGAATATTAATATGATGATATTAAAAACTACTGTGATTAATAAACAAGTTTTTCTTGTTTAATATGTTAATAAGATGGCAGTATGATTATGATATTCGATTATGAATGACATTTATAAGTGTAATAGGCAGTTCTTTTGAATATAGACAAAGACTGTTACCGAGATTATATGATTCATGGTTCCCGCGAAACAGGTAGTATCTTTGACACGCTGTATAAAAAAGAGAATTGAAGCTATGGGGATGTATCTGGTATCAAATTAAAGCTGATATACAGGAGAAAGCCAATAAAATATATATGTAAGCATATCAGGTGTAATGTGTTCATATTATGTGTGTAAGATGAAATAGTACGGTCGATACCGAATTATGTTACGTTAAAGTGGGGTACTGCTATTCAGCACTAGTTATGACCATTAAGGTACCATTATAAGTAATGTGTCAATATTCTATGATGATCAGTAGATGAACAGCTTTCTTTTGGTATATAACTTTTTATTCTGAGTTAATATTAGCAGGCACAAATACCAAAAGAACACGTGTGTCGAATATGGCGCAACGCGGATTTAAAAATATGCTGTTTTGAGGGTACCATCCAATATAGGTACCAAATGGGTAGTGAGTCCAAGTTTATTTACTGTTACCAGTTGATTTCCACCCCAGGACACCCCAATGGTTCAGAAAAACCCAGGGTCGGAGAGTTGTGGGGGGGGGGGGGGGGGGGGTGCAGATGGACCATACCTGGCCCGGAGCCTAAGACACAAAATCGAAGTTCTTCATGATTCCCGTGTTATTGAAAGGGAAATTATCAGTCTTCCAACAACCCCATTCCTCGTTCAAAGTATTATCGTGAAATTATTGATTGGTAGCAAATCAAACTAGATATCTGTGATCACAAAGCGATCACCAAGGGTAAGTAAGCCTCTCAAATGAAGCCAATGCCCGTGATCCAATGATGGCCATTGGCCATATTGGACCGCAATATGACATTGATCTTTCATATTTACTGTATGGATAAACTGTAAATGAAGAAAATGTGTCTCCATCTACATTCTATCCAAAAAACTCAACATCATCATGAAAATCGGAGGAAAAATATTCAATTATGATCAAAAAGATGTTTTTTTGTTAATTAGGTCACAATCCAAAAAAGTAGGCCAAAGACACTAATTGAATATCAGGTGCACTTCAGTGTAGGTTCACGATTATGATGCAAAAACATCTCGGAAGGCCATGCGGTCTTTGGATTCTACATTGGAAAAATTGAGCAATGACAAAAAATGTGTTTTTTTTTTTCAGATTTCAATTTGACCTTGACCTTTAACTCAGAGTGGTATCGTATAAATGAAGCGTAAACGCAGCTTACGCTAGGCTCTCTGGAGAGGGCAATTTCGTTACGATCTGACGCATCTTAGTTGAGTTATAGTGAAAAATGTTAAAATGTCTATAATTAGGTCATGACCTTAAAGATTAGGTGCAGGTCAAAGTAAATTATGTCAACTCCGCATACTTTGTATTCCCATTATTAATGCGAAATTTCATTCTGAAAGCCCCAGGCGGCTCAGAGATGCAGCTCGGACATTGGCAGAAAAGGAATAACTGAGAAAACAAAATGTAAATGGTGTTTTAGTACTCCAAGCGGTCTAATAAACTCGAAGGTAGCATAAAAATTGGGGGCACTAATTGTAGAAACAAACCCATACAACAGGTAAAAGCTTCCCTCTATCCTATAGGGGGTGGGGTTTAATAAAAGACCCAAACACTGCATTTGAGTCATTAGAAAGAACCTTCAAGGCCTTCATCTGCAGCATGATGTAGTACTGATCTCCCCTCCAGGGGTGGCTCCCCTACCTCACATCTCGCCCAGCTTGATGCCGTGCAAACCAAGGTCTTTAAAATGAATGGAATCTCCAGCAATTAAGCTGAGCCAATGGCCCCTTTGCCATCGCAGACAGGTCTCTCTGTCTTCTACCTCCATTCTGGTATTGCACCCTCTGCTCTTTCCATGCTTTGACCTACTCCTACCCCCCTATATCTTTGCCTTTGGTCCTGCTGTTTGTGCCCCCTCAAGCCCTGTTTTGTCCTGTTGCATCCTGGTCCGTTTGGTGTAATAGTACTAGCCCCTCCCCGAGCTTCGACTATGCATACAAATACCCAGAATAAGTAAAGAGCAGAGATGGGTCTATCACGAGGAACCTGGGTAGGATTCGGGTTTCAGCCGCTTCTCCACTACCCTCAAACTTGTCGAGGCGCAGCCAAGTGAGACGTACAGAAACAAATTGGAAAGAATTCACTTCCCTAGACAGACAGATAAAGAAAGACATAAATTAGGAGTAAAAGTCAGATGAAAAAAAAAGAGTAAAAGAGATCAAAGAAGGGAAAAGCAAAAGTTAGATTGAATAAAGAGAAAGGTGAAAGGAACAAAGATCAAAGATGTCCGGAAGAACCCGGATGGATAGATTTCGGCAGTTACTTCCCAGGCTCAAACGCAGCAACAGGTACAAGCTACCAGAGGTCTGTCAGCAGGGAAGCACAGTCCAGGTACAAGCTACCAGAGGACTGTCAGCAGGGAAGCACAGTCCAGGTGCAAGCTACCAGAGATCTGTCAGCAGGGAAGCACAGTCCAGGTACAAGCTACCAGTGGTCTGTCAGCAGGGAAGCACAGTCCAGGTACAAGCTACCAGAGGACTGTCAGCAGGGAAGCACAGTCCAGGTGCAAGCTACCAGAGATCTGTCAGCAGGGAAGCACAGTCCAGGTACAAGCTACCAGTGGTCTGTCAGCAGGGAAGCACACTCCAAGTACAAGCTACCAGAGATCCGTCAGCAGGGAAGCACAGTCCAGGTACAAGCTACCAGAGATCTGTCAGCAGAGAAGCACAGTCCAGGTACAAGCTACCAGAGGTCTGTCAGCAGGGAAGCACAGTCCAAGTACAAGCTACCAGAGATCCGGCAGCAGGGAAGCACAGTCCAGGTACAAGCTACCAGAGGTCTGTCAGCAGGGAAGCACAGTCCAGGTACAAGCTACCAGAGGTCTGTCAGCAGGGAAGCACAGTCCAGGTACAAGCTACCAGAGGTCTGTCAGCAGGGAAGCACAGTCCAGGTACAAGCTACCAGAGATCCGTCAGCAGGGAAGCACAGTCCAGGTGCAAGCTACCAGAGATCTGTCAGCAGGGAAGCACAGTCCAGGTACAAGCTACCAGAGATCCGTCAGCAGGGAAGCACAGTCCAGGTACAAGCTACCAGAGATCCGTCAGCAGGGAAGCACAGTCCAGGTGCAAGCTACCAGAGATCTGTCAGCAGGGAAGCACAGTCCAGGTAGAACCTACTAGAGATCTGTCAGCAGGAAAGCACAGTCCAGGTACAAGCTACCAGAGATCCGTCAGCAGGGAAGCACAGTCCAGGTACAAGCTACCAGAGATCCGTCAGCAGGGAAGCACAGTCCAGGTACAAGCTACCAGAGATCCGTCAGCAGGGAAGCACAGTCCACACAGCATTTTGCTGCCATCCGGTGATGTAGAAGGAGAATTGCTATTTAGAGTTGGGTTTTGTTCACCAGACACATGTTATTTGCTGTTGTTCAATCTCTGAATGACAGCAAGCAGAGAATCGATAATTGGAAGTTGATAATTAAGCTTCCCCCATAGAATAAGGGGAGGCATATACCTGTTGTTGGGTTTCTTTCTTCAATTAGTGCCTTCCCCCCCCCAAATTTTTTGTGGTACCTCAGATTTTCTTAGAACCCTAGGAGTCTTCTTCTTCTTCACCAATATGCAGTACAAGGCTGTTGGGTGGAATCATTGCCTGAGGCGTGGCTGTGCCGCTGATGCAATGCCATCTGCTGGTCAGGGCAGGAATTTGCAATTTGGTTATGGTGCCAGCGATAGCTCACCTACTCTTCGCGAAAGACACTGTGGGATCTTGCCAATGAATGTGGGGAAACAAAACACCCGTTTAATGTCCATCCAAAAGACATCACACACATTGATGAATCACCATACCTGTGAAACACCATATGAGAGTTTATAGGTGGGTCGGGGTTCGAACCCAGGGTAGACATCTTAGATGCGAGTATGCATACCTCTAGGTGTAGGGCATCCTGTCAGCCCTATCCCAAGTAGTACTAAACCACCACTTAGGTATTTTTTCTACCAATGTCTGAGCTGCATCTCGGAGCCGGCTGTGATTTTCAAAATGAAATTTGGCATCAATAATGGGAATACAAAGTAAGCGTGGCTTACGTAGCTTATTTGACCTTGACCTAATTTTAAGGTCATGACCTAATTGTAGACATTTTAACATGTTTCACTAAAACTTGACTAAGGTTTGTCCGATCAGAAGGAAATTGCCATTCTAGATAGCCTAGAGCAAGGCGCGTTTACGGGTAATTTACATCATCCATTTGTATCTGGACGCTTATACGTTCTCGATTGATGTTTGTTTTGTACTGGTCTTCAATGTTATTCTGGAATATTCCCTATTCACAGCTTCGAGAAGAAGGTTTTTGAGATCCTGTGGAAGTCGCATTCCTCTTTGCTCAAATCTCTGTCAAACTCTTGATCCAGAACATAAAGCACTTGTATAACTTCTGTCGGAAGTACTCTTCTACAGAAGAGTAGTTGTGTGGCTGTGTGCCTTCGCCAATTCCCCTTGGTGGAGCTGTCCTCCGAGGTAGTACTCAGCCCACTGTTAAGCTCTCTGATTCCTCTACGACATGATCGTATAACCTGGCGAACACCTCATTTGGTTGCTGCTGGTAGAAGGTGCGTAACAAGGAGATGGCCTTCGTGATTGGTGGAGGCGCAATGGGATGATTGAGTAGCGCTCGATGATTGGAGAGAGTGTGACGTCAGCATGGAACATTCGAGAGCTGGAGCAAGAAGACTCCGTCTCGCCATTTTGGTCTCTCTTGGTCCTGGTGTTTGTTGGAGGCAGTCGCATTCTCTCTGTCTCTGCCCTGGCGTCATTGGAGGCGGTTGCATTTTCTCATTGGTCTGGCTTGGTTGCGGGCGGCGGCGCATCTTTGGCTCATGTGCGCTTGTGGAAAGAGACTGAACAAGAGAGGTTCAGGGCAGTCTGCATCGCGAGAAGTACCTCATGTTGGGACGTCGAGGAGCACGACTCCACGCCATTTTGTGCGCTTTCCACGCAGTGGTTTGGAGGCGACGAATGACCAGCAAGCTACCAGTCATTTGGGGATGTAAAGCTGAGTGTCGGCCGATTACCAAATCATTTTACTTTCTTTTATCATTCCCTTGTTTGTATATGAGTCTGAGTGGAGACGTTTCAAATTAGGAAATAGTTTTTTTTACCTCACATTCATTTTATTTAGTTTACAATTGCTTTTAATAACTTCATTATTTGTTGAATTTTACTTTTCTTGTCCTGGTTTTTTTCTTTGTTTGTGGGTTCGGGTTAACCCAACGTCGGCCGTCTGTCCCAGGTAAGACTTCGAACCTTCCCGCACGCACCAGAAATAATCCCGCCAAGTTCGAAATACGTCTCAGAGTTAAAGCTCGTTCCGGTCATTCGTCCTCTTGGGGTGTTAACCCCGGGGACACGACAATATTTATATATCTCCTTTTTGCCAATGAATACAAGGTGCTGATATATATTTATTGACACCTGTTCTGCCCAAAAGAAGACATGATATATGCCAATTTATAAATGAAGAATGTACTGAACCACTTCATGAATGCGGCCTTGCTACTTCATCCAAGCTATTCCGCAACACGTTATAATTCGACAAAATGTCAATCAAAGACCCTGTTCTCACAGTCCGTTGAGTCGGGTAAAGTGATCTTAGCTGACGGGGGTTCTCTTTGCCAGTGAGAATCTGCATTTGTGGAAAGACGGTCAATGACTTAGGGGATAATTTTTTGAGTTTAATTATTTCAGAGGAGATGCAGAACATCTCAAGTCGGCTTGCTTTTGCCGTAAATGTCTTGGAAGCACAAATTGGTACAGTGGGCCAAGCAATTAACTGAAATAGCTGAACTGCTCTCATCGTGAACTACCAACACTATGAATCCCTTCCTCCATGCTGATGCTCCATCATATGCTTGACCTCAACATTGATCCAGCCTGAAATTGCAGCATATCAGGATATCTTTCTCAGCCTTTGTGTAATGAAACGGAAAACCAAATAGTGCATTGGAATCATCGGAAGGAACCAGAAGAAGTAAAGAGCAAAGATGGAGTCATCAGGAGGCACCTGAACAGGATTCGAGTTTCAGCTGCTACTCCTCAACCCTCAAACCCATCCAGGCACAGCCAAGTGAACCTTACAGAAAATTTTCTGCAATAATTCACTTATCCTAAGGCAGATAGAAAAAAAAGAGAGAAATAAAGAAAAAGCAAGAATTAGAATGAATAAAGAGAAATATGAAAAAGTAGAAAGAAATGTGAAAAGAACAAAGATGTTGGGAAGAATCCAGTTCAATGGATTTCAGCAGTTCTACCTCAGGCAAAAACACAGCAACAGTTACCAGAGGTCCATAACTTTCACTAGATATATCTGGCAGCTCAACAAATCCCAATGATTCTTTGTATACTTGGTAGCTGTCGTGAATCCACCCTAAGAAAATATTGAACTGTCCTTTTTCAGGAAATATCAGTCGTTTCATCACCAATAGGTATGTCCATTTCTTCATGCATAGCATTCATAGCTAGACAAAAGTACGCCTCAGATGACTCTGTTTCCAACCTCAAAATTTTCAATTTATTTTTACTGCGATAAATTCAAAAATATTTCAAGCCAGAGGTAAATGTAAATTGTAAGAGCTCTGCAGAAGACTTGGCAATATGGTTGCTTATTTATGCCTCGTAGTCACGCGTTTAATATAAGGGCCACCACTACGGCTTCTCAATGTAAACTTTTCACTACATTTCCAACTTTATCTTATCCAGTTATCTAGTTCTGTAAAGTCGTGACCAAAATCTGGTGACATTCATAATCAGATTTTTCCAAACATCCCTATCCTGCACTGCTTCCCAAGGCTCTGGTAGGGGCAGCTTAGTTGCACAGCCTTTACCTCATCCATCCAGCACATACAAGATCTGCCTCTTCTTCTTCCCTCAACCATACCCAGCATGGTTGACTTATCCAGACTTTTGTTTTCTGCACGCATGATGTGTCCAACCAAAGTATGACAGTTTCTGTTTTAACAATATCGCTTCTAATGCACATGGCAGTCTAATTTCTTCAAACACTGATTTGCTTGTTCTTCTTGCAGTCTTTTTGGGATTGCTAACATTCGTCTCCAAGACTACATTTTAAAACTGTCACTCTTCTTCCTTCTTTTCTTTTTCACTGTTCATAATTTACATCTGGCTTGCTGCTGGTTTGCGTTACTGTTGGGGGCAAGGCTATATGCCAGTGATGCAGTGCCCCCTATAGGTTAAACATGAATTTGTAATTTGGCCAAGGTGACGATAGCTCACTTGATCTTCATAAATGTCATTGTGATCCAAACCCACACTAGACAGCTCAGAGGAAATTGTGCATACCTCTAAGCCAACAGTTCTGAGCTGGAGGTCCATGGACCCACAGGGGGTTCATGATGCCTCATCAGAGGGTACGTGAGTTGCATTTAAATTTGAGGCATTGAAAGAGGAGCTGTTTGAATACATAGTTTGATAAAATGTTGAAAATTTTATGACAAAACTCAAATGGTAAACTGAAATTTCAGGTCAATTGGATGAAATTTTTTGATTTTATGTGATGCTGACGTTTGACCTTTTGATAAAATTATTAATTTGCCTTCTCCTTATTATCATAACTAGCAACGGTACCCACCCTAGGGGCGGGGTTTCAATTGGGAGGCCCAAATGAAAAGGCAAAATATCAGAAATTGAAGGGTTTTTATTTTATTTTAAACGATTTATATAAACATCCGTTGAATCATATCACACGCAAATCATCAAAATCTAAACAGTACATGGCGCCCATTTTGAAAAAAGATTGAATTCGGCAAAACGGAAGCGGCCGCTGCATGTCTTTCTCAGTCGAACGTTTATGTGTGAAGAGTGCGCGCCAAATCTGTAACACGGAAGCGGCCGCTACACCTGTTTCTCAGTCGCTTTGCACACGCTGCCATGTTACTTCGGAGCCACACGTTTATATAGGAAGAGTTCATCAGGAGTCAATCTACTCTCTCCTGGTACGTAGAATAAACAGTATTTGTAGAATTTCAACAAAAGCCACATCACTGTTCACATCAGTAAATATTATTCCATCGTGTTTGGAAAAACTGGAAAATTGGAAAATTGGAAAAATTGGAAAAACAATAGAGCCTATTTTACTCCAGGGGGTCCCAGAATTACCCACCCAAAATATCGTTGCGATCGGTTCAGCCGTTTTTGCGGTACCTTCGAACGGACAGACGGACATTTGGTGAATTATAGTAAGATGAAGGTTTGGTCAAAATTTGATGAAAATAGCTCAAATGGTAATAAAAGTTACGGCCCGGACAGACACACACACAGACACACAGACAGACAGACACACAGAAGTGATTAAAATAACCGATCTCCTGCTGTGCAGGGGATGAGCTAATAATATCCCCCTCCCCAAAGGGTTTTTATTCCTTGGACGAACGCTGTGTTAACATGTATAAATAGCTTATCATGCCCTTTTTGTGGGGGCACCCCTACCGGGAGTAAAAAATAAATAAATTATAAACCACAAACATGTATGGATTACCTTTTTAAACAGTCGCTCCTGCTGTTTAACACTGAACTGAAAGGGAGGAAACCTGGCGTTCTTGAGGCTTTATTTGAGCCTAGATCTACTGTAATTTATATACCCCAGAGAGGATAATAACATGACCATTCCCGCTGCTCAATTATCTGACCCTGGGGCTTTTATCTTATTTAAGTGTTCCTGTTTCTGTACTTCCTTTATCCCAATCTGCAACTCCCCTAAAAGCCTTTCCTTACCTTCTAGAATCTAGATAGATGATCTCAGCGACTGATAATTATCTTGACTGTTTTGTGTAAATGTTGAAAGAAAATAACTATTTAATATGTCTACAATCACTTTCATCACGAACCAATCTCCTTATGTTATCCCTCATTTTTGGTCTGCATTTGTCTGTTCAAAAACAAAATTGCTATACTTTTCAACACTTGTTGGGGTTTGCCAAAAGTGAAATCATCAGCCTCAATGGGCACAGCCGCCTGATGATAATTTACAATCATTCATTTGTTTACTCATCAAACACTCACCTCAGGTGTGTAAACATAAAGGCCCATGAAAGTACCGGAAACCATTGCTCGTCCTATGAACAGCAGCACAGTTATCATGGTCCTGCACAATGGAGGAGCACACACAAAAATAAATCTTTCAGCTGAATAATTACTTCAAAAGTATTGTGATGGTTAATTTTTTTTTTCATTTGTGGTCACATGATACTGTGAAGTGAAGAAGAGGAGGGGGAAGAGGATTGTCCACCTATACTGTATCAGTGTAATTAAAACCGCTTCTATTCAAGTTGGTACTGTCTGTCCCTCATTGACGGGCCATAGTTCCGTAGTGCTGCATGTGAGGCCACCTGTCAACCAAACAGTGCTGCAAGTCATCCCATCGTGTTAGGTCAAATAGTCTTCCCTCCTTCCCCTTTAAATTATAACCCTATCCTCCCCTCCCTCAATTCAAACGCCTCTCTATTCCTATTCTGTTGGTCTGTATCGGTCTGTTGGGTTTTGTTCACCCAGCATGTGATTGGCAGTAATTTCTGTATCAGATCGCTAAAGTTCAGACCAAAATGATATCCCACCTGATGTGGTCAAACTTTTTGTTTTGTTAAATACTTTGAATGTTGTTTGGTTAAATACATGTAATTACTGGAACATGCGAACAGTGAGATAACTCGATATAATTTCGTCGAGTACGTCAGCGTGACGTCATCCGAATTATTTTCAGTGTTCAAGATGGCGGCTTATTGCGGTTCGACAGATGATTTGTTCGATGTACCAAGGTCTATAAAACGGTAACTGATGCATATCCTGTTATTATATTACGTAGCAATCACAGCTAAAGACATAAAGAATCGTTGAATGGTTGCTCAGAGTAGTGTTTAATGCATAAATGGGTTTTATCAGAGAAGCGGTTGTCTTCTTCTTCAAGTACGGGAATTCTTGGGAAAGTTATTACTCCATTCTGTAAACCTCTATTGAAGTGTGGTGCTGCGCACACAACTTGCTTGCCAAAGAGGTAGGCCACAACGCGTTTGATGAAACCAAGAGTCTTTATTATGAAAGCTCGAACTGCAGCACTGAGCGGGCCCGAGCTTAGAACCCGCATATATGTGCCGAGGCCATGCCTCGTCCCCGGGCGTGGCCGGTCAGTCGATAGGCGGAGCATGCATTCCAGTTCCCCGCCTGGACGTTCGCGCCACCTGCTGGTGCGCTGAATTTGTGTACCTTGCTTGTGTCTGCCACACGCGCCCCCCCAGAATTCCCGCGCACCTGAAGGGTGAGTTTGCGGGGAAGCCGGATGACCCGGCCGAAACGCCCCCTGGCGATGGGTGCCGGTCTGGGGGGTGGCGGGACGGCAGGGCTGGGGGGCGCCGGGGGTCCGACCGCCGGGGGGCGGCCTCGACACGGAGGCAGAGCCGCCGGCGGGGGGTGGTCCGGATCGAGGTGGGCCGGCTTGAGGCGGTCCACGGAAATGCGATCTGGGGCACCGCCGATGTCAACCGTGAAAAACTTGTCCCCGGCCTCCAACACGCGGAAGGGCCCGTCGTACGGGGGCCGCAGCGGTGCCCGGTGGGCGTCGTGCCGGATGAACACGTACTTTGCCGTGCGAAGCTCCGGGGCGACGTGGGAAGGCGGGCAACCATGGTGTGCCGTTGGCACCGGGGCGAACCTCCGAGCGGTCTCCTGAAGGGCGGAGCGCTGTTGTGCCGCAGACCAAGGAGCCGTGGAGTCGGGGATAAATTCACCCGGTACCCGGTGGTTGCCCGAAGACCAGCTCTGCCGAGGACGCACGCAGGTCGTCCTTGGGCGCCGTCCTGAGGCCCAGCAGGACCCAGTGGAGTCTGTCGACCCAGCCGCCGTCGCAGAGGCTGGCCCGGAGCGCGGCCTTCATGGACCGATGAAAGCACTCGCACAGGCCATTGGCCTGGGGGTGGTAGGCCGTGGTGTGGTGTAGCTTCACCCCGAGTCCTTGCGCCACCGCGGCCCAGAGCTCCGAGGTGAACTGGGGGCCGCGGTCGGACGAGATGTCCAAGGGGGCACCGAACCGGGCAACCCAAGTGGCGATAAAGGCTTGCGCCACCTCAGCCGCAGACGTCGCCGCCAATGGGACGGCCTCCGGCCACCGTGTGGTGCGGTCGACCATGGTGAGGAGGTGGGTGAACCCTCGCGAGGGGGGCAGAGGTCCCACCAAGTCAACGTTCACGTGGTCGAACCGCCGCTCGGGCACTGTAAACGGGGCCAACTGTGCCTGGGTGTGGCGGTGGACCTTTGCGCACTGGCACGCGAGGCACGTCCTGGCCCAGTCGCGGATGTCCTTCCGGAGGCCATGCCAGACGAACTTTGCCCCGACGAGTTTCTGGGATGCCCTCGTGCCAGGGTGGGACAGGCCGTGGATGGCGTCGAACACCGGGCGCTGCCAGCCAGCGGGCACGATGGGGTGAGGCCGGCCGAGGGAGACGTCGCATAGGATGGCCGTGCCCGCAGCATCGAACGGCACCTCGGTGACGCGGAGGCCCGTGACGGCGGTCTGCAAGGCCTGGACACCGGGGTCGGCGGTCTGGGACTCCGCCATCCAGGCATAGTCGACCCCGAGGTGGACCGCGTGCACGATGGACCGGGAAAGGCAATCCACCACCGGGTTGTCCTTACCCGCCACGTGACGGATGTCCGTCGTGTACTCGGACACGGCAGAGAGGTGGCGCTGCTGCCGTGCCGACCATGGCTCGGCGACCTTGGCCATCGTGAACACAAGGGGCTTGTGGTCAATGAAGGCCATGAACTGGCGGCCCTCCAGCAGATGGCAGAAGTGTCGGACCGCCAGGTGGAGTCCGAGCACCTCGCGGTCAAAGGTGCTGTACCGGCGTTCGTGCGGGCGAAGCTGCCGGCTGAAAAACGCCAGCGGTTGCCAAGCACCACGTACCCATTGCTCGTGCACCGCGCCCACCGCGTAATCCGACGCGTCGGTGGTGAGGGCGATCGGTGCATCGGGCTCCGGGTGCGCCAGCATGGTGGCGTCAGCCAGAGCCAGCCTTGCGCCCGCGAACGCCGCGGCCATCGGCTCCGACCCATGCGATGTCACCTTTGCCTGGCTTGCCCCGGAGGGCCTCGTGCAAGGGGCGGAGGAGCTGGGCGACGTGGGGCACGAAGCGGTGGTAAAAGTTTACCATGCCCAGGAACTCCTGGAGCCCCTTGATCGTGCGGGGCCGTGGGAAATCCCTGACCGCCTCCACCTTGGCCGGTAAAGGGACGGCCCCGTGCTCGGTGATGCGGTGCCCCAAGAAGTCGATGGTGGTGACACCGAAACGGCACTTGGCAGGGTTGATGATTAGGCCATGCTGGCCCAGGTGTTCGAAAAGCGTGCGGAGGTGGAGCAGGTGCTCCTCCCGGGACGCGCTCGCGACTAGGATGTCGTTCAGGTAGACGAACAGGAAAGGTAAGTCGCGCAAGACGCTATCCATAAGCCGCTGGAACGCCTGAGCCACATTCTTCAACCCGAAGGGCATCCTTAGAAATTCGAAGAGGCCGAAAGGGGTGATGACGGCCGTCTTCGGGACGTCGTCCGGTTGGACGGGGACCTGATGGTAGCCCCGTATGAGGTCCACCTTCGAAAACACGGTCGTGTTGGCCAACCGGGCGGAAAAGTCCTGAATGTGTGGGACCGGGTAGCGGTCGGGGGTGGTGGCATCGTTGAGCCGGCGGTAGTCCCCGCATGGCCGCCATCCCCCGCCGGGCTTCGGCACGATGTGCAGCGGGGAAGCCAACGTGCTGTTGGAGCGCCGCACGATCCCCAGCCGCTCCAGCGTGGCGAACTCCGCTTTCGCCACCGCGAGCTTCGTGGGCTCGAGCCGGCGTGCCCGGGCATAGACCGGCGGCCCGACCATGGGGATGTGATGCTCCACCCCGTGCTTAACGGCCACCGCTGAAAAGGTGGGCCACGTGAGGGCCGGGAAACTGGCGAGGAGGCGGGTAAAGTCGTCTGCTACCGGAAGCGTACAAACCAAACTCGCCGGGACGGAACCGTCCAGCAAGCCGCTTGGCAAGCCGCTCGGTGAGCCGCTCAGTGAGCCGCTCAACGAGCTGCTCAGCGAACAAGCGAGCGAGCTAAAGGTTTCAGCCTGGACGAGCCGTCTGCGCTTTACGTCGACCAACAATCCGTGCGCACATAGGAAGTCCGCACCGAGCAATGCCATGGGCATGCTAGCGGTCACGAACGACCATTGAAAGCGCTGCCCTCCGAACTGCAGGGAGAGGCAGCGCTTCCCGAACGTGCGGATGGGTGTACCGTTGGCGGCAAGCAAAGCGGGGCCCCGGCCCGCGGTTCGCTTGTCGGACGTGTAGGCGGGGATGACGCTTACCTGCGCTCCTGTATCCCAGAGGAAACGGCACCCGGACAAGGTGTCCGTGATAAAGAGGAGGCTGCTGGAATGGCCGACGCTCAGGGCCGCTACCGAGCGCCGGCTTGGTCGTTTCCCGACCTGCCAAATGAGCACGGCGGGCAACACTTCTTAGCCTTGTGGCCGAACCTGGCATGGAAATAGCACCAGGCTTGCAGCGGTGGGGGCGGCGGCGGTGGTGGTGGTGGTGGTGGTGGTCGGGGCGCGGCAGCGGCCACGAGGGACGCTGTAGCATCTGCCTCGGGAACCACGACAGCCGCACCGTAACTCGCTCGCGTGTCGCAAGCCGCGAAGAACTTGTCGGCCTCTATGGCCAGGGCGCGGGGTTCCCTTATGTTGGAACCGGCCAGCGCGAGGCGTACCTGTAGCGGTAGCTGGCGTAGGAAAAGTGCCCAAAATAAAAAAATCCGGGGCTTGGTCACCCAGCAGCGACAGCATATAATCCATCCGCACGGATGGTCGTGTGTCGCCGAGTTTGGGAAGGTCCAGGAGGCGGTCGGCCCGTTCGATCTCCGTGAGGCCGAACGTGGCGATGAGGAGACGTTTGAGCGCCCTGTACTTGTGGTCGGCCGGCGGGTGCCGCAGGATAGACACGACCCGGGCGGCAGTGCTGGGCCCGAGGGAGGCGACCACGTGGTAGTAACGGGTCTCGTCCGCCGTTATGCCTCGAAGCTGGAATTGCGCTTCGGCCTGCACGAACCACACATCGGCCTGTGCTTCCCAAAACTCTGGGAGTTTTACCGCGACAGTGTTGTTGGCCATGGCGCGTTCGGTGGTCAGCAACGGCTGAACCAATCGGGGTCACCAGTGAAGTGTGGTGCTGCGCACACAACTTGCTTGCCAAAGAGGTAGGCCACAACGCGTTTGATAAAACCAAGAGTCTTTATTATGAAAACTCGAACTGCAGCACTGAGCGGGCCCGAGCTTAGAGCCCGCATATATGTGCCGAGGCCACGCCTCGTCCCCGGGTGTGGCCGGTCGGCCGATAGGCGGGGCATGAATTCCAGTTCCCCACCTGGACGTTCGCGCCACCTGCTGGTGCGCTGAATTCGTGTACCTTGCTTGTGTCCGCCACACTATAATATTAATATTATTGACAGTGAGTGCATCGAGTTTGTCTCTGATACATTAGAGTAATACATACTGGTACAACATGGAATCACTGTTTGTTTATTAACAGGGCATTAAAGGATGACCTGGGCTGACAGGATGACCTCCGTGGTACTCACACTCTTTAAGCTGTCTAGCCTGGGTTAGAATCCTGACCCAGCTATAAACTATCCTTCTGGTGTTTCATAGACTGTGTGAATCATCAATGTGTGTGTGTTGTCCCTCCAATGGATGTTAAATTTGGCGTCCCATCTTCCGACATTAGTTGCTGGATGTCAAAGATCCCCATGGTGTCCTTCATGAAGAGTGGGCGAGCTATCGCCGGCACATTGAACTGATTACAAATTCTTGTCCGAACTACTGCTGGGAAGGCAATGGCAAACTGCACAGTATAACTATTGCTCAGGAAGCTGCTTTGGTGGCAACGGCGCCCTGTAACAAGTATGGTACATCAGATATCAAATAAAATAACAACTGAATAGTGAAAGCAAAAAAAAAACTGAAAAGGAAATTAAAGCCACTTAAAAACGATAGACACAGACATGCAGAGGAGAGTGGGGGGTGGAGCTGAAAGTGAGGGGATGGAGGGGAGTGGGGGAGAGATTGTGGAGGAGAGTGGGGGATGGAGCTGCAAGTGAGGGGATGGAGGGGAGTGGGGGAGAGATTGTGGAGGAGGGCGAAGAGAGGGAGGAAGAGAAAGGAGAGGGATACTTTTGCTAGCTTTTCCCGTCACTTGGGACAGGTACTCTTTCTTGTAAGTTATAAATACAAACACAGAACACTTTTGCTGTGGAGAGATAAAGGCATCAAATGTGTCGGGGCACCTACACATCCATTCAGACCACTTTGCGCTAATGAGTATCTTGCTGTTCTTTAAGAGATGTTAACACCTGTACTTTCAGCTAAGTTAAATGCTTGATGTCTACTGGATCATCGTCTATCACATAGACAACATACCCCGCAGGTAGGTAACATCACTTTTGGAGAGTTTGGGCTTTCCTCCTCTACATATTTGAGTGTCAACAGCACCATTTTCTTATATCCTCCTCAGAGTGTTGAAAACAGCTCTTAATGAAACGTGAAGTCGGCTGCAATCTGCTGCATGGAGTCACCTTCAATAGCTAAGACTTTGATTTATATTTGCTTTTCATGCGATTTCATTTTCCTTCCCATGAGACATCGTACTCACCACACTAAAGTATTTCTGCAGGTGTGGCACTTTCTGATCACTTGCATGACAACCAACTATAGTGTGCTGTATCAATTACACACGACTGTACCATGGAGAAATTTCATTTTTACGCATTCATGAGATGTGAATCGATCAAGCGTTATTTGCATTTTTAACTAATTCAAACTTACCTTTCCAAACAAGCCATCAAACAAAACAAACTACCACAGAGGAAAAGCATGCCAAAAGCTATTGTTGGTTTTCTTCCCAGGTGTTCTGTGGTGAAGGATGCAATGAATAGGCCTGGAGAGGTAAAGAGAACAGAACATCAATGTTTTTCATTCGCTTCTTGCTTGATAGTGATCAGTCTTTCAGCCAAATACAGAAAAAAATACAAGTGATGAACAATAGAACTAGAACGGCACTCTTCGACGTCATGGCGTCAACTGGTATGCCCCCGCCCACATTATTACATCATTATAATACTTGTATCAAGTTTGATTTAAATCCATTCAGCTGTGCCCAAGTTAGTACATTTTCACCTGACATGACCTCTGACCTTTTACCTATTGACCCCCAAAATTTAATCAGTTCAAGTTCACATCATTATACATACCTGTACCAAGTTATAATTAAAATCCCTTCAGCTGTTCACAAGTTCTCATATTTGTACCTGACATGACCTCTTACCTTTGACCTTTAACCTTTGACCCCAAAATCTAATCAGTCAATCTTTACATCATTATACATACCCGTACCAAATTTGAATTGTATCACTTCAGCCATTCTCAAGTTATAGACCTATTACAGAAAGCATGTTGGAATCGGTTGTACCATGGCCAACCAGAAACCCAGTGGTCGCTAAGCCTCAAAATATTTCTCAAGGTCTTGTGATGATGTTCACAGAATGTCCTCAGATTGCGAAAGTGTTTCCTTTTTGTTAAATGTGTTAAACAGCTCGTGTTGAACAGAGGCTTATGTGCAAATCTATGAATCCTTACCATCCTCATTTATATTCACAGATGTAACAGTTATCATCAGGGATGACATATGTGATTGACATCACAAAGCTGGATATAGTCCTAGCTATTACAAAGTCCCAACATGAATGCAAATTATCAATTAATTTCAATTTTAGAATGAAATTAAGATATTTCAGCTCCGTCGACTCCAACAGTACCAGGGTGCCAAGTCGCAACAGCATGAGGGTCATCACCCTCTTGCGCATTGAAAGGTTAACACCCAAATCATCAGCTTTACTTCGCTTCCAGCCGCAGTTGAGCAAACCTTCATCAACATTCATTTTATTATCAGTTCAAAGCTTGAAAAGCTCATTCCTAAGTACCGCCAGATCAGACTAGCAACCCTGACACCAAATTGAAGTGACGTCATACTACACATTTATTTAGATTTTCGAGGCCAGGTACCATACTCGTATTTTCAGATTTCTCCTGTCCTACGAACAATGAAAACATGACTAAAGAATGAATAAAGATTAGAATTAGTATAAGAATGACATTAAAAAGCGCTAATTATATATTTCATTAGACTAATGAGTACAAACACAAAAGTTGTCAAAAACAAATGCTGACCATACGTGCAACACGAATCAGCTACATAAGAAACGAAAATAAATCAGACTAAGGCTATTAACGATGTATTAAAGTTAATTGGAAGTGGTCAAACGCGACCATTTTGGCTGCAATAGAAATTGAGAGAACAAATTTGAAATCTTCATACATGAGACTACTTGATGCATGCTCTCTGAATTTCTATCTCAAGAATTATTACAAATCAGACGAATTAGTACAAGGATGACATTACTTGGTTCTAATTACACCTTTAATTAGACTATAGTGAGGTTTCCATGCTACGCATGGGTGGGAGGCCAGAGGCAAACAGACAATGCAGAAACGGCGAATGCTAAAGCATGAAACCAATAAATTCCACATTCCTGTAGCACCTTCAGTCGCACGTCAGACATGGACAGCAAGTTCGTGAAGGACCTCCATGAAAAACGTACCCGTTTGTTTGTTCCATACTCAGTCAATGGCGAATGTGCATATGGCGATCCGCGAATTCACGTTTAGAAAGTAGAAACCGTCACGGCATTTCGTCATTCACTTGAACTCGATATCTCTTTTTTCATTCCAAACAGCATAACTCCAATCACAAATTAAATAGCATTAATGTAAAAAATAAACTTTTAACAACATTCGTGACATAAACAAATATTTAAATCCTGATGTGAAGTTCCGTACGGTTGGGTGAATACAATTACGAATTCAAAATCGAAATTGTATTCACTCGATTCCAATCATCAATTGATACTTTAACAAAACGATTAACACGATTAACGTTTAACGATTTAACATTACGATTGAATGACGGTTGTATTTGGATATTATCAAACCCGCGCATTGCGTAATCTGTCCACTTTCGCATTCGCGGCAGGTTCATAATTGTCATCAAAATCTAAACAGTATTTGTAGAATTTCAATAAAAGCCACATCACTGTTCATATCGGTAAATATTATTACATCGCGTTTGCACAAACTGGAAAATTGGAAAACTTGGAAAAATTGGAAAAACAATATACCATTAACCTTTACATCATTATGATGTAAATGATGTAAACATCATTATGTTTACATTTTACCCGGTAGAGTAAAATCCTTCACATCATCATTATCTGATGGAGGATTTTACTCCCAGGGGTCCCAGGAATACCCACCCAAAATATCGTTGCGATCGGTTGAGCCGTTTTTGCGGTACCTTCGAACGGACAGACGGACATTTGGTGAATTATAGTAAGATGAGTACAAACACAAAAGTTATCCGAAACTAAAGATGACACTGGTCAACAAAATTTTTAAAGTTTTATGGTTCTAGTATATTTTGAGATGATTCTAACCAACATGAATCTGTAGATTTCGATTAAGATATCCAATTTTCACTAGCACATCCAGGTTTTGAGAACCCGTATACCATAGGAATACCACTTCATTTGAAATTCACAAACCTCTTGTTGACCCTGAGAAGGTATTGTTACGGACGCGGGTAAAGATGTTATATTTGCCGAGCGGAGGCTCCGCGACCGAACAGTGCTTCCCTGACTAAAACCCGATTTACCCCAAACTTTGGCCGGATCGCGCCACCGCTATTCAATCGGGAAAACTCTAAAGCGACCAAATGCAAAGAGGAAGAAGACGTACAGAAGAGTAACTGGATTTATTATTTACACACATATAAGCAAGAAGAAAGCAGTCACGTTTATTTATAGGGACAGGAGACGCAGGTGACACAGTGAAATCTTTAGCTTATACAGACTTATTGTTACTACCCAGGACAGCACGAACAAAACAAACTCACGTACGCAAATGGATGGAAATTGCAGGCAGGAATGACAGGAGGTGGGTGGCTGGAGGAAGGCACGGAGCTGGCTGGAGTTTGATCCCGCACGGGACGTCGGGCTGGACCTCGACGGCCGCCGATGCCACCGATCCTGTCGTATGCGCGGGGTAGCGGGTTGGAGCTGCTTGGTGGAGCCAAGCCAACGCTGCTGGTGGGGGGTCTGGCGTGACGGGTTCTCTCTCCCTCTCTCACTAACTCCAGGACTCTTTCTCTCTTGCTTAGTCCAACTCTTCCTCACCACCGACAACTCAACGCAACCCCTCCACTCTACGCAAACACTGACCACCACTGACGACCAACCCAGCTCTGACCAAAAAAACCACACACTCCGCTCTTGTCGTAGCTCATTCCGTAAAAGCTCATCTGCCTCAGGAAACGCCCTGCCGTGGGTTATATAGGCCCCGCCCCTCAACCTTTGCGAACCTCCCCGATCGCTCTTCCTCCGCCCTCTCTAGCCAAACCCTTGGCTCATGGTTGGTCGAGTGGGGCTGGCTCACTCCTCCCCTCTATGACGAGGTGGAGACACGCCTTTCTTCTCCAACCCTGCCTCGTGGTCAATGGCGGCAATTGGAGGGGAGGTAATTGCCAATCGACGAAAGGTGAAACGACGAAAGGGGAAATGGAGGTTTTTGGGAATGGGAATGAAGGGAATCTATCTCTTTCACTTGGTGCAATGGAGTATTTAAGTTAATGGGAGACACAGCCTTACTCTAAGACACATAATAAGATATAGCTACTGAACAAGGGTATTCTATGATTAGCTGACGTGTATGCCTTTGGACTAATTACCGAGACGCCCTTTTTACCTTTATACAACTCTGGAGGCAGGAGGGGCCATATCCAACAATGTTCATCACCATCTTCAATATAATACAACACAATCAAAAAAATGCAATCCTCATATCCGCAACACTGCACCCTCCTCCTCTTAGGCACGTCCCGGGCCTACAACTTTTATTTAGTGTGACACGTAGGTGTAGTTCCCTCTACTTTTAACCTGACCCTGAGTGCGACAGTTTTAAAACATAAATAAATGTGTCCCGCTGCTCCATTGCACCCTGCCTAACAGACTTATGCCCACAGTTAACCGAATTGCGGAATGGTCTTCAAACTATACATTGACGGTGGGGAGCATTATTTACAGTTGACACTACTTTTATTTACAAAACTCAACCCAGGACCTGTAATTGTTCTTTCTGGGGGGGGGGAGACAGTCTGCTCTGCATCGACGCACCATGAAAGCACCTATAACGCACCAATACACACCCAAGCACCAATCGGTGCAGTCACCATTGTTCAACAGTGTTCAATAAAAATAACATCAACAACCCCTAACCCTGCAGGTGGTCTCTTGCTCTTCGGCTCCCTCTGCTGGCTATTATTATCTCTTCCAGTTGTTGTCTTTTCCTTCATTTTCTTACTGGCGGCCTATTTGCAATAAAGCTTGCCCAAACGTGTCCATTTTATTTATTTTATTTATGGCCCACAGGGCCGACTACGTGTGGTTCACCTGTGGGGCATCGGTGCCCTGTGGCCAAGGTCCGCCAGCAAGATTTCGGGCCCTCATGGCCGGTTCCAGCAGAGGGGCCATGCCCCAACCCATGGGGTCCATCAGTGGTGCTCGGCCACAGACATGTGGTCCATAATGTGGTGCATCGATGCAGACAGCTGGTTCTGAGAGTTCCGGGCGCACAATGGCCGACTCACGCACGCTCCCCTCGGCGCCCAATGGCGCACAGGTCATGTGGGAGACAAAAGGGGGAAGACAAATGAGCGAGGGGTAAGGTCACAAGGGTACAGATCAATAAGGCAATGCAGGGCGAAATGCGTACGGAGAGCGAAGTGAGAAAGCTCGTCCCTACCGTACGTCACCCCCCTGTCACCTACACTACCCTAGCCCTTACCCCATATGTACAAAATCTACACATTACAAATTCGTCACTACCGTCACGTCTTCCCCATATTTCCCTTATACCAAATTCGTCTCCACAATCCCTCTACTTCAAAATTTGCCATCACCCAATTCATCATCAATCCTCATAAGGAGGAAGAGATGGAACATCAAAGCACAATGTCACACCCACGTCATGATGCGTCTCACAATCCAAAACATTTGCACATTAAAATAATTAAACATGGCATGGTGTGGAGGTACGTCATCTCAGGTGAGTGGATGCAGATGGTGCGAGGAGACTTCAATCCTAACTATCCTCTAAATGACATTAACACACTTTACACTACCCGGGGTCTTTCCCTGCCAATCCATTGGCCAACTTACACTATGGGTTCTAAAAACCAATTCCCATTGACCAACTGTGGTGCTTCTCAATTTGGGGTCTCACTCCCCCGATTCATCTCCCGGTGCCCTTGCACAATTTCTGGGCTGTGACGTGTAGCTCTCCCAGCAGGTCTACCCACCTGCACACCTCCACCACTGTAGTTGCCACCCGAGCTTACCTAGCTCCTCATCCTAACCTAACTAACTGGGGAAGGCCCCTCCTGGCTCTGTCACCCCACTCGGTGCCCTCTGGCACTGGGCTACCCGGGTCCGTCCTCCGGATCCTCGGGCCCCATCCACAACAACTCTACCGGCTCCCAGAGCCCACCTGCGGCCTCACCTGGCCGACATCCTCACAGTGGTGGAGCGCCCAAACCAACTACACACACTAACAGGCTACACGCCCAGCCATTTCCACAACACTAATGCACCCATCCAAATACCATTCTCTCACCCGCACCACAGATGCCAATATCCAACCACAATTTACCTGTACCCTCTACCTAACACTTACACTACCCGCCCCGGGTATCCGTGAGGGGGGTCCACTCTTCCCCCATTCACACCTTCGCACCATCCACTCCACTCCATTGTTTCCACCATACTCACTCCACGACCATCCATTCCAATACCCCATATATTCCACACTACCATTTATTCCACATAGCCACATACACCTGTTGTTGCACACCTGTGCAATCACCTGGTGCCACCTGCACCCTCCTCCTCTTCCTGGACCAGTTGGTCAACACAATACACATCACTATCACCATCACTCAAACACTGCTCCATACACCTGTCCAGTTGCACACCTGTTCCTTACACACTTTTCAATACACTTGAATACACCTCCAACACTCACACGGCATCATCTGAACTACCTGTTGCCCTGCTAACTTAGTGCTCCCCGTCTTCCCTTTAAACTAAGCACATACCACGTCATTATAATCCACACTAATGTACCTGCGTCCCCACTACAGGTATCAGTCACTAACTAATCTTAACGTTACCTAATGTCATCTTCTAGGGCCCTACACACAATATCCTAACCCACCCGGGCTAGTATTCACTGCCATACACCCCATAACTCTAGTGCTCCTTTGCCCCCCCCCCCCCCGTGAGGGATGACAGCATTGCCATCCCACCACATGGGGGCGGCCTTCCACTACCAATTTTGCTCACCAAATTTCAGCCAATCAAAAATTTGCCAATTACTGCCAATTCTATTCCAATCATCAAATTTTGCCTTTTTCTAATTTTGGGTCCAAAACACTAACCTCATCACCCGTCTACTTATTAGATCCTCTCGGTGCGCCAATTCACGTCTCCAGCCCGGCTTCGTACAGCCGAGCAATGAATGCGGGTTCTTTGGTACCGGCGGTTGGATGCGTCCGACATTCGGTGCAGGGAAGGAGGTTTACCCGGGCCGAGATCCCACGCACCACCTCGGCACGGAGCCATCCAATGTCCCGATCTCGACCTGCCGGAACGTCTCAATAAAAAGCGGTCGCCATGACGACCCTTCCTATCGGGCTGCCCGCTCCGCCTAGTGGAGCACGGACGCGGCCGTTCAAAGCGAGGCCCAGCGTGGATCGCGTACGGCGGTCCTTTCGGACCCCCCGCGGTTCGGATCCCCGCTGGTTCTCGCGGCACGCGAAGCCCGGCACGCACCGAGGGCCCGATTCGGCTAAATGTCGTTCTAACCGCTAACCCGGTTGCTGTCGATGCCTCACCTGCATGCTTACACGCATACGCTACCCCTTTCTTGCTCATACATCCAGCTATTCCCATGCTCCTCGTCATTGCACCTTCTCTTCCACACCCAGGTACACTCATTCTGCTCACCGACTTGGTCACACACCTGACCACCTCACACCTTTGCATACACTCGTTGTTCGCACACCTCACCAACACACCTCTTCGCGCCCCCTCCTCGGTCACCTCCTCTGTGACAATCACAGGTGTGCTCTCACTCGCACACCCAACCACGTGCCTCACTACCAACTCAAGTGTGCATTCCCACACACGCTCTACCATTCCAGGTGTACATCCTCGCTCACCTGTCACAACCAACTCACGCTCCGGGTCGCTCTCACTACTTTCACCTACACTCTTGACAGCGCACTCACCCTTACTCTCGACAGCGCACTCTTTCCTCATGCACCTGTCCGTTACACACCTTTCTCGCGCACACTCTTGCGCACACTCTCCCGTTACATCCTCTGTAACACTCACCACAGGCATGCATTCTCCCTCACTCTTGACAGCGCACTCACTCCCCATGCACCCGTCCGTTACACACCTTTCTCGCGCATCCTCTTGCGCACACTCTGTCGTTACTTCCTCCGTAACACTCCCCACTCCGCGCTTCCATGTGCCCCCTCGCACACGCGCAACGACCGACTCACTCTCGACAGCACCCTCACTCCTCGGCGCGCACTTTTTCCTCACACACCCCATGGTCGGACATTCTCGCACACCTCGTTTTTCGCACACCAGACCTGTCGCACACTTCACCAACGGCCTCTCACGAACACCCGGGTCCACATCAACCCCCAAGCCGACTGAAGCTCCCCTCACATCATGTACATTTCCACGTATATCGCCACTCACCTTGGCACCTCGTCTCCGCACCTCTTTTGCCACCTGCAAACTCTTTATTTGGTTAGTGAGCACACCATCATGAGTTGAGCACCGACCTTGTACATATTCCATCACCTCCTCCTGGATTTCTCTCTTAGTTTCTGTCCGTCTCTTCTTAATTTCACTCACCTCTTCTTCCACTTCCTCTAATTTTTGCTTCACCTCTTTTATTTCCTGGTGCGTCTCCTCAAGTTCGTCCTCTAAGGCTACCGTGACCGTCTCTATGTGCGTCCTTACCTGCCGGTCCTTCGTCTCCATTATCTCTGTCACCTCGTCCAACCTCATTGTCAGTCCCTCACGTACCATCTGACATTGCCTCTGTGTCGCTATCAAGTCCTTTTTTATGTTGTTTTGTGTCGCTTTTAACCCTCCTAGTACCGCAGTGTTCCTTTGAACCTGCTCCACTAACTCCAATTGTCCCTCTGTCAGCTGTTCCACCTCCTCCGTCAGATCTTCTATTCCCCCTTGTAACTTTGCCGTCCCATTTCTCACCTCTTTCTCGATACGCTTTTCGCCTCGCTTTACCTCCTCGCGTACCCCCGAGACCTCCTCACTCACACCTCGTCGTATCTCCTCTTTCATCTCCTTCATCTCTTTTGTAGATGCCACCCTCATCTGTCCCAATTCATCCCTCTGAGCATCCAATTTACTTTCTAACCCGATTTTCACCTCCTCTATCTGGTTCCCCATCTGTTCGATTTCCCGGGCGGATTGCTCCCCTATTTCCCGCAATTTGTCTTCCATCCTATTTTCTAACCCCATTAACCCCTTTTTCACCCCCTCTAACTGATTCTCCTGGGCAGCCATTCTATTTTCCACCCCCGTTAACCCATGTTTTACCTCTTTTATCCCGTTGTCTAACCCCTCAAATTTAGCTTCTAGCCGTTCCCCCATTTCTCCCATTTTGCCCCCCATTTCGCCCATTTTGCCCCCCATTTGCTCACTCTGAGCATCCATCCGGTTCCCCATTTCGCTCCCCAATCGCTCACTATCAGCCCTTGCTTCGTCCCTCATTGCCCCCATACTGTGTTTCAAACCTCCAATTTGGTCTCCCATTCGGCCCTCCAATTGCTCACTATTCTTTTCCATAAGGGCCTTTATTTGTATCATGAAAAGATTCCAATCCACTGGTGGCGCTGCTACGGTCGCGGGCGTGGCAAAATTTGGTGCCGCTACACCCACGTGCGCGAGGACGCCATTTTGCGCGCCCGAAACCTCGTGCGCGAGAGCGCCATTTTGCGCGTCTGATACCCCCTCAACCACATCCTCCATATACATTTCCCCGAGGTCCTGGGTCGATTCCACATTTCCACCCCGTCTATCTCTATCTCTCCCACCGGCATCCCGTCGCCTTGACCAGCCATGGCGCGATTTCAAAATTCGGGTTTTCCTTTAAAAACAAGACAATTTCCAGCTGCTTGTAATTTTGAGCGCGTTAAGCGCGCTTCGGGCCTCGTATCTCACTCCCTGACACCAATTGTTACGGACGCGGTTAAAGATGTTATATTTGCCGAGCGGAGGCTCCGCGACCAAACAGTGCTTCCCTGACTAAAACCCGATTTACCCCAAACTTTGGCCGGATCGCGCCACCGCTATTCAATCGGGAAAACTCTAAAGCGACCGAATGCAAAGAGGAAGAAGACGTACAGAAGAGTAACTGGATTTATTATTTACACACATATAAGCAAGAAGAAAGCAGTCACGTTTATTTATAGGGACAGGAGACGCAGGTGACACAGTGAAATCTTTAGCTTATACAGACTTATTGTTACTACCCAGGACAGCACGAACAAAACAAACTCACGTACGCAAATGGATGGAAATTGCAGGCAGGAATGACAGGAGGTGGGTGGCTGGAGGAAGGCACGGAGCTGGCTGGAGTTTGATCCCGCACGGGACGTCGGGCTGGACCTCGACGGCCGCCGATGCCACCGATCCTGTCGTATGCGCGGGGTAGCAGGTTGGAGCTGCTTGGTGGAGCCAAGCCAACGCTGCTGGTGGGGGGTCTGGCGTGACGGGTTCTCTCTCCCTCTCTCACTAACTCCAGGACTCTTTCTCTCTTGCTTAGTCCAACTCTTCCTCACCACCGACAACTCAACGCAACCCCTCCACTCTACGCAAACACTGACCACCACTGACGACCAACCCAGCTCTGACCAAAAAAAAACACACACTCCGCTCTTGTCGTAGCTCATTCCGTAAAAGCTCATCTGCCTCGGGAAACGCCCTGCCGTGGATTATATAGGCCCCGCCCCTCAACCTTTGCGAACCTCCCCGATCGCTCTTCCTCCGCCCTCTCTAGCCAAACCCCTGGCTCATGGTTGGTCGAGTGGGGCTGGCTCACTCCTCCCCTCTATGACGAGGTGGAGACACGCCTTTCTTCTCCGACCCTGCCTCGTGGTCAATGGCGGCAATTGGAGGGGAGGTAATTGCCAATCGACGAAAGGTGAAACGACGAAAGGGGGAATGGAGGTTTTTGGGAATGGGAATGAAGGGAATCTATCTCTTTCACTTGGTGCAATGGAGTATTTAAGTTAATGGGAGACACAGCCTTACTCTAAGACACATAATAAGATATAGCTACTGAACAAGGGTATTCTATGATTAGCTGACGTGTATGCCTTTGGACTAATTACCGAGACGCCCTTTTTACCTTTATACAACTCTGGAGGCAGGAGGGGCCATATCCAACAATGTTCATCACCATCTCCAATATAATACAACACAATCAAAAAAATGCAATCCTCATATCCGCAACAGTATTCTTCCCACCACTTCATTTGAAACTTGGTTTAATGAAGAACTTTGTGAAGGCCATGGATCAAGATGGTGCTGGCTTCCACTACTTGATAATGAAGTTCCAAGGCATTGTATCTGAGGCCAAAGTAAAGGCGCGTGTTTTCAATGGTCCTCAAATTCGTCTTGTACTCACTAATCAGGACTTTGTAACGAGACTATCTGAGCTAGAAAGCGTTGCTTGGGATAGCTTTGTGGCTCTTGCTAACAATTACCTTCAAAATTTCGAGCACCAAATTATGAAGAGCTTGTGGACAAGATGTTGAAGTGCTCGAATGTGCTCGAATGTCACTCAAGATACATTTCTTCCATTCTCATCTGGACTTCTTTCCACAAAATCTTGGCGATGTCAGTGATGAACATGGAGAAAGGTTTCACCAGGAAATTGCCGTCATGGAGACTCGATATCAAAGCCGATTCAATCCAAACATGATGGGCGACTACTGTTGGACTTTGCAGTGTGTAAGTGATTGCTCCTACAAACGCAAAAGTAAAGTTCAGAAGCACTTTTAATGTGATGTAAATATAAACTTAAAGTTCATATTTTTTGTGATATTTTATAAAGTTCATATTATTTTTGGAGATTTCCTTTTTTTATGTGATGTAAATAAAAACATAAAGTTCATATTATTTTTGGTGATATTTTATCAAGTTCATATTATTTTTTGTGATACTTTATAAAGTTCATATTATTTTTGGAGATTTACATTTTTTATGTGATGTAAATAAAAACTTTAAGTTCATATTACTTTTTGTGACAATAAATAGACTTATTGAGACTTAATCAAGAAATTTGCATGCTCTAAAGATTTTTTCCACACTTATGATGTGCTACGTCAAGGTTACATGATAGCGAAATTTTAAGGTCAGATTCGGATTTGTGGGCACCAAATTAGTTAGAAACAGTCCAAAATAAGTCAGAACCAATTTGGCTGTTGACCAGTGTGACCATACATCCAACAAGAATCAGCTATTTAAGAACGAAAGCAAGTGCAGATACATTCAACGAACACCGCCCCCATGCCAAATAAATAAATATCATCCTCCAGCACGGCATTGCCGGGGCACCCGGCAATACTGCTGTGCAGCACATAGAGAGGGTATTGGGAGATAGAGGTGTACAATAATTGATTGATTAATTGCTTAATTAAAATCAACAAATAACAATCGTAAAATAATTTCTCATCAATTCACTAATAGCATACCCCAGCCATCAGTGTTTCATCCAAAGCTGTAACTTTTTGAAAATTAAATAAGTCATTAATCAAAATTTGTATTTATTTATTAATCAATAAATAATAAATCGATTAATTAATAAATCAAATAATTACTTTATAGCCACATCCCCTGGTCACTGTTATGTCCAAATATCAGCTTCCTAACTCAAAAGGTGCCTGGGATATTGCCCAGATGAGAAAGGAAATAAATAAGTACTTAATAAATCGATAATAATTAAGTAATTGATCAATTAATTAATTGTTAAATCAAATAACTAAAAATACTGTTTTTGCCAAAGCACTTGCTCACTATTGTGCCGAAATTTCAGCTTCCTAGCTTAAAGGATGGATGAGATATCGCCCAGACAAACAAGAAAGAAAGAAACCGGAGTGAAAACTGAGTACACGTACTCACTTTCAGCGCGCGTCATCGCTGGGCCCCCTTCGTTGCCCGGCGATGACGTCATGCAGCGCCTGGGGTGGAAAAGGAAAGGAGCGGTGTACAACAAATCAGACTAAGGGTCTTAAGAATCTTAAAGTAATTAGCAGTGGCTGTAATGGAATGCAACAAGCAGTAGCCATGTTAGGCAAAATGTCTGCAAACATCTCAATTAAACGACAGGAAATGGATGTACAGTCACGTGAAAAAGTAAGTACACCCCATGTAAAGTTTTGACTTTTTCAACATATTTCAACATACAGCTATTTGATCTTCATTTCAACAATATTGATAGATAAAGGTGATATAATATAACAAATATCATGAAACATTTACATTTTGTAGTCCTTTGTTTAATTTAAATAAACATAAATGCAAATTTCGCATGTGGAAAAAGTAAGTACACCCCTACATTTATCACCACTTCAAATACCTAAAATTAGAATCAGGTGCACCAGCTCAGGTGCAAATGATTAGAACATCGTTAGAGAGGATCTTGGAGGAACCTGTCTTATTTAAACCTCAGACATTTAGTTTGGTTTGCTCTTTGTTGTTGAAGTGTGCGGCGTCACCATGCCTAGATCAAAAGAGCTCTCTGAGGCCTTCAGAAAAAAGGTTATAGATGCCTACGAGCCTGGGAAGAGATTTAAAAAGATCTCCAAACAATTTGAAATTAATCATTCGACTGTCCGGAAGATCATCTACAAGTGGAGAAGATTCCAAACAACTGCCAACTTGTTCAGGCCAGGCCGCCCCAGCAAGTTCAGCCTGAGAGCAGACCGCAAGATGCTGAAAGAAGTCTCTAAGAATCCCAGAATGTCATCACGGGACCTACATGTAGCTCTTGCCACTGTTGATGTCAAAGTGCACGAGTCTACCATTAGAAAGAGGCTGCACAAATTTGATCTACATGGGAGGTATGCCAGGAGGAAACCTTTGCTGTCCCGAAAGAACATCAGGGCAAGACTAAAGTTTGCCAATGAACACCTAGGCAAAGACCAGCACTTCTGGAACAATGTGCTCTGGACAGATGAGTCAAAGGTAGAGCTATTTGGCCACATTACCAGAAGACATGTTTGGCAAAAACCAAAGACAGCATTTGACTACAAGAACCTGATACCAACTGTAAAGCATGGTGGTGGAAATATTATGGTTTGGGGCAGCTTTTCTGCATCAGGGCCTGGGCAGCTCACCATCATATAATCCACTATGAATTCTTCATTGTACCAGAGGGTGCTTGAGGATAATGTGAGGCCATCTGTCGGAAAGTTGAAGCTCAACCGTAGGTGGACCTTGCAACATGACAATGACCCTAAACATACCAGTAAATCCACCAAGGAATGGCTGAAAAGCAAGAAATGGAGGGTTCTGGAATGGCCATGTCAAAGCCCGGATCTAAATCCCATCGAGATGTTGTGGGGGGATTTGAAACGAGCTGTGCATGCAAGAAACCCCTCAAACGTCACATAGCTGAAAGAATTCTGCATGGAGGAGTGGGCAAAAATTTCTCCCAGTCGATGTCAGAGACTGGTAGACGGTTATAAGAAACGCCTCCTTGAGGACAACCTCAATTGGCAGAAACAATTCTACCAAAGGGAGCAATACCACCTATTAGAGCCAAGGGTGTACTTACTTTTTCCACATGCGAAATTTGCATTTATGTTTATTTAAATTATACAATGGACTACAAAATGTAAATGTTTCATGATATTTGTTATATTATATCACCTTTATCTATCAATATTGTTGAAATGAAGATCAAATAGCTGCATGTTGAAATATGTTGAAAAAGTCAAATTTTTACATGGGGTGTACTTACTTTTTCATGTGACTGTACATGTTATGATCTAGATTTGGAATTTGTCGATGGTCAGTTGTCTTCATCATCCGATGATGGAGATATGCTATCATCACTGCCGCAATCACTGTCATTCTCCAAGTCGTCATCAAGCCTGAGATTTTCATGGAGCTGTGGACCCTCAAACCAGCCAATATCGTAGAGGAACCATCTGATAGCTCCCAACCATCTTCCAGAGATTGATTGATTTGTGGGTCATGAGCAGGTGCCAACATCCTTGCCACGAATGCTGATCGCTGGACATGGATAAGGAACTCTCCTCCACATGGTGGTAAACTGCTGGAGGCGATCCCCTTAAATTTACCCAGTGGATTTTTGGGTTTCTTGGATGGGCAATAGGCTTTTTTTATCAAGGGCAAGAAACTGAGTGCGATTGAATGAGGTGTCATTCCTGAAACTGTACATGCTGCACGGGAATGTATCAATGGCATCCAGTGTAGTTTCATCGACTTCCTTCTCACAGGCCAAAGTGGCAAACACCTTATTGAATCGATCGCTCATTTGCCTCCAGACATGTTGCTGGTTGAACTTTTCCCAACCTAATGAAGGCTGATGTGTATTCATGATGAAGATGACTGCATGACCTTCGGCCAACATTTCAGCTGTCGATTATACCATGTGCATCCATTTGCTGTAGTTTCATTGAGATGTTCGAGGACATTTTAATTTGCCTAACATATTTACCGCTTAAGATGGATGTCCCCCAAATACTGCATGTCCCGCAAATATTCCTACAGGGCGCACAAGATCTGCCAGCAATCCTCTTATGGTGAAACTGCCAAAATCAAGACTCTCTGCTCACCTTCACTCTTTCATTCCTCTTTTCTGCCGCCTCTGGAACAAACTTCCTCACTCTCTTCAATCCCACTCATCCCTCCAGGTCTTTAAAACAGCTGTTCACCACCAGTCATATTTCATATTTCCGTATCAAAGTTCACCATATGAAAGTCATATTTCCATTCTTTGTAGGATGGGAGAAATCTGAAAATACGAGTTTGGTACCTGGACTCCAAAATCTAAATACATATGTAGTATGACGTCACTTCAATTTGGCGTCATTGGTGCTTGTCTGATCTGATGGTTTTTTGTATACTGAATCGAGGCTCGTGAAAGAGCTAACATTTACTTCACAAACAAATCAACCAGGCAAACAAAATATATAAAAAGAGGGAGCGGAAGACAAGATGGGGAGAGAAGGGGAAGCACACAAACACAACATTTGAGAGCAGGGAGATGTGTGGAAGGGAGAGGGCTTGGGGGGAGGAGGCATGGGAAGGGGGGGGGGGGGAAGGGAGGGAGAAGTATAAAACACAAGGACACCAAGGACTTCCAGGACAGAAGTTGGTATTTCAAAAAAGTGGAATTGGGGTGAAATTAGCGGGGGTTGAAAAGATCAAGGTTTTGGATGGGGGAAGATAAGAGATGGTGGTGAACAGCTGTTTTAAAGACCTGGAGGGTGGAGTGGGATTGAAGAGAGTGAGAGAGTTTGTTCCAGAGGCGGGAGAAAAGCGGAATTAAGGAGTGAAGGTGAGCATAGAGTCTTGATTTTGGCAGTTTAACCATAAGAGGGTTGCAGGCAGATCTTGTGCGACCTGTAGGAATATTTGTGGGACAGAGCCCAGAGAGAGCTGGGGGGGCAAGGCCAGAGAGGAGTCGGTAGAAGACGGAAAGACCACCAACCTGCCTGTGGTGAGTGAGTGAGAGGCCCTTGGAGTTAGCTTCATCGCGGGAGATTCCAATGATTCTGAATGCTTTGGTTTCAACAGCGTGAAGACGAGCTAGGTGTGAGGCAGGAGCACCAGCCCAGAGGGGAGAGCAGTATTCCATTGAGCTGCGGATGAAAGCCTTGTATGTGGTGAGGAGCTCAGGTGTGCCAAGGAAGAACTTCGCACGACGGAGGATGCCCAGTCGGCGACTGGCTTTGGAGGCCAGATTTGAAATGTGGTTTTCCCAGGAAAGATCATGGCAGATAGTGAGACACAAAAGCTTGAGTGACAGAACTTCTTGGAGAGGATTATTCAGAAAGTGGATGGGAGGGTTGTCCAGTCGGTCTTTTCGGAGAGACATCGTAAGAGTGTGAGATTTGTCAGGATTGAAAGACATGTTCCACTTGTTTGCCCAGTCTGTGATTTTGTCCAGGTCTGCAGAGAGTGAGGAGGCTGCAGACTGCCGATCTGAGGGATGAAGAATGGAGCGACAGAGAGTAGAGTCGTCAGCAAAGAGATAGAGAGGATTTTCAAGAGAGTCAGAGAGATCATTGATGAAGACCAGAAAAAGCACAGGGCCCAGAACACTGCCTTGGGGAACTCCAGCCTGAACAGGAAGAGGAGATGAGAGAAACCCATTCAGGGCCACACGTTGACTATGACTAGAGAGGAAGTCCGCCAGCCATGCGTGGAGATTACCACGGATACCAAAAGAGGAGAGTTTGGTGAGCAGAGCGGGGTGCCAGACCATATCGAAGGCACGTGATATGTCAAGGGAGACTGCTCTAATTTACTGTTTGGCATTGAGGACCTCCATCCATTGTTGAGAAAGCAGAAGCAGCATGTCCAGAGTAGAGTGTCCAGGTCTGAAACCAAATTGATGATCAGAGATCAAGCCATTGGAGAAGAGGAAAGATTTCATATCTGAAGCAATGATGGATTCCATGACTTTGCTGATAATTGGGAGAAGGCTGATTGGTCTGTAGTTGCTGGGATCTGTTTTTGCACCTTTTTTGTGCAAAGCGGTGATGTTGGCAGATTTCCAAGCAGAAGGAAGACGACCTTGAGGAAAAGAGAGGGTGAAGAGAACAGAGAGAGGGAGTGAAAGAGCGGAAGAACAGGATTTTAGGACCCGTGGGCTGATGCCGTCAGGTCCAGTTGCAGAATCCGAGTCGAGGGTTGACAGAAACTTTTCCACCTTGTCAGGAGGAAAGGACACAGAGTCCAGGAGCAGCTGGGTACGGTGGGTACAGAGAGGGATGGGTTTGCGACACAAGATTTAGAGGCAAACACAGAGTTGAGGCATTCAGCTTTTTCACGTGCGGAGTCAGCCATGTGGCCATTTGAGGTGAGGGAGGGGATGGAGGGGGAACAAACACCAGAAACAGATTTGACCAGACGCCACCAGGATTTGGAAGAGGGAGACAGATAAGAGAGTTCGGTCCTGAGAACGGAGAGATATTGTTTCCTGGCTCTCCAATACTTAGGAACAATACTCCGGTACTTTGGAATGAGCTTTGCAAGCTTTAACTGATGGTAAAATGGAACCACACTATTGAGATATTTGTTCACAACTGTCTAATTAAACCGGGCCTCGCTCCTTTCCAAAAGCTTGGTGGATTTTTACTTTTGCTTTCAAAATTAATTGGAAAATTTCTAGTTGATTTTTCTTTTGCATCACCATGAATTTAACAGCAGTTTTGATCCCAATTTCCAAAAGCTTTCTTTCGTGGCCATTTCATTGAGACAAGATGGAATTAATTTCCACGGATGTACAGTATGTAATGAATTGAACTCCAGAACCAAAAAAAAGTGTAAGAAACCACAGTACACTACTCACAATAAGCTAGGGATATTGGCAGGTTCTTCGGTGTGGTTGATTTTGTGTATTAATTATGTTGAAAAAAGTTGTTGGTCCTAATTCTATGGTTATTAATGAGTGTGAAAAAACAGCATTCTTGTTTTCAATATGCGAACCCTAACCCCTATAAAAAAAATAAACTCACTCCCACAATATCCCTAACTTATTGTGAGTAGTGTATATGTTTAAAAGGAATATCGGTAAATAATGCGACAGCTAAAATTGTGCAAATATCTGTCCCCTTCATAAAATAAATAATGTTACAAGCAGAACAAGAAAACTTTTGGACTTACCTTTGGAAAGGGCAGGTTTTAATGCAGATGATTTTTGGAAAAACACAGGAATGCCATCAAAATAATTATATTTAAATTACACTGCACTGCTGACTAAACTGGAAAACCTGGTTAAACAAGCCATTTTTAAACAGTATTTTGCTGAAGATGAGTGTTGCTATATTTTTCATTTTTAAGCAAGGCGTTTGTTGATGACGTCACTATTATTGAAAAATATTCCCATTAAATATATGATCAGCTTTATGGACATATCTTATATGGCTATACAACTCGTACCTGGAAGCTCAGCAAGTGTTGTCCACAGTATATTAAGATAGTCTTTGGTGGTGAGAAACTGGCACGGACGTATGCAGTTCGAATCCTCTGTGTCCACATTGTCAGGTACTGCAGGGAAAAAGGTTACACTTCAGCATCAAAAAGCAACGAGAGACTGGAGGCTACACAACCAGTATGAGGATGTTAACAATATCAAGAATAAATGTTCACACATTTTGCAATAAATGTTCGTTTTCCATTAATTGTCAAACACTTTCTAAAATCCCAACTCACCCTTCCCCTCCGAAACTCTCCCCTCGCCCCTCCCCTCCTAAACTCCCCCCTCACCCCTTTCCTCCTAAACTCCATCCTCACTCCTTCCCCTCCTAAACTACCCCCTCACCCTTCCCCTTTAAATCTCCCCCTTCACCCCTCCCCTCCCAAACTCTCCCTCACCCCTCCCCTCCTGAATTCCACCCTCGCCCCTCCCCATCGAAACTCCCCCCTCACCCCTCCCCTTCAAATCTCCCACCTCCATTTTTCTCCAATTCTCCCCTCTCACCCCTCCTCCTCAAAGCTGCCTCCTCCCCACTTCCTCTCCCTTCCAACTCAAACCTCTACCACCTCCAACCTTCAACCTCACTCTAGCCCTCCCTCAAACAACACCTCACGGTGCCTCTTTCAATCACAATCAAACCGTATGTCCTCCTCATCCCTGGTGTTGGCTTAGTGGTTAGGGCGCCGGCTTGGGATCCTAGGATCCTTGGTTTGAATCCCGGTCGATCGCTGAATTAACGCCAGGGTGGTTGACTCAGCCTGTCATCCTTCCGAGGTCGGCAAATTGAGTACCAGTTCACTGGTAATTCCCTGTGTGTGGCAAGAGGCGACTAACATGGTTTGCGGCAGGAAGGGCATCCGGCCATAAAATATTGCTTCAAAAAGGGGACCACTGTGCCCAAAAAAGGCCAACCCCTGCTCTGTGGGGGAAAATGGCCTTTAAAAGTGGTCTCTCTCTCATCATCTCATCCTTCCCGTTCTCCTAGCTCTTCTGAAATGTCCCACACACTATCAACAGCTCTCCCTACCTCCTCCTTTTCCTCATCTTACCCAACTCCTCCCCTCCCCTGTCCTGTACCCGATGCTCCCCCTCCCTCTTCCTTAACGGCATGGACCTCAAACATCTAGGGCCTTTGCTCAAAGCTGACTGATCTCTCCATACAGGTTGCTTCTGACAAACCAGACTTAATCTGCTTAACAGAAACTTTCCTCCTTCAATGTGTATCTGATTCCTTAATATCTCTTCCTGGTTACTCCCTCCTCCAGTATGATAGACCTGAGCCTCGTTCTGGAGGTGGGGTTGCTATATTTATCAAAAAAACTCTCTTCCTCACTCTCACTGCACTGCCCTCACAACACCACACCCCCATGAGTACCGCTGGCTACGGCATCCTCTCCGCTCCCACCTTTTGTTCATATGTGTTCTGTACCGTCCACCAAACAGTGATGATTCTATTTACATCTCGCTGTTTGACAACATGGACCAACTTCTATCTACTCATCCCAACTGGCGACCTCATATGTGGCGACTTCAACTGTCATTATGCCAGCTTACTGGGTGTGGGTACCTCTCACACCAGCCATGGCACCTCAGCAAAGGACTTCTGCGACTCATTGGGACTGACACAATCTGTCAATTTCCCAACCCGGATCTCAGTCAACGGAGCATCTTCTCTTCTTGACTTGGTTATGACTAACGTCCCTGCAAATGTCTGCTGCTCTTCTTCTGCTCCAATAGATTAATCTGATCGTTTGCTTGTTGTCATACCCTTCCTCCCATCCATGGTACACTGAAGCTTGTGGTGAGGCAGTTGCCCTGAAACAACTTGCCTTCGCCTTATGGAAGGCAAATCCAACCGAAGGCAATCTCAGTTCCTTTCACAAAGCTCAGAACAAGTGTGTCTACCCTCAAGAGAGCCAGGAAACGATATCTCTCTACTCCCAAGACTGAATTCTCAAACCTGTCTCCCTCCTCCAAATCCTGGTGGCGTCGGGTCAAATCTGTTTCTGGTGTTTGTTCCCCCTCGATCCCCTCCCTTATCTCAAACGGCTACACAGCTGACTCCGCACGTGAAAAAGCTGAATGCCTCAACTCTGTGTCTGCCTCAAAATCTTGTGTCCCGAACCCATCTCTCTCTCTCTTTGTACCCACCTTACCCAGTCGAACCTAGCTGCTCCTGGTCTCTGTCTCCTTCTCTCCTGACAAGGTGGATAAGTTTCTGTCAAACCTCGACTCTGATTCTGCAACTAGACCAGACGGCATCAGCCCACGGGTCCTAAAATCCTGCCCTGCTGCTCTATCACACCCTCTCTCTGTTCTCTCCTCTGCCTCTTTTGATCAAGGTAATCTACCATCTGCTTGGAAATCAGCCAACATTCCCACTTTACATAAAAAGGTGCAAAAACAGATCCTTGCAACTACAGACCAACCAGCCTGCTCCCAATAATCAGCAAGGTCAAGGTATCCATCATCGCTTCTGATATTAAATCCTTCCTCTTCTCCAATGGCTTGATCTCTGATCATCAATTTGGATTCAGACCAGGTCACTCTACTCTGGACATGCTGCTTCTGCTGTCTCAACAATGTATGGAGGACCTCATTGCCAAACAAGTCATCAGAGCCATCTCCCTTGACATATCTCATGCCTTCGATACGGTCTGGCACCCCACCCTGCTCACCAAACTCTCCTCCTATGGTATCCATGGAAACCTCCACACATGGCTTGCCGACTTTGTCTCTGGTCGCAGTCAACATGTGACCCTGAATGGAATCCTCTCATCTCCCCTTCCTGTCCAGGGTGGAGTTCCAAAGCAAAGCAGCAAAGGGAGGACCAACTTCATATTAATGCCCATGATTTTGGAATGAGATGTTCGACGAGCACATACCGATGTGATGCTGGGTGTCCACATACTTTTGACCATGTAGTGTATCTCCCACGATGAAGCTGATTCCGAGTGCCTTTCTCTCTCTCACTGTAGTCTTGATTTTGGCAGTTTCACCAGAAGAGGGTTGCTGGCAGATATTGTGCATCCTGCAGGAATATTTGGGGGACAGAGTACAGACAGAGCAGGGGAATATTTGGGGAATACTCTGTCCTCCAAATATTCCTGCAGGATGCACAAGATCTGCCAGCAACCCTCTTCTGGTGAAACTGCCAAAATCAAGACTCTCTACTCACCTTCACTCCTTCATTCCTCTTTTCTCCTGCCTCTGGACCAAACTCCCTCACTCTCTTCAATCCCACTCCTCCCTCCAGGTCTTTTAAACAGCTGTTCACCACCATCTCCTCTCTTCCCCCATCTACCCCTGTTAAAACACCCCAATTCCACCTCTTTCAATCTCCAACTTCTTTCCTGAAATTCCTAGTAGTGTTCATTTGCTTTGTACCATGTACCCCATTCTCTCCCCCCATCCCAGCCCCAGCCCATACGTAATGTGTTAGCTCTTACACGAGCCTTGACTCTGTATACAAAAATTTTTTAAACCATGGGAGATAACAATAATTTTTAGAGCTTTCGATTCCACGGAATCCACCCGAGACAGTTGTCAAGCTGGGGCACTAGCCCATAATGGAGAGCAGTACTCTATTGAGCTATGGACAAAGGCCTTGTATGTAGATGTGAGTAGCTCCAATTTTCCAAGCAAAGACCTAGATCGATGGAGGATGTCCAGTCTGTGGCTGGCTTTGGAGGTCAGCTTAGCAATGTGGTTAGCCCAGCGGAGGGCATGGCTTATGGTAAGGCCAAGAAGTTCAAGAGACTGAACCTATTCCAGTGGATCATCAGGGAAATACAACGGTTGGTTCGTTTGACAATCATTCTGGGGTGATAGGGTGAGACTGATATTTTCCAGGATTGAAGGACATGTTTCTATTTATCAGACCGGAGTCCAATGCTTTCCGGATCAGGAGAGAAAGAGAGAGGGATGCAAATGCTATCTGTCTGCCTAGCAGAGGGATAGCAGAGGGGGTACCGTGTTACACAATATCAAGTCATCTGCAAAAAATTAAGAGACGTTTTCCAAAGCATCGTTTTCCATGTCATTAATATAGACGAGGAACAATATTAGGTCCAAATCATTGCCTTGATGAATTCCAGCCTCGACTTGCAGAGGGGAGGAAAGGGTTCCATTGCTGGTACCACATTGACTGCGTGTTTTGAGAAGTCAGAAATCGAGGAATAAGGCAGCATTCTATACCACAGGCTGAGAGCTTGACAAGTAAAGAAGTATGCCAGAATGTGTCGAATGCCCAAGATATGTCGAAGGAGACGGTCTTAACATCCAGTTTGAAATTGAGGGCATCTATCCATTGCTGAGAAAGGAACAGAAGCCTATCCAAAGTTGGGTGATCAGGACGGAGTCCAAACTGATAGATTGAGAGGTTGTTTGAAAACAGGAAGACTTGACATCAGAAACAATGATGGATTCCATGACTTTGCTTTGTAATTGGCAGCAAGCTCACTGGCATATAATTGGTAGAGTCTGTTTTTTTTCATCCTTATTGTGGACAGGAGTGATGTTTGCTGACTTCCTTGCAGAGGGGAGGTGGCCAAAGGAAGGCAGACTGACAGGGAGGAGGGAGGTGAGGGGGCAAGAATGACAGAATAGGATTTGAGAATTTGTAGCAAACATTGGCTGAGGGCGCAGCTGTGCCGCTGTTGCCCTCTGTAGGTTAGGGGAGGAAATTGGCCAGGGTGTCGACGATAGCTCGCCTACTCTTCGCGAAGGAGGTGGTATGTTAAAACAATACCTTGAAATAATTTAATACAAGGAAAAAATTACTGTATTGGTTCACGAGGTATCAAACAGAGTGACCACTATATTCGTCATGGGTGTGTGTCTGTCTGTCTGTCTGTCCGCAGCATAACTACCCGATGATATCATCCGATCTTGATGAAACTTGGGTGGGAGGTTGATATCATGATCTAGTTGTGTCCTGCCTAAAATGGGCTTATTGCGCCCATTGTGGGCGGAGCCACAGCAGAAAAAGATGTCTTTTTAGGGGGTAATCGAGTTCAAGCTACATCTTCTCCGAGGGGTTTGGTGGAATCTGACAGGGGTTTCGGTATTTGGTTAGGCCAATGTCACGTGTCTAGCCCCACGGAGCTCGAATTTTCATTTTCGCCCCAAGGTCAAGGTCACAAGGTCACGAAATTTAGAAAAGTCGATTTTTGATGGTTTTATTACATTGTTCGCTTCCTGATGGGGTGAAATGTCGTACATGATCTTATATTATCACATACATCATGAAATACAAGTTTTCCAACAAATTTCAGAATCTTTGACCTTTGAAGGCCACAAAGGCCAAATTTTCAAAGTTGTCGGAATCGAACCGAATTTTCGGTATTGTGTAGCTAACTAACCTCATAACGCACGCATCGCATTGGGGCCCTTTGTAAATAGGCATGTACACCGCATGTCGGGGGCCGACACCTGCCACGTGGGCCCCTGACCCCCCAGTCCAGGCATGTTTCGGTTATAGTCCGTCCTTTGTCATTGAATACCGCTCGCTCGTGAACCATCGTCGTCTCCTGACTTGTTAATTTTAAAATTGAATGTGAATCAAAACCAATTAAATCACCTTATACAAGTGTTTTAATTCGTTTTAAAATGCACAGGGCATTTACAGAGAGAAAAGACAAATCAGAATCAGAGAGAAATAAAGGATCAAAAGAGACATGTGTGTTTACCTGCACAGCTGTTGTCCACTTTCATCAATTCTGTGGTGAGCAGAACCATTCCGTAGTAGGAAAAAGAATTCACAAGCCTGTTAAGGGTACAGAGAGAATGTGGAGACAGCAGTGGTAGGTTGAAGTAGGATATAGTGTAGCCATAACTGGTGATGCAAAACAGGAAATGAGCTCCAATTTCCTCAAACCCGACCATGGATCGCAAGGCATTTATTTTAAATGGGTTTGATATGTTTTATTGGGTTTACTTACCTCAACCTTTGGTTTATGCTACTGTGGTCCCAGTTTCAAGCCCCATATACTGTGTTGCCTTGTCTACTGTTTATTAATGCCTTGGTATAATAATAATCATGCGATGCGGTGGCTTATCGAGTATTCCGTGGTCTCGCTAATGGCGGAGGTACACAAACAGAAAGTTCTTGGGAGCAGAAACCGAAGAAATATCTGTAGAAAAGACAAAGGGAGCCAACTTTGCAGCATAATTCGAGCAGGTCGAGTATTAAGATCAGATTTGGAGAGTTGATAAGTCGGATTACTTTGGATTCAATTCTGTCCATTAAGTATGTGGAGCTATAACCTCCCCAGATGTTAGAGCAGTGCTCTATGAATGAATGAATCAATCCTTTATATAGTTGAAGCAAATGTTCAGAGGAGAATAATCTCCGACATCTGAACAGGACTCCCAGTTTCTTCGAGGCAGACTCAGCTGTTTATGTAATGTGTGGATTCCAGGAAAAATTTGATGTTAGGGTAATACCTAGTAGGTTTATTGTATCACATGGTGTAATTGTGGAGCTTTCAAAGGAGATTGGAGAGTTGAGGGGACTTTTAGAGAGAGATGGGAATAAATTGAGTTTTAGAAGCATTAAACTTAACCTGATTACATTTGTCCCACTGGGCAATCTTGTCCAAATCTGAATTTAAAGAGGTGGCTGTGGTCAAACGAGATATACAGGGTGTCCACAAAGTCGTGCATCATAGGCAAAACATTTATTTGTAAGGTTGGCTACATCAGCTGTTCGAAATGTGTCCCACCAATCTCATAACATGTTTGTAAACGGAAAAGCAGGTTTCTCTGAATGTTCTTCAACATATCCGGGCGAATTGTTGAATTAAATAATTTAATTTCCTTTGATAAATTAATCAATTAAATAATTACCTACGATGCGCGACTTTGCAGATCAAGTGAGGAAGATGAAGCAGATGTGAGAACATGGAGGAATGTAATGTTGAGTCATCAGCATATGAGTGCATTTGGTTATTTGTCGAAGAAAGGTCATTGATAAAAAAGGAAGAGTGTCAGAAACAGGACAGAACCCTGAGGTACACCGCTGTTGATAGGGAAGGAGGAAGATGTTGAACCATCAACAAATACAGAGATAATTGAAAGAGAGGTCGGAGAGAAAGCTTAATATGAGAGATCAGAGTGAAGGAGGAAAGCCGAAAGAGGAAAGCTTGGATATCACACCCCGATGCCAAACTCTGTCAAACGCTTTTGAGATAACAAGGCCTACAACCAACAATTCCCCAGTCTCTCAGAGGAAAAGGCCCAGACATTCGTAATGTAAGAAAGGATATCACTGATAGATCTTGCCTTGCGAAGGCCATAACTCTGATCGTCAGATCGAAGACTGTGATTGAAGATGCTTGAGAAAATCGGAATTTTATGTCGAGTTAGAAGAGCAGTAAGTGAAACAGAGAAAAATAGTGATGGTCAAGAGACAAATCTTGAGGCAGGTGACATAAAAGTTTGGAAATGCAAGGTCCGCAAGGCATACAGCAGGTGTGTTGATGTTGGAGTAGATATACAGACTCCTCCGTGAGTGAAGGTTCAAAATGTTAAAGGAATTAATGAGAACCTCATGTGACGATTGAGAACGAAGCAAGATATTAGGAGCGGTACTTGCTAGATTATGTTAAACAAAAGAAGGATTCGAAGAAAGACCACAGATATTGGTGAAATGAATTGAAAAACAGTCATGTTGATTCAAAAGGCAAGGGTCTTGGGAGGGACCAATACCACTACTGCCTTAACTCCCCTCGTCCCCCTCTCCTTGGCAGCAGCGACGGACTGTAAATGTAACGTAGATATCGACCTTGGCCGTTCATTACTAATCTTCTGTAAATTCTCGATGATTCTCGGTTATTGTGCCGGTCGGCGACTTCCGTGAATTATCAGTGCACGAAGTTGATTGGTTGAACAAATGTTTTCCGGTTTTTACTCCCGCCAGCCGCCAGGGAGTAATGCATTCGATCGTATACGTGTGTGTGTGTGTGTGTGTGTGTGTGTGTGTGTGTGTGTGTGTTCGTGTGTTTGTGAAGTTATCTGGAAAAGTTCTGAACGGATTTGGATGAAAGTTGGTGGGATGATTGCCCTTGGGATAAGGAAGAATTGATTAGTTTTTGGTGAAGCTCAGGATATTATTCCGGATCCAGGAATTTTTGGGGGAATTTATTTTTCTGTTTTCCTTTAAAAACCATTTTCTCTGCAATAATTGGACCGATTGAGAGCAAATTTTTACCATGGGAGGGACTCAGTCTGCAGAATATTTTAATGGTAAATATGACGTCACAGGTCACGTGGTTCGGCCGCCATATTGTTTTGAGTGAAAAACACAAATCCAATTTTCTCCAAAACGCCTGAACAGATCGAGGCCAAACTTTGCAGGCAGAATGGCATAACCATGACGAACACAAAAGTCAGCGAGCATGACGTCATGCATCACATGGTTTCAGAGTTATGACGTTTTTAAGCATGAACCTTTAAAACCGAGCTCCTCCCTCATTTTTGATCCAATCGAGGGGAAACTTCACAAATCTGTTCAGCATATCAGTCTACTAAAATGTCCTTTTGGAATTTGCGATAGGTCACGTGGTTTGGCAGATATCGTTAATTAAACGCAAATAATAAAAACATTTATATCTCTTCAACGACTTCATTGATCGACGTGAAACTTCATACTGTAGTAGACGTCATGAAGAGTAACAAGTGTGCAAAATTTGAAGATGAATGGATGTATGGTCTGGAAGCTGGAAGTTGTTATTGCGTGAAGAAGAAGAGTCTTCGACTGTGGACGATTAATTATTTATCACATGTACAGACTTGCAGGAATCGTTTGACAAAATGTTGGTGGTCTTTCCGTCTTCTACCGACTCCTCTCCGGCCTTGCCCCCCCCCCCCAGCTCTCTCTGGGCTCTGTCCCCCAAATATTCCTACAGGTCGCACAAGATCTGCCTGCAACCCTCTTATGGTTAAACTGCCAAAATCAAGGCTCTCTGCTCACCTTCACTCCTTCATTCCTCTTTTCTCCCGCCTCTGGAACAAACTCCCTCACTCTCTTCAATCCCACTCCTCCCTCCAGGTCTTTAAAACAGCTGTTCACCACCATCTCTTATCTTCCCCCATCCAAAACCTTGATCTTTTATACCCCCGCTAATTTCACCCCAAATCCACCTTTTTGAAATACCAACTTCTTTCCTGGAAGTCCTTGGTGTCCTTGTGTTTTATACTTCTCCCGCCCCCCCCCCCTTTCCCACGCCTCCTCCCCCCAAGCCCTCTCCCTCCCACACATCTTCCGATGTCCCTGCTCTCAAATGTTGTGTTTGTGTGCTTCCCCTTCTCTCCCCATCTTGTCTACCGCTCCCTCTTTTTATATTTTTTGTTTGTCTTTGATTTGTTTGTGTGATAAATGTAAGCTCTTTCACGAGCCTCGATTCTGTATACAAAAAAGAAAAGAAAATCACATGTACAGACTTGCAGGAATCGTTTGACACAATAGTCAGGTTCACCATGTTTTTTCGTTCAAAATCATGATAGATTAGCAAACCTATACATTTTTGGAAACGTTATTGCATGGAAAATCTGAAAATCAATGTTTACATTTGCCAATTCCGACCAATTCGATTCGACCAATTCGACCAATCGACCAATTCCATTCGACCAATTCGACCATTCGACCATTCGACCATTCGACCAATCGCTTCGATCGACCATTCGACCATTCGACCAATTCGATCGATTCGATTCGATTCGATTCATCGAATTCGATTCGATCGACCATTCGACCAATTCGATTTGCCAATCAATTTGACCGACCTTTGCTTGTGTGGAACGGACTGTGAAAACGATGCGGACTATATTGTCGGATACGACACACAGGACAGTGATGACGAACTCTAAATGGCATATTCTGTAATCGTGTATGTTTGATGCCATTGACTGCCTGTGTATATTTTGTCATTGACTGCCCGTGTAGATGTGAAGTTATACTGACTGCATGTGTATATATGATTTTGCTGACTGCCTGTGTATGTTTGGTGATATGAATTATTGTGACACATTTTGATGTTATTAACTGCCTGTACAAAATGATAACATGTATTTGATTATGCAACTTATCGCGAATATAAAGACAGTATTTTGCAATTCAAAACCTTTGATTCGTTTCTTACCATTCCCCATAGCACTAATTTGATACTTTCATTGGATTCCTTGTCCCTGAAAATATAGGTTTAGTATATTTTAAAAAGTTTTTAGGGTAATTAGAGGCAGAAATAGAACAAAATATGTATTTTACAGTGGCCATTTTGAAAATCCAAAATGGCCGCCATACAGGTATCTCTCCAAATGTAAACATTGATTTTTAGTTTCCTTATGCTATAACCTTTCCAAAAATGTATAGGTTTGCTAATCTACCATGATTTTGAACGAAATATAATTTATTGACATAGTGAACCTGACTACAATGTTGGTGGTCTTTCCGTCTTCTACCGACTCCTCTCCGGCCTTGCCCCCCCCAGATCTCTTTGGGCTCTGTCCCCCAAATATTCCGACAGGTCGCACAAGATCTGCCTGCAACCCTCTTATGGTTGGTGAGGTGTTTTTAAATCACGTGGCTGTGAGGTGTTTTTAATTTCGTGTTTTGTGGCTGTGAGGTGTTTTTAATCTTCTATATATTCTATATATATATATCTGTGCAGCGTCTGTCCTGTGTTGTCCTGTGTTGTCCTGTGTTGTCACTGAACTACTTTCTCAAACTTTTGTGAAATCGTACCAAACTTCTGGAATGCACATATCTATCCCGTCGGTATGTCCTAACGGTATTTTTCTTGAAAAATTTTCCATTTTTGTTGTTTGGAATTTTTTGGGGAATTTTTTTTTCCAACTTCAATTGTTTATAAAATATGATATCACGTATATTACAAATACATTTGTGCAAAATAATTGTTTGAATTATGATTGGTTTAAACCATGACAAAACGGCAACTCGGGTACAGTCATTTATCTATATATCTACACATCTGGGCAGTGTCTGTGTTCTCACTTAATGACTCCCTCAAACTTTTGTTTCCGTGGTTGTGAAGTGTTTTTAATAACGTTGTGGTGGTTTTGAATCACGTGGTGTTGAGGTATTTTGAATTATGTGGTGGTGAGGTGTTTTTATTACGTGTTTTATGGCTGTGAGGTGTTTTAAATTACTTGGTGGTGAGGTGTTTTGAATTATGTGGTGGTGAGGTGTTTTGAATTACTTTGTGGTGAGGTGTTTTTAAATGACGTGGTGGTGAGGTGTTTTTATAACGTGTTTTATGGCTGTGAGGTGTTTTATTACGTGTTTTATGGCTGTGAGGTGTTTTCAATTTCGTGGTGGTGAGGTGTTTTTATTATGTGTTTTATGGCTGTGAGGTGTTTTGAATTACTTGGTGGTGAGGTGTTTTGAATTACTTAGTGGTGAGGTGTTTTGAATTACTTGGTGGTGAGGTGTTTTGAATTACTTGGTGGTGAGGTGTTTTGAATTACTTGGTGGTGAGGTGTTTTGAATTACTTGGAGGTGAGGTGTTTTTAATTATGTGGTGGTGAGGTGTTTTGAATTACATGGTGGTGAGGTGTTTTGAATTACTTGGTGGTGAGGTGTTTTTAAATGATGTGGTGGTGAGGTGTTTTGAATTACTTGGTGGTGAGGTGTTTTGAATTACTTGGTGGTGAGGTGTTTTTGAATTACTTGGTGGTGAGGTGTTTTAAATGACGTGGTGGTGAGGTGTTTTGAATTACTTGGTGGTGAGGTGTTTTGAATTACTTGGTGGTGAGGTGTTTTGAATTACTTGGTGGTGAGGTGTTTTGAATTACTTGGAGGTGAGGTGTTTTTAATTATGTGATGATGGGGTGTTTTGAATTACATGGTGGTGAGGTGTTTTGAATTACTTGGTGGTGAGGTGTTTTTAAATGACGTGGTGGTGAGGTGTTTTTATAACGTGTTTTATGGCTGTGAGGTGTTTTATTATGTGTTTTATGGCTGTGAGGTGTTTTTAATTTCGTGGTGGTGAGGTGTTTTTATTACGTGTTTTATGGCTGTGAGGTGTTTTAAATTACTTGGTGGTGAGGTGTTTTGAATTACTTGGTGGTGAGGTGTTTTAAATTACTTGGTGGTGAGGTGTTTTAAATTACTTGGTGGTGAGGTGTTTTAAATTACTTGGTGGTGAGGTGTTTTGAATTACTTGGTGGTGAGGTGTTTTAAATTACTTGGTGGTGAGGTGTTTTAAATTACTTGGTGGTGAGGTGTTTTTATTACGTGTTTTATGGCTGTGAGGTGTTTTGAATTACTTGGTGGTGAGGTGTTTTGAATTACTTGGTGGTGAGGTGTTTTGAATGACGTGTTTTATGGCTGTGAGGTGTTTTAAATTACATGGTGGTGAGGTGTTTTGAATTACGTGGAGGTTTGGTGTTTTGAATGACGTGGTGGTGAGGTGTAATCGTCCCAAACTTCCATTCTGCACCTACCCCTCCCCTAGATATGTGCTGAGGGATTCTTTCTTTAAAAAAAAACATTCAACCTAAATTGCTTATAAAAATGTAATATCAAAAACACAACAAATACATTTGTGCAAAATAATTGTTTGTATTGTTGCGGATATGGGATTTGGCCTCCATCCATATCCGCTTGTAAATATTCCCCTATTTCGCCAATACTCCCCAACTATCCCCAATCCCCCATTCCCTAGTCCCATTGTCTGTAAACAATACTCTGTAGCCCCGACCTTCCCCTTTTTCCCCCATTAAATGTCGTGCCCAGGTCCACCGCATCTCACGTAGACAACTTTCGGACATCTTGCTAGTTATTCTTAGTCTATGTCAGTTAAGGACTCGTTTCCATTAATTCTGACTCTTCGTTGCACCAGAATGTGATTGTATGGCACCATTAGTAAGTTTAGGACCTCCCAATACCTCCCCGCATCTCTTCCTCATACAACCACAACAACAACTACAACAACAGCGGCGGCGGCGCGGGGAGTGTGCGTCCTCACTCCGGCTTGGTTAGCCGCCATTGACCATGTGCTCCGACGGGGTTACCACGCAGGGGCTCACTGTCAGCTCCTCGTCAAGGGCGGAGCCCGGTAACCCCCCGCACCCAATAAGAAGCGGCGGACCGATTCCATCTGGGGCGGAGCTAACGAGCCGAGGGCGTGTCACTCCCCGCGGGACATGCGCAGGAAGACGGAGGTGACGTCAGATGCGCCTGAGCTTGGAGAGAAAAGGACGCCACCTCCAGCGCGACGATACCTCCCCGCATCTCTAGACCGGACCGGGTCGATTCTGCCCCTGAGCTCAAGGTGCACCTTGAGCTATCGACTGCCTGCCCTTCCTTGCCATCAATCCCTGTGTGAGTCAGTCTTGTCCCGTTTGTCTGTGGTCTGTCGGGACTAAGATAAGACCGTGTCTAAGTGCCCATCTTTCTGTGCTTTACCTCTGTGCCGTGTAATCTAATCGTTCTGCATAACCAATATTATATCCTCCTCCGGAGGTCTTGAGAACTGTACCCCTGGTGTCGTGTCATTTAACCCAGCCGTTGTGTCCTTTCCTTCCTTGATTTAGCATAGCGCGATTCGGCCAACGTTCGAGTGTAATCGGGTAACTTGTGCGAACACGGCGGCCATTCCGCTCGGCCCATCATAACATCTAAGTCGTGTCTGTAACAATTGGTGTCGGGAAGTGGGATCGGTCCCGGAGCGCGTTTCACGCGCTCGAAATTATAACGGCGAAATTTGATTGTGTTTTACAAAAAAATAAAAACCCGAATTTTGAAAGTCGCGCTATGGCAGATCAAGACGGCTGGGTTCCGGTAGAGGAGAGTGAGGCAGGGTCGATCCAGGACCAAATTGAGGGACATGAGGAGAGCGAAGCAGTGAGGGTAGCAGGGTCGCAAAATGGCGTCCTTGCGCACGAGGTTGCGGGCGCGCAAAATGGCGCCTCGCAAATAGCTACGGCGGCCGCACCCGCTGCACAAGTGGGAGGGATGGCCCAAATGCAGGCCCTCATGGAGCAATTTATGGCGCAAATGCAGGCGTCCCTCAAACTGCAGAGTGAGCAATTGGGGGTAATGGGGAACCGGATGGATGCTCAGGGTGAGCGATTGGAGGGCCAAATGGGGGTAATGAGGGACGAAGCGAGGGGTACCGGTGAGGGGTTAGACAATAATTTTAAGGGATTAGACAAGAAATTAGAGGGGTTAGACAATCAGATAGAGGGAGTGAAAAATGGGTTAGAGGGGTTAGAAAACAGTATGGAAGGCAAATTGAGGGACATGAGGGACCAAGCGGAAAGGGAAGTTAAACAAATGAGGCAGCAGATAGAGGGGGTCAGAATGGGGGTAGAAACTAAACTGGATGCTCACAGGGAGGAAATGGAGCAGATGAGGGTGGCATCTGGGCAGGAGATGCAAGTGATGGGAGAGGAGATCAGAAGAGGGGTGAGTGAGGAGGTCGGAGGAGTGCGCGAGGAGGTGAGGCACTGTAAGGAGCGCATGGAGAAGGAGGTGAGAAAGGGGACTGTAAAATTGCAAGGTGGTATAGAGGAGTTGACGTTGGGAGTAGAACAACTGACAGTGGGACAAAAGGAGTTGGGGGACCAGGTAAAGAAGAACACAGCGGTAATAGAGGGTTTAAAATCGACACAGAAAGAACTAAAAGACGACTTGATAGCGACGAAGAGGGAATGTCGGATGGTACGTGAGGGACTGACAACGAGGTTGGACGAGGTGACAGAGGTAATGGAGACGAAGGACCGGCAGGTGAGGACGCACATGGAAACGGTCAAGGTAGCCTTGGAGGACGAGCTTGAGGAGACGTACCGGGAAATAAAAGAGGTGAAGCAGAAATTAGAAGAAGTGGAAGAAGGGGTGAGCGAAATTAAGAAGCGACGGAGAGGGGATAAGAAAGAGATAAAAGAGGAGGTAAAAGAATTGGTCCAAAGTCTGTGTTTGGATCGTGATGATGTGCTCATTAACTGGATGAGGGATTCGCAGGTGATGGAGGAGAAGCGAAGAGGAAGAGGACCCGGTGTAAGTGGTGACCAATATGGTCGTGCGTATGATGCACCAGGTGATTTAATGAGCTTGGGGGTCGAGATGGACCCGGGTGTTCGTGAGAGGCCATTGGTGAAGTGTGCGACAGGTCTGGTGTGCGAAAAAGGAGGTGTGCGAGAAAGTCCGACTCTGGGGTGTGTGAGGAAAAAGTGCGTGCCAAGGAGTGAGGGTGCTGTCGAGAGTGAGTCGGTCGTAGCGCGTGTGCGAGGGAGCACATGGAAGCGCGTAGTGAGGAGTGTTACAGAGGGTGTAAAGGGAGAATGCACGCCTGTGGTGAGTGTTACAGAGGATGTAATGGGAGAGGGTGTGCGAGAAAGATGTGTGACGGACAGGTGCATGGGGAAAGAGTGCGCTGTCAAAAATAAGGAAGAGTGTACACCTGTGGTGAGTGTTACAGAGGGTGTGACGGGAGAGTGTGCGCAAGAGTGTGCGCGAGAAAGGTGTGTAACGGACGGGTGCATGAGGAAAGAGTGCGCTGTCGAGAGTAAGGGTGAGTGCGCTGTCAAGAGTGGAGGTGAAAGTAGTGAGAGTGACACGGAGCGTGAGTTGGTTGTGACAGGTGAGAAAGGAAGCACACCTGGAATGGTAGAGCGTGTGTGGGAATGCACGCTGGAATTGGTAGTGAGGCACGTGGTTGGGTGTGCGAGTGAGGGCACACCTGTGATTGTCACAGAGGAGATGACCGAGGAAGGGGCGCGAAGAGGTGTGTTGGTGAGGTGTGCGACCAACGAATGTGTGCCAAAGTGTTCGGTGGTCAGGTGTGTGACCAAGGCTGGGAGTGGAATGAGTGTAGCTGGGTGTGTTAGAGAAGGTACGACCAGGAGCATGGAAACGGCTGGATGTATGAGCACGAAAGGGGTAGCATATGCTTGTAAGCATCCAGGTGAGGCATCGACGGTAACCGGGTTAGAGGTTAGAACGACTTTTAGCCGAAGCGGGCCCTCGGTGCATGCCGGGCTTCGCGTGCCGCGAGAACCAGCGGGGATCCGAGCCACGGCGGGTTCGAAAGGACCGCCGTGCGCGATCCACGCTGGGCCTCGCGTGGAACGGCCGCGTCCGGGCTCCACTAGGCGGAGCGGGCAGCCCGATAGGAAGGGTCGTCATGGCGACCACTTTTTGTCGAGGCATTCCGGCAGGTCGAGATCGGGCCATGGGATGGCTCCGTGCCGAGATGGTGCGTGGGACCTCGGCCCGGGTAAACCTCCTTCCCTGCACCGAATGCGGGACGTATCCAGCCGCTGGCACCAAACAACCCGCATTCATGGCTTGGCTGTACGAAGCCGAGCTTTAGAGGTGAATTGGCGCACCGAGAGGCATTAGTAAGTAGACTGTAATGACGAGGATAGTGTTTTGGCCCCGAAATTAGAAAAACAAAATTTGATGATTGGCAAAGGATTGGCAGTAATGATTGGCAGATGATGAGTAGTGATTGGCAAATTTTTGATTTGTTGAAATTTGATGTGCAAAATTGGTAGTGGGAGATGCCCGATGTGGTGGGATGGCAACTCTGTCATCCCTCACAGCACAAGGGGGGCAAATGCGCTATAGTTTATGGGGTGATGGCAGTGAAAACTAGCCCGGGTGGGTTAGGTTATATTGTAGGGATCTAGCGAAGATGACAGTAGGTAACGTTAAGGTTTAGATAGTGACTGATACCTGTAGTGGGGACGCAGGTAGAGTAGAGTGGATGATAATGACGAGGGAGCGCAATAGTTTAAAGGGACGACTGGGAAGCGCAAGTTTCAGAGGGGAGTAGTTAGATGAGATGATGCTGTGTGAGAACTGGACAGGTGTGTGGAGCAGTGTGTGGAGCAGTGAGTGTTGTGGATCAGCGCGAATGCGCTTGGGGAGAGAAGGGTGCAGGTGGCACCAGGTGTGGGAGCACAGGTGTGCAAGTACAGGTGTGTGGAGTACATGGAGTATTGGAATGAGTGGTGTGGAGAGAGTTGGAGTAAGTGGTACGGAGTGGTGTGCATGGTGCGAAGGTGTGGATGGGGGAAGAGTGGACCCCTTTCACGAGTACCCGGGGCGGGTAGTGTAAGTGTTAGGTAGAGGGTATAGGTAAATTGTGGTTGGATATTGGCATTTGTGGTGCGGTTGCAGAATGGTATTGTGGATGGGTGCATTAGTGTGTGGAAATGGCTGGGCGTGTAGCCTGTTAGTGTGTGTAGTTGGTTTGGGCACTCCACCACTGTGAGGATGTCGGCCGGGTGAGGCCGCAGGTGGGCTCTGGGAGCCGTTAGTGTCAGTGGGTGCCTGAGGATCCCGGGTGTGGATCGGGCAGCCCGTGCCAGAGAGGGCACTGAGGGGGTGAGAGTGCGAGAGGGCCTTCCCCCGTTAGTTAGGTTAGGGTGAGGAGCAGGTAAGCTCGGGTGGCAACTACAGTGGTGGAGGTGTGCAGGTGGGTAGACCTGCTGGGAGAGCTACACGTCACAGCCCAGAAATTGTGCGAAGGCACCGGGAGATGAATCGGGGGAGTGAGACCCCAAATTGAGAGGCACCACAGATTGGTCAATGGGAATTGGTTTTTAGAACCCATAGTGTAAGAGGGCCAATGGTTTGGCAGGAGAAAGACCCCGGGTAATGTAAAGTTGTTAAAGTCATTTAGGAAATAGTTAGGATTGATGAACCTGTCGCACCATACGCAGCCACTTACCTGAGGTGATGATGATGACTCCACACCTGTGTTTTCTTTGTTCTGTGTGCAGGAAATGAGAATTGCTGTGTGGATTTGTGAGACGCATCACGACGTGGATGAGACATTGGGGTGATTCCATCTCTCCCTCCTTAGGAGGGACTGATGATGAATTGGTGATGGCAAATTTTGATGTTGAGTTGGAGATGGCAAATTCTGATGAGAGTTGGAAATGGCAAATTTGATTGGTTAGGAGGGAGAGAAGACGAATTTGGTTTATGGGAGGAACGGGGAAGACAGTAGGGACGTTTGTTGATTTGTAAAGTAGATGTTTATGGGTAGTGTTGTGTTTTGTGGATACAGTAAGGGGTAAGGGAGGGGCAATGTAGGTTACCTGGTGGGGGGGGGGGCGTACGGTAGGAACGTACCTGTCTCACCTGGTTCCCATGTGCCCCCAGTGTGCATCACCTTGTATTGCGTGCACTTTTGCGCCCTTACCACCTTACTCACTTGTCTGCTTCTTTTGTCTCCCACCTCCGAGGATCTGGCTTTGGGGCAGAGAGAGAGGCTGAGAGAGGTGCTGGCTCCGCAGTTGTGGGCCTGTACTTTCGCTGCTTGCTGCCTGGATCGATACACCATATGGACCGCAATCTTTGTGGCCGCCCACCATGGACCGCAGCCTTTTGCGGCCAAGCACCACCCGTTGATGGACCTATGGGTCAACGTGGCACCTATGCCATAGAGGTGAACCACTTATAGTTGGCCCCCCTGACGGCCACAAATTAGAAATGGACGCGGTTGGCGCCTTTCTTTATTCCTAGGGAAGCCAGAACACCAAGTGGGCTCCAAGGCAAGACCAGCGGCAGAACATCGGCCGGCTGCGACACCACCGGTGACGTTGAACACTTTATTGGTGCACCGGATGGTGCTGACTGTACATGATGGGGTGGTGCTTTTGGTGCTTGGATGGGGTGCTCTGCACATTATTAAAGGCCGTAAGGCCACAGGGCACTCGTGGGTTGGTGTATCGATGCTGGCATGCGTGCTCTCTCTATGCATAACATCTGCATGTGTTCCTCCAAAAACAGGTCCTGGATCGTAGTGTAAATATCAGTGTAGTCTTGTGTAAATAATGCTCCCTACCGGCTGTATGTTTAGTTTGAGGATTCTTTACGCGATTCGGTTATCCTGTGGGTGTGTTTCTGTGAGGAGAAGGGTGCAACGTCGCAGGGGGACATATTTACTCATTTGTGAACATCTGTAAAACTGTCGCACTCAGGGTTGAGTTAATAGTAGAGGGAACTACATCTGAGTGCCACACTAACGTAGGTAAAGATTTATCGGGTTGGGACGCCCCGAGGTAGAGAAGGGTGCAATGTTGCGGATATGGGATTTGGCCTCCATCCATATCCGCTTGTAAATATTCCCCTATTTCCCCAATACTCCCCAACTATCCCCAATCCCCCATTCCCTAGTCCCATTGTCTGTAAACAACACTCTGTAGCCCCGACCTTCCCCTTTTTCCCCCATTAAATGTCGTGCCCAGGTCCACCGCATCTCACGTAGACAACTTTCGGACATCTTGCTAGTTATTCTTAGTCTATGTCAGTTAAGGACTCGTTTCCATTAATTCTGACTCTTCGTTGCACCAGAATGTGATTGTATGGCACCATTAGTAAGTTTAGGACCTCCCAATACCTCCCCGCATCTCTTCCTCATACAACCACAACAACAACTACAACAACAGCGGTGGCGGCGCGGGGAGTGTGCGTCCTCACTCCGGCTTGGTTAGCCGCCATTGACCATGTGCTCCGACGGGGTTACCACGCAGGGGCTCACTGTCAGCTCCTCGTCAAGGGCGAAGCCCGGTAACCCCCCGCACCCAATAAGAAGCGGTGGACCGATTCCATCTGGGGCGGAGCTAACGAGCCGAGGGCGTGTCACTCCCCGCGGGACATGCGCAGGAAGACGGAGGTGACGTCAGATGCGCCTGAGCTTGGAGAGAAAAGGACGCCACCTCCAGCGCGATGATACCTCCCCGCATCTCTAGACCGGACCGGGTCGATTCTGCCCCTGAGCTCAAGGTGCACCTTGAGCTATCGACTGCCTGCCCTTCCTTGCCATCAATCCCTGTGTGAGTCAGTCTTGTCCCGTTTGTCTGTGGTCTGTCGGGGCTAAGATAAGACCGTGTCTAAGTGCCCATCTTTCTGTGCTTTACCTCTGTGCCGTGTAATCTAATCGTTCTGCATAACCAATATTATATCCTCCTCCGGAGGTCTTGAGAACTGTACCCCTGGTGTCGTGTCATTTAACCCAGCCGTTGTGTCCTTTCCTTCCTTGATTTAGCATAGCGCGATTCGGCCAACGTTCGAGTGTAATCGGGTAACTTGTGCGAACACGGCGGCCATTCCGCTCGGTCAAGCAACATCTAAGTCGTGTCCGTAACAGTATTATGATTGGTGTAAATCATGACAACACAGCAACTCAGGTACAGTCATTAGCCTCAGCTAAAATAAGACCGTTCTTCAGTAACGACGCTTGGTGAGGCGAGCGCAGCAAGCCGAGCCAAGCTAGTATCTACAGACTTGGCATTTAATATGGAATAATTTTTTTTTCTTGACTTGGGTTTACTTTCTGAACTCAGTATATCAATCTGGTGAGTTTCTTTTACCCTTCGGTGATGTCTTTGTTGAAAGAACCATGTCACTGATTGTCTTTCGCAGCAAGAAGTCAATAACAGGTTTATATCACAGGTTGCGTGACAAAATGTAAGTACAGGTACATTTGACGATTGGCTTCACAATCGGGTATATAAGGGTTGTTGCGTTCTGTATAAGTGGAAAACAACTGCTGCACGTCTACAAAAGTTATTGCCGCTTCCTCTGGAGATGGTCCATCAACTTGACAATGCTGTTTGTCATGGAGTGGTGGCTTTACGAAATTCTGGCATGAAACAGCGTGCTGTTGCTCGGCAGTATGGCATCACTCAAGGTCAGGTGTCAAAGATCCTGAAACGAAATGCTCAGAGGGGTGTCCCTACTCCAATACCGAGGCCAGGACGTCCCCGCAGAACCACAAGGAGGGATGATCGCCAGCTGCACCGGTTAGTCTACAATGGCCGTACCAAGTCAGCTAATCGGCTTAGGGCTGAGTGGCAGCAACTGACAACTGTGCCTGTATCCAGAAGGCTAGTCAACCAACGACTGGTTCAAGCAGGCTATCGTGCCAGGCGTCCCCTGAGAAAGCCATGCCTGACCAGACAACACAGCCAGCGCCGATTGCAGTGGGCCAGAGAGCACCGTCAATGGCAGCCAGGACACTGGAATCACGTGACCTTCAGTGATGCGTCTAGATTTCTGGTCTATCGTCAAGATGGCCGGGTCCGAGTGCGCAGACAAGTGCATGAAGCCCACAACGAAGATTGTGTAGTGCCAAGAGTCCAAGCTGGAGGTGGTGGGGTGACCGTTTGGGCTGCTTTTCATGCAGGGGGAAAAACTGACCTGGTTGTTCTGAATGGAAACCTGAACCAGTTCAAGTACAGGGTCATTCTGGAAGAAACATTGCTTCCATTTGCTCGTGCAGCTTTTCGAGGAAACTTTGTCTTCCAAGATGACAATGCACGGCCTCATCGTGCTCGCATGATCCAACACTTTCTTGCTGACCGTGGTGTAGAGCATATGGAGTGGCCTGCCATGTCCCCGGATATTAATCCAATAGAGAACTTGTGGGCAGAATTAACACGTCAAATCGATAACTTGGACCAGCAGCCTACCTCCGTGCATGAATTGCAGCAGACTATTGTCACTGCATGGCAAGCGATTCCTGTCCAAACCTTGGCAAATCTTGTGCACAGCATGCCTCGACGTGTACGTGCTCTCCTGAATGCTCGTGGGGGTTACACGGAGTACTGAACTGTAATTTTACTGTCCGTAATCCCAGTCATAATTTAACTTTTGTTTTTGTTGAAAAAAAAATTGGCTAATGTGCAAAATAAAGACATACTTCTGGAAAACGTACAGAAGTTTAACACAGTACTGTCCGTGAATTGAGTTCGATATCAGTTTACATCACTTTCAAGGATCAATTTATTTGCTTTGAAATGTCAAATGTGGTTTTTGTTTCTTTTAAAGGTCACATTAACAAAATCTAGAATATTTTCAACATAATTCCAATGAACTTTTGGTTCTAAGTCATCTTGAAAAGTAAGTTCACCCCCACAAAAAAAATATTCCATATTAAATGCCAAGTCTGTGTATATGTATATATATATATATATATATATATATATATATATATATATATATATATATATATATATATATATATATATGTATACACTACTCACAATAAGTTAGGGATATTGGCAGGTTCTTCGGTGTGGTTTATTTTGTGTATTAATTATGTTCAAAAAAGTTGTTGGTCCTAATTCTATGGTTATTAATGAGTGTGAAAAAACACAGCATTCTTGATTTCAATACCATAACCCTAACCCCTATTTAAAAAATGAACTCACTCCCACAATATCCCTAACTTATTGTGAGTAGTGTGTGTATATATATATATATATATATATATATATATATATGTATATATATATATATATATATATATATATATATATATATATATATATATATATATATATATATATATATATATATATATATATATATATATATATATATATATATATATATCTGTGCAGTGTCTGTCTTGTGTTGTCTTGTCTTGTGTTGTCACTGAACTACTCCCTCAAACTTTTGTGAAATCGTACTATTCCAACTTGACCCACGGCGGAAGTATGCGCTCTACTGAGTGGCGTTCTAGTTTTCAAAGTTGTTACTTGAGAATATTCGGATGATCCTTTTGAGATGACCATGATAAGTAAAATACTTATATTGCATTTATCGCAAAAACTGTTATAAACTCCCATGAACCTCGTCTTCACGGGTTCCGCCATCTTGATGCGACCCATGCCGTCGATGGCCGATGAGTCGTGGACATTGGGACTAGTCCGTTATCTCTACCATGTCCGTCCGTGTAGCTGTCACCGGGGGTGAGTGTTGCATTGATCACGCTACGGCGTAACGTATGTTTGTTTTAATTGACTGTTTCGTCTGTTATGGTTGTGATGTTTGCATTGCTATGGAAATACGAATGCTCAGGGTATTGTATCCATCTTGTTCTGGGTCTTGTTAGGCCAAGTAAAAAAAAAAAAATTTCTCGTCCGGACTTTTTTGAAAAAAGGAGGAGGGAAGCCCTTACTATTTACTATTTTCATCTTTTTTGCTATATTTTTCCAAGATGGCTGCCATGAATTGAATGACCACTGTGGCTGACTTAAAGACTCTATAGTTTGTCCAATGTAATGTGAAACATGCCAGTGTTGATTGTTACCGAAAGGCCTGCAATTTCATTTCCAAATTAGCAAATAAATATATGTTTTAACTGAAATGGCATATGAATCTATCTATAATTCCATTAATCTCTGTGTGTATGTGTGTGTGTATGTGTGTGTGTATGTGTGTGTGTATGTGTGTGTGTGTGTATGCGACAACGATTTCTCGACAACTACCGGTCCGATATACTTGAAACTTGCCAGGTATATTGCTGGGGACCCGAGGATGTGCCTTTTCAAGGTTTGAAATTAATCGGACAAGTACTTACCGAGCTATGGCGATTTAGCCGTTCGCCGTTCGCTTTGGCGTTGCGAATGGACCAAACCATTCATGTAAATAGAGGGGGGGGGGGGTTCTGTGGTCGTTCGCTTTGGCTTTGCGAATGGACCAAACCATTCATGTAAATAGAGGGGGGGGGGTTCTGTGGTCGTTCGCTTTGGCTTTGCGAATGGACCAAACCATTCATGTAAATAGAGGGGGGGGGGGGGTTCTGTGGTCGTTGCGAATGGACCAAACCATTCACATCGAATCATCGAATCACATCGAATGGACCAAACCGTTCGCTTTGGACCAAACCATTGCATGTAAATAGAGGGGGGGTTCTGTGGTCGTTGCGAATGGACCAAACCATTCATGTAAATAGAGGGGGGGGGGGGGTTCTGTGGTCGTTACTGCCACGTGGTTTCAAAGTTTTTTTTTGTTGTTGTTGTTTGCACGCATGTTTTTTTGCACCCACGTACGGGCACGCCCTAGGATGTTTACACACACACACCCCTACACAAATTTTTTTTTTTTTTTTTTTTTGGCAAGGAACGGGCACCCACGTACGGGCACGTCCTAGCTTATATATAGTACGGGCATGCTCTATCTATAATTCCAGTAATCTCTGTGTGTGTGTGTGTGTGTGTGTGTGTGTGTCTGTGTGTGTGTATGCGACCGCTGTTTCTCGACAACTACCGGTCCGATATACTTGAAACTTGCCAGGTATATTGCTGGGGACCCGAGGATGTGCCTTTTCAAGGTTTCATATTAATCGGAGAAGTAGTTACCGAGCTATGGCGATTTCTTTACCAAACTCCGCAAGCCGTTCGCTTTGGACCAAACCATTTCATGTAAATAGAGGGGGGGGATTGTCACCGTACTCGCAAGCCGTTCGCTTTGGACCAAACCATTTCATGTAAATAGAGGGGGGGGATTGTCACCGTACTCGCAAGCCGTTCGCTTTGGACCAAACCATTTCATGTAAATAGAGGGGGGGGATTGTCACCGTACTCGCAAGCCGTTCGCTTTGGACCAAACCATTTCATGTAAATAGAGGGGGGGGGGATATAATTTTAGATATATATATAGTACGGGCATGCCCTAGTAGAATCAATCAATGGAACATGTCATGTGTTACACCGGACAAACTATATTTGAATAAAACCAAAAAGAAACAATGACAATGTTTAAATTTGGTATGTGTCCTTGTTTAATATAAATACACAATACTACACTAATAGTACAAGAATTGTTCATATTGGGGACTACTCAGAGAACAGACCAAAAGATTGATGAAATCCTAAAAAACAACTACTGTAGTTTCATTGGAAGGCTGATCCTTCCCTCTTACAAAACCAGATGTGGGACTAAATAATATATGTTTAATCAACAGTTTGCCCTCCCCCCACATAGTGAAACTAATGACTATAGGACTTGGTCTATCTTATGGTCTGTTCCATAAATATTAAAGTAAGAAATCCCAGTGAGACTTATGTCAATCTTGTACATGTCATCCATAAAGTGAGAACCATTTTAAACATTCTAACCATGCACTGCTTTACTTATGCAATAAATGAAATTGTGATTTTCTTTCCTTCTCAGTTCTCTCTTCTTCAAACTTACAAGAGCCACTGTTATAAATATGTATGTCAAAGTATGAATACCAAACTTTCAGAACAAGGCATAATATTTGTACAAGCATGTACATTTAATTGACCGTCTTTAGCACAAAGTGTCTGCGTTAAGCCTAGCATGTATTAACCAGGAAGTTCCGTTAGAGGGCCGGATCCATAATAGTTCAGATCATCAATGCACAAGATACGATCAGCAAACGCCCGGAAACGGCAAGTTTTAGACCGAGTTTCTTCGCAAAACGATAATAAAAAAAAACAAGTATATATAAAAAAAAAATAGTATTAAATAGTAAATAAAAGTAGGCGGCGACCAAAAAGGAAGCGGGCGGGGACGAGAAACTTTTTTTTTTTTTACTTGGCCTTATATTAACTGATACATTCGGTTATGTTCATTAATAACAAGAAGTACTATGTGTATTGTACATTTATTGGAGAACATTTTATATGGAGAACATTTATTTATGCATATTGGTTACCGGTTGATATGTGGTAATATTATTACTGGGCAACTACAGAATAACTGTCGTCATTGGTGAAATTGGAATGTTGAATTGTTATTAACTATAATGTCTTTAATGGTTAACGATAATATTTTCTATTAGTTAACACCTGAATTAATGACAGAAGATAGTTGATCGGAATTGTTAAATTGCTAGTAGATTGCATTGGTAAATATTTACTCTTCAAGTGTAGTAAATTGTAACGGTAATTGTAACAGAGTTTATCATTGAATACATGAAAGTATTGCCCTGAAGTTTGTAAGTTCCTAAATTGTCAACGACTGCATCCTGACAGGTTTCATTGTGTCTTTGGGGTTTTTCATCCATCTCCACCTGCAATGCTCAATAAACTGTTGAAGCAAGATCAGTTGTTCTCATCTCACCTTCCACATCTTGGTGTCAGAAGTGGGATGTTGGATGGAGATAAAAACCTGAGGAACCCCCAGGCTGACTAACCGACTGATTGTTATCACGTATCGCTGTCACGAATAGTAATGGCGGAGGGTGGTGAAGCAATTGAGGCCCTGTCTAGGGAGTTGGAGACTCTTCGGCTGAAGGTACGTGAACAAGGGGAGGCCTTGAATTCCTAACAGTACCACCCTCTTGTGTTGACAACCGGCCGCCAACTCACCAGATTCAAGGACAAACCAGTTCATGATAGTGATATTCCTCTTGAGGAGTGGATAACTGACGTGAAGTGTACAGCTGATGCTCGTCAATTGAGGGGTGAGGAGTTTGCCATGTTGCTGTGTGAACATTTGCCCGGGCGAGCTAGACAAGAAAAATTGGCGAGAAGCGAGAGTGTTAGAAAGTCACCAGACCAAATCATTAACACTCTGAGAAAGGTAATTGGTGGTGGGGGCGATTTATCATCAGCTCAACATCGCTTCTACTCGTACCGCCAGCAACCACTTCGGGATTTGGTGACTGTTTCCCTCAATCTTATTGAACTGTAACGCAAAATTGTTGAGGCCTGTCCATCTTTTGGTGACCATCACCTGAGTGAGCCAGCTTTAAAGGGTCAGCTGTCGAAAACTGTAACAAACGACATACATCAAAGGGAGATACGTTGTCTGAACAAAGAGCAGCCAAACCTGTCATTTTTGGACCTCCAAGATGCTGTGATTGGCTGGGAGATAACAACCCAAATGACTCGAAAAAAACTACTGCTGTTCAAGAACATGGGGTTGCGACAGATACCTTGAAGCGACAGGAAGACATCATTGCCAAGCAACAACAACAGATATATGACTTACTTGCTGGGCTGAAGGAGGCCAATGAAAGGAAATCTCGTTCTTGTTGGTCCTGTGGTGAAACCGGACATCTTCGGAGTAACTGTCCGACCAAGAGGTTAAACTACTAGAGCCTGTAGTGCGTGTAGTGGTGAACCACACTGCAGGCACTGGTGACCAATGTGAATGGTTCAATTCTTAACAGAATGGTGGGGACATGTCCAGAAACCATGTTGGATGTCGGTGGTGTGAAGCTCCGTCGTTTAATCGATAGTGGTGCCAAAGTTTCAACCATGACAGAAACTTTCTATTGGCAATACTTGGATAAGCTTGAGTTTATGACTGTGAGTGAGCTGATTCGTATTACTGCCGCGAATGGACTGGATATTCCCTATATAGGCTATGTTGCATTAAGTGTTAAGGTTTTTGGCTAACGGGTAGACAATCTTGGTTTTCTAGTTTTAAAAGATGTTGTAGATCCGGCTATGTACCAGTGCATAATGGTTGTTCCAGGTGTCTTGGGGTCAAATGCCTGGAGAGACATTAAAGTGACTGTTGACAGAAATTCTCATGTGAGAAAAAATGTTAAAAACTTGCTTGCATTGTATGTGGAAGTTCCTGCCATTCATGTTAGGGACAGTGTCAAAGTTAGGGTTGCCAGACAAAAGCCAGTTCTCATTCCAGCATGTTCTCTTCAGGTTATAGAAGGCAGTATCCCATCCTCAAAACTGCCCTATACAGCTATCATCGAAGAGATTTCTTTGCCTTTACCTGAGGATTAGTTGTTGGACGTACTATTGTTACGGTTGACAGTACTGGAACAGTTCCCCTACAGGTCGCTAACTTCAGTGACAATGACATTTACATTAATCCAAAAACACCTATTGGACTCCTTAGCTATGCTGAAGTTGCACCAACTATTGATGTCGTGAATGTCAGCAGTCACGAAGTAAGAGACCACCTTTAGAGGCCATGTCACAAAGTAAGGGTGACTGAAACTCATCCATCTGAGAACTGTGCGCTAAATGACTTATTGGCTTGTATGGGCATCAGTGACAATTTAACACCATCTGACCAACTGAAACTAAATAAAGTCCTCATGAAGCATTCTAACACCTCCAGTAAACATGATGATGACATTGGGTACTGTGACACCATAAAACCTAAGATTCCGACGACTGATGACGTACCTGTTAGAATACCACACCGACGTGTTCCGCCAAGCCAGTGGCAAGGGGTTAAAGACTATCTGAGAAAATCTCTGGACAGTGGCATCATTAGGGAGTCGTCAAGTCCATATGCTTCTCCGATTGTTTTGGTGAGAAAGGGGGACAAACTTAGAGTTTGTTGTGACTATCAGGCCCTGAATTTAAAAACCGCAAAGATGCATACCCACTCCCACGTATTGAGGAATCTCTCACAATTCTGAAAGGTGTTAAATATTTTTGTAGTTTGGACCTTGTCCATGGCTTCAATCAGATTGCTGTAGCTGAGGAGGACATAGAGAAGACTGCTTTTAGAGTAGGTACTGGTGGCTTGTATGAGTACCTACAAATGCCTTTTGGTTTAACTGGGGCTCCAGGAACCTTCATGCATCTCATGGACAAGATATTTGGGGAGGAGAATTTCCAGACACTGCTCATTTATGTCGATGATATTCTGGTATTTGGGACAACTTTTGATGAAACCCTGGAAAGACTTGATATGGTTCTCACAAGGCTTTCAAAATTTAATCTGAAAGTAAAGTCTGAAAGTGTCAACTTTTTAAAGAACAGTTGAGATACCTCGGCCATCAAATTTCAGAAAAAGGTATTGCGCCTGACACGGAGAAAATAAGTGCTGTGACAATGTGGCCTGTGCCAAAAAAACAGAGACTGAGCTACGTGGCTTTCTGGGTATGGCTGGTTATTATCGCAAGTTTGTACCTGGCTTTGCGAAAATAGCTGCCCCTCTTCATTCTCTGCTACAGGGTATTCAACCTGGGAAGAAAGGCAAGCAAAAAGCCAGTTCTGGATGTGGTATGAAGGCTTGGGATAGTTCCGGCGTGATGCTTTTCAGGAACTGAAATGGAAACTTACCACGGCACCAGTCCTTGGACATCCTGACTTTATCAGGCCATACATTCATGAAGTCACAATGGCCTAGGAGCGGTGTTGTCACAGGAACAGGAAACTGGCAGGGTAGTACTTAATTACGCAAGCCGATCCTTGAGGCACAGTGAGAGGAATATGGAAAATTACAGCAGTTTCAGGTTGGAACTAGTTGCTTTGAAGTGGGCTGTCACGGAAAAGTTCCGAGACCTTTTGATTGGTGCTAAATGCATTGTTTATACAGATAACGACCCACTGAGCTACGTTCAGACTTCGGCAAAACTTGGGGCTACGGAGACTCGTTGGGTTGGTGAATTGTCTCAATTCAACCTGACCATCCGACATCGTTCTGCAAGAAAAACCGAAATACTGACTCATTCAGTAGGAAAGTTAGCCATGAGGAAGAAGTATTAAGACTGGAATGTTTAACAGCAGCAGCCTTGAATCTTCCGACCGAGTCCACCTTTTTGCCTGCAGAGTTAAAGATCCAAGTGCAGAAAGATGTTGCTACCGTCCACCTTGAACCTGTAACAGTCATGCCGATACGGCAAAACACACTACCAACTACACTAATGTCACCAGTCACAGCTGTGAACATTGCCAAGTTACAAGCAGATGATGCTGACATTGGGAGGTTTATGAATTTTTGGAATCAGAGAAAATGTCCATCTCTCAGAACTGTCAAATGGGAAAGTCCACAAACACGGAAGTTACTTAAGAACTGGAAGTATATGGCAGTGGAAAATGGTGTACTCTATAGGAGGTTAATGGAGAAAGGAAAAACCGTAAATCAAGTGGTGTTGTCTCAGAAAATACTGTCGAGAGTTTTAAAGTCTGGCCACGACGAAAGCGAACACCAGTGTTCTGATAGGACTTATCCAATCCTACGAACTAGATGTTTTTGGCCAGGTATGGCCAAGGACATAGGTGAATACTGTACTAAGTGTGAACGGTGTATGTTAGGCAAACATGGTCCCAGTGTCCGGCCAATGTTTGGGTCTATATTGGCAAAACGGCCACCTGAGATTCTGGCTATGGACTTTACACAATTTGAGAAGGGCAAGTATCGCCTTGAAAATGTGCTCGTCCTTACTGATGTGTACATTAAGTATACTCAGGCTTTTCCAACACGTGACCAAACAGCTAAGACAGTTGCAAAAGTTTTAGTAAAATATTGGTTTGTCAAGTTTGGAGTACCTCAAAGACTTCATAGTGACCAGGGTAGGAGTTTTGAAAGCAAGGTTGTGCACGAACTGTGTAATATCTATGGCATAAAAAAAAAAAGCAAAACCATTCCATATCACCCATCGGGTAACGAACGGTAAGTGCGAACGCTTCAACCAGACACTCCATAATATGCGAAGAACTCTACCACCAACACAGAAAATGAATTGGCCTGATCTTCTTCCAGAGCTCATTTATGCATACAATTGCACACCCCATGCCACCACTGTGGGAGGGGGAGGAGGCATGGGAAGGTGGGGGGGGAGGGGTGGGAGAGGTATAAAACACATGGACACTGCTAGAACTTCCAGGAAATAAGTCGGTATTTCAAGAAAAGTGGATCTGGGGTGAATTAACAGGGGTAGAAGAGATCAAGGTTTTGGATGGGGGAAGATAAGAGATGGTGGTGAACAGCTGTTTTAAAGACCTGGAGGGAGGAGTGCGATTGAAGAGAGTCAGGGAGTTTGTTGCTGACAGATCTTGTGCGACCTGTAGGAATATTTGGGGGACAGAGAACAGATAGAGCTTTGGGGGGGGGGGGGGCAGAAGACTGCCGATCTGAGGGATGAAGAATGGAGCGGCAGAGAGTGGAGTCATCAACAAAGAGATAGAGAGGATTTTCAAGAGAGTCAGATAGATCATTGATGAAGACCAGAAAAAGCACAAGGCCCAGAACACTGCCTTGGGGAACTCCAGCCTGAACAGGAAGGGGAGATGAGGGAAATCAATTCAGTGCCACACGTTGACTACGACCCAAGAGTCCGCAAGCCATGCATGGAGATTTCCATGGAAACCATAGGAGGAGAGCTTGGTGAGCAGAGCAGGGTGCCAGACCGTATCGAAGGCACGTGATATGTCAAGGTATCTTAAACCTTTACCTTTTTTACCTTTAACTTTTTAATGATAATTTAAAAGATTTTAAAAAGAATATCTAAGTTATATGTTAATAAAGTTTATGTTACCTCTAACTTCCTAAAAAATAGGACGATGGGTCCTGAAGGTCACTTGGATCAGGCGCAACAGTGAATGACATCATAAAATATCAAAATTTTGTTCATTGCAGAATCTGGTCATGTTATGGTTTGAATGGAAGCCCTCTCGATGCTAATTACAGCGATAAATGTTTACACGCTATGTTTTTTTTTTTTACAGATTAGAGGTCATGTTTTAACAGTTTACAGGACAACTATTGGGGCCGCCTCTTCGTGGTGGTTGTACCCCGCCCTCCAACCCCTCCCCCACCCCCAACGCAAGTCGGGTGCCAAATCTTCCCCATTCTTCCTCCTGCTTGGATTCTGGGGCTAATATAATACTGATATATCTGGGGGTAGAGCAAAATCTAGAGCCAGGTAGATCTGTATAGGTAGGTATTCGACTGTCGTGATAGGGACTCTACATGTAATAAGTTCTTTATGTTGAGGCGTTTGTCGGAATAAGATGTATAATTGTGGATCTACCTGGAGATTCGTGTGTTAGTTAGATAGGGATTGAAAGATAACGCCCCTGTGAGTCTCACCTAGTAGTCAAACCTTTGTTCATTATGGCACTGCAAACCACATAAACACTTAGTTAGGTCCCTAGTGCAACATTAAATAATTCCTCCCCTTTGACATGACTTTGGAAGAGAATAGACGAGAAATCGGGCTGGAACACCGCCACAATCGGCCGCCACCATTTACACCTCCGCAAGGCCTAGCAATCTCGGATAGCACATGCTATGAAGAAGAAGCAGGAGTAGAGAGAGCGGCAGTGATGCAGAGGGCGTGACCTGGATGAGCCGGCGAGTCGTGGGAGGCTATTATTGGCAGAGCAGTGCGCCAATGTGACATCATCGGCCGGAGATATTATCGAGGGTCGGACGCCATTTTCGGCAGTCCCGGTGTGAGTTGAGAGGAGAGCAGTTCGGAGGTGCGCTGAACCGAGTGCAGGCGAGTCAGTCCCGGAGCGAGTTGGAAGGACGAGACGTGCAGTCACACCTGCGTTCTCCCCGTTCCTGTCTTTTCATGCTTCGTGTGGGGATCGATCTTGGGTGAAGCCGCTGGCCTGCGTTGGGTGCGTTGGAGCTTGGTGCACTGACCTCGTGGGCGGCGAGAGGATCGGATCTTGGAGCAAGGCCTCGTGGGTGCATCCGGGCCGTGGTTGACAGCAGCCGAAGCCAACGACGAGACAGATAAGCCGAGCTCCGCGTGTACACTTGACATAAAAGACGTGTTTCTTTGGTATTCATATCCCCTCGTTTTGTATTTGAGGTCTGGAGTGCGGGATCCCGATTTAGAATAGCTTATTACCGGCGTGCTTTTTCCTGTCTTGCTTTTATTTAATAAATCCTTATATTATTTTCTGTATATATCTGAACGCAGTTTCCTGGGTGTTTGATTTTAATAGGTAAGGCTCCACGGCTTTCGCTGTGTCCCGCCATTCCGCGCGTTTGTGCTTGATTGGAATCCGCTATTGAGTTTTCGCCTCGGGAGTTTAAAGCCTCGTCATCGGCATCCACAACTTTGATGTTAATCGCAGTTGCGTGACAATACATAAACCACCACCATTTCATCCAAATCTGTAACTTTCAAATAATTAATTATTAAGTCATTCATCGAATAATTAAATAATTAATCGATTAATTAATTAATCAATATATCAAAAATACCCTTTACAGCCACATCACTTGGTCACTGTCATGTCCAAATATCAGCTCCCTCGCTCAAAAGGTGCCTGAGATAATGGCCAGAAGAGAAAGGAAATGTACAAGTACTTAATCGCTAATAATTAAAGAACTCATCAATTTTTTTTTTTTTTTTTTTTTTTTTTGTATACAAGATCGAGGCTCGTGAAAGAGCGAACATTAATCACACAGAAAGACAAACCGACACATAAAACATATAACATAGGGAGCGGTAGACAAGATGGGGAGAGAGGGGGAAGGACACAAACACAACATTTGTGAGCAGGGACCGAGAGACATGGAGACATCGAGAGATCTGAGAGAGGGCGAGGGCTTTGGGGGGGTGGGGGGGGCGTGGGAAGGGGGCGGTGGGAGAGGTATAAAACATATGGACACTGCCAGGACTTCCAGGAAAGAAGTTGGAATTTCAAACAAGGTGGATCTGGGGTGAATTAGCGGGGGTAGAAAAGATCAAGGTTTTGGATGGGGGAAGATAAGAGATGGTGGTGAACAGCTGTTTTAAAGACCTGGAGGGAGGAGTGGGATTGAAGGGAGTGAGGGAGTTTGTTCCAGAGGCGGGAGAAAAGAGGAATGAAAGAGTGAAGGTGAGCAGAGAGCCGAGATTTCGGCAGTTTAACCATCAGAGGGTTGCTGGCAGATCTTGTGCGACCTGTAGGAGTATTTGGGGGACAGAGCACAGAGAGAGCTGGGGGTGCAAGGCCGGAGAGCAGTCGGTAGAAGACAGAAAGACCACCTACCTGCCTGCAGTGAGTGAGTGAAAGGCCCTCAGAGATAGCTTCATCGCGGGAGATTCCAATAATTCTGAAAGCTTTGGTTTCAACAGCGTGAAGCCGAGCTAGGTGTGAGGCAGGAGCACCGGCCCATAGGGGAGAACAGTATTCCATTGAGCTGCGGATGAAAGCCTTGTATGTGGTGAGGAGCTCAGGTGTGCCGAGGAAGGACTTCGCACGACGGAGGATGCCCAGTCGGCGACTGGCTTTGGAGGCCAGCTTGGAAATGTGGTTTTCCCAAGAAAGATCATGGCAGATAGTGAGACCCAAAATCTTGAGCGACAGAACTTCTTGGAGAGGATTGTTGAGAAAGTAGATGGGAGGGTTGTCCAGTCGATCTTTTCGGAGAGACATAGTAAGAGTGTGAGATTTGTCAGGATTGAAAGACATGTTCCACTTGTTTGACCAGTCTGTGATTTTGTCCAGGTCTTCAGAGAGTGAGGAGGCAGCAGACTGCCGATCTGAGGGAAGAGGAATGGAGCGGCAGAGAGTGGAGTCATCAGCAAAGAGATAGAGAGGATTTTCGAGAGAGTCAGAGAGATCATTGATGAAGACCAGAAAAAGCACGGGGCCCAGAACACTGCCTTGGGGAACTCCAGCCTGAACAGGAAGAGGAGATGAGAGAAACCCATTCAGGGCCACACGTTGACGACGACTAGAGAGGAAGTCCGCCAGCCATGCGTGGAGATTTCCATGGATACCAAAGGAGGAGAGTTTGGTGAGCAGAGCGGGGTGCCAGACCGTGTCGAAGGCACGTGATATGTCGAGGGAGACAGCTCTAATTTCCTGTTTGGCATTGAGGACCTCCATCCATTGTTGAGACAGCAGAAGCAGCATGTCCAGAGTAGAGTGACCTGGTCTGAAACCAAATTGATGATCAGAGATCAAGCCATTGGAGAAGAGGAAAGATTTCATATCCGAAGCAATGATGGATTTCATGACTTTGCTGATAATTGGGAGAAGGCTGATTGGTCTGTAGTTGCTAGGATCTGTTTTTGCACCTTTTTTGTGCAAAGCGGTGATTTTGGCTGATTTCCAAGCAGATGGCAGTTGACCTTGAGCAAAAGAGAGGGTGAAGAGAACAGAGAGAGGGTGAGATAGAGCAGCAGAGCAGGATTTTAGGACCCGTGGGCTGATGCCGTCGGGTCCAGTTGCAGAATCAGAGTCGAGGGTTGACAGAAACTTTTCCACCTTGTCAGGAGGAAAGGACACGGAGTCCAGGAGCAGCAGGGTACGACTGGGTATGGTGGGTACAGAGAGGGATGGGTTTGGGACACAAGATTTAGAGGCAAACACAGAGTTGAGGCATTCAGCTTTTTCACGTGCGGAGTCAGCTGTGTAGCCGTTTGAGGTAAGGGAGGGGATGGAGGGGGAACAAACACCAGAAACGGATTTGACCAGACGCCACCAGGATTTGTAAGAGGGAGACAGATAAGAGAGTTCGGTCTTGAGAACGGAGAGATATTGTTTCCTGGCTCTCCTGAGGGTGGACACACACTTGTTTCGGGCTTTGTGAAAGGAAATGAGATTTCCTTCCGTTGGATTTGCTTTCCAGGAGACGAAGGCAAGTTGTTTCTGGGCAACAGCCTCACCACAAGATTCCGTGTACCATGGACGGGAGGAAGGGTATGACAACTGAAGACGAGATGGGATAAATCTGTGCATGAGAGAGAGCAATTTACTTTGGAAGAATTCCCAGGATGAGTTGATGTCAGAGGTGGTAGAGATGGGAGACCAGTCCAGATGATTGATGGCTGCTTGAAGACCGTGCCAGTTGGCCTGAGTGAAATGCCAGACTCGTCGACGCTGAGCAGGCTCCCTGAGGATGGTCAGAGAGATGTCCACTTTAACAAGGACATGATCAGATGATCCAATCGGAGCAGAAGAAGAGCAGCAGACATTTTCAGGGAAGTTAGTCATAACCAAGTCCAGAAGAGAAGATGTTCCGTTGACTGAGATCCGGGTCGGGAAATTGACAGATTGTGTCAGTCCCAGTGAGTCGCAGAAGTCCTTTGCTGAGGAGCCATGGCTGGTGAGAGAGGTACCCACACCCAGCCAACTGGCATGATGACAGTTGAAATCACCACATATGAGGAAGAGAGAGTTGGGATGAGTAGATAGAAGTTGGTCCATATCATCAGACAGCGAGATGTAGATGGAGTCATCACTGTTTGGTGGACGGTACAACACACATATGAACAAGAGGTGGGAGCGAAGGGGAAGCCGTAGGCAGAGGTATTCCTGGGGGTGAGGTGGAGAGAGTGCAGTGCAGGGCGAGTGAGGAAGAGAGTTTTTGATAAAGATAGCAACCCCGCCTCCAGGACGAGGCTCAGGTCTATCATACCAGAGGAGGGAGTAGCCCGGGAGAGATACTATGGAATCAGAGACATCATAAAGGAGGAAAGTTTCTGTTAAGCAGCTCATGTCTGGTTTGACAGAAGCAACCTGTATGGAGAGATCAGTTAAGTTTGAACGAAGGCCCCGGATGTTTGAGGTCCATACCGTTAATGAAGAGGAAGGGGGAGCATCAGATACAGAACAGGGGGGAGGAGGGGTAGGGTAAGATGTGGAAGAGGTGGAAGAGGTAGGGAGAGCTGTTGAAGGTGTGTCAGAGATTTCAGAATAGCTCGGAGAAAGGGAAGGATGGGGCGGACAAAAGGTTTGATGGTGATTGGGTGAGCCACAATGAGGTGTTATTTGAGGAGGGGGAAGAGCGAGGCAGAAGGTTGGGGGAGATGGAGGTGAGAGTTTGAAGGGGGAAGAAGCGGGGAGGACGCTTTGAGGAGGGGGAGTGAGAGAGGGGAAATTGAGAAGCAATGAGGGTGGGGAGATTTGAAGGGGAGGGGTGAGGGGGGAGTTTGGGAGGGAAGGGACAAGGGGAGGGATTTGAAAGGGATGGGATATGGGGGAGATTTGGAGGGGAGGGGTGAGGCAGGAGTCTAGGAGGGGAGGGGCGAGGGGGCGTCTTGGCGGGGAGGGGTGAGGGGGTAGTTTAGGAGGGAGGGGGCAAGGGGGGAGATTTGAAAGGGATGGGTGATGGGGAAGATTTGGAGGGGAGGGGTGATGGGGAAGATTTGGAGGGGAGGGGTTATGGGGAAGATTTGGAGGGGAGGGGTGAGATTGGATTTTTGAAAGTGTACGATTTATGGGAAACGAACATTTATTGCAAAATGAGTTTCTTGTGACCTTCGAGTTAAAAATACGTTTAAGGACGCTGGATGGAGGATGGAGTGCAGGAGAGTTTAGGGAATGTAGAAAAAAGGCACTATAGGAGATGGATATTTTTTTTGGGATGAATTGATTTGGTGAGCAAGTCGAAAGCAGCCTTTTAAAGAAGAAGAAGAAAAAGGTGTTATAAAATATGACGGAATACATAACTTGAGGGGAAAGTGTAAACATTGAAGGTTAATGAGTGAAAACTATCTGGGGAAATGGGGGAGAAACACGTGGTCGAAGAACGAACGAACGAATAAGAATGAATAAACGAATGAGAACAGAGAAGGAAATGTTTTTTTTTTTTTTTTTTGTTTTTTTTTTGAGTTGAGATTTACACAAGGAAGTAGGCTATGGGTGAAAAGACTGGGAATACAGAGATCGAAAGTTATTGGATCACAAACGACGGACCACTGAGAAAAACAAAGCCTCAAGGTTGTACAGTGCACACTGTACAAGGCCTCAAGACACGACACGAATTAACACGATTTTCAATACAGGTATGAAAGATTTGCACCGAAAAATCTTCGTCGGGACACAATATACGTACAACACCATAAATAAATACAGTTTTAACGAAAATACAAATGGGAACAATCACTTAACTTCGATTTCAAATCGTTCGCGACGCGGCAAAGGCCTTGCTCACGACACGGCAAACAGACGATCAATTTATGAAAGATAAACACCGAGAAACAACCAAAGTTGCACACAAGAACTTCACACACCGAAAGATAAATACAGTTTCGACAAAATACAATTGTGAACAGACTTAACTTCGAAAAACGTGGAGACCGTGTGGAGCTTCGAAAATCCCTGCCGCCGTCTCCAAGATCTCGCGAGATTTTTTTCAATCTTTTTCAATTTTCAATTTCAATTGAAATTTTTCAATTTCAATTAATTGATTAATCAAAAAAAAAGACGTTAAAAATAGCGTTTTTGACAAAGTACATGCTCACTATTGTGCCGAAATTTAAGCTTCCTAGCTCAAAGGATGGCTGAGATATCGCCCGGACAACCAAGAAAACAAGAAAGAAAACAACCAGAGTGAAAACTGAGTACTCCCTTTCAGCGTGCGTCATTGCCGAGCCCCCTTCGGTGCCCAGCAATGACGTTATGCAGCGCTTGGAAATGGCATAGGAAAGGAGCGGTGTACAATAGTGTGGGTCTGCGTCGGTGGACAATTCTTTAACGATAGATTGTTTTAAATTAAGGTTCACAAATGTGTGCTAACCACTGTGGGAAGCAAAATAAAGCTGAAGTTTCAGACATTAAAACTCTCTCTTGCTCTTATGAAGGGCTTCTTCATCTTCTTTAATGGCCACAATTATTCCCACGTTCCTGTGGGGTTGACCGGGGCAAGATTGGCCCAAGTCTTTTAAAAACTGGCTGGTCAGACCTGACGGTCGACTAAGGATAGGGCAGGAATTTGGAATTTGTTCATGGTGCCGGCAATAGTCCACCCACTCTTCATGAAGGACACGATGAAGTCTTTAACGTCCACCACCTAATGCCAGCAGATGGGATGCCCGTTTAACATCCCTCCGAGGGATGGCACACACATTGGTGAATCGCCTTGCCTGTGAAACACCGGGATGACAGTTGATAGCTGGGCCAAGATTTGAACCTAGGCTAGACAGATTTGAGGTGAGTGTGGCTTTTAAGAAGGGGTAACACCCTAAATGTTAGTGTTGTTTTGCTTACCTCAATGGTTCACACCTTTGTCAACTTTCAAATGTTAAAACTTATCGTTCAAAGAGTATATCCAGCTGAAAAGTTTGGGAAAGGAATGAACTACTTAACGGCAGAAAAAAGAAGCAACATACTTTAGGTCACAACAAGGCCCACAAGTGTGTCCCATCCTTCGGCAAACTAGAAAACATCAAATTGCAAATCTCAAGGCTGAAAAGCTCCACATCTAATCTCCTTCTTCAAAGTCCCAGTGGGTTCTTGCTAAGTTCGTTTCTGGTGGAGGCTCTCCATCTATCCCTTCCCTTATCTCAAATGGCATCAATACAGACTTTGTTCCAGCAAAGGAAGAATGCCCTAACTCATTGTTTACCTCCAAATGTCATGCAGTATATCCAACCCATGCCACTCTATCCCTATCTTATCTCATTGGACATACTATGAACTGGACTTTGTGTCTTCTCACTCAAGAAGGTGGAGAAAATTCTGTCAATCTTTAACCCTGCTTTGGCGACAGACTCAGATATCATCGGTCGGTGCCCATGCTATCAAATCCTGCTCTGTTACTCTTGCTCTCTTCTATCTGCATTCTTCAGCCTGGTCTTCTGATTGGCTTCCTCCCTAGAAGTCAGAAGATATTACTCCCATCAACAAAAATGGTACAAAAACGGATCATCTCAAAGTAAGCTTACTTCCAATTGTAAGCAGAGTCATGGAATCGATGTCGTCTTTCCTCTTAAAGCAGCCTGAACTTTGACCATTAGTATGGATTCCCGCCAGGTGGACATGCTGCGATGGACGTGCTGCTGGGCATGCTGCTTCGGTCTCGGACATGGTTAGTGGCCCTCAAAAAAGGGCTCAAAAAGGAGGCCAGGACATATCTCGGGCATTCGATTCGACACAGGTTGGCACTTTTATCTGCTTGTTAAACTTGCGCAACTGTGATATACAAGGCCATCTTCATGGCTAGTTTTCTGATTTCCTCAACTCATGCAATCAACAAATTGCTATCAATGGAACCATCTCCTTTGACAGTGGAGAATGGAGTTCCTCAAGGTAGTGTCTTGTGCCCATTCCTGTTCCTCATCTATATAACTGACCTCTACGATGCTCTGGAACACCATACATATTTTCCTTTTTGCTAATTACATACATTATCCAATCCCACTGGCAGGCCGATAGCAGATGCATCACTGTCTACTAATTTGGGATTAACTAGATGCTAGGTCAGATAAATTGAGCATGGCTTTCTATCCTGACAAATTTCACAGTCCCATCTTGTTCCTCAGGAATTGGAATGTCAAACTTACACACTTATCTATTTTCACTGTCAGCCATTGAAAGAGGATCATTATTTTGAACCTCTCGTCCTGACCCTCAGTCACCATTAGCCTTTTCTGAACTGACCATACTGCAAAGCTGGCCTCCAAAGCCATCCACAGACTCGGCATCCTCCATTGTTCCAAGTCATTCCAAGGCCTTTTTCAGTAGCTGAATGCAGTACTGCTCTCTCTTATGGGCTGGCACCTCAGAATCACACCGGTCTCTTCTGGAATCGGAGTCATCTAAAGCACTCAACGTTATTGTAATTTCCTCAAATGAGGCTGAAGCATAAGGACTGTTGCTGTCACATCGTCGGAGGTCTCCAATTTTTACCGCCTCTCCTCCAGTTAATCTCTCTGTTTTTATTTTTTATAGCCCTATAACCATCTTCTGCTGTTCCATGATCTACGGATTATTCCAGTAACTCTTCTCCTGGTTCAATTTCCTAAATCTAGGCTCAATACGCACCTCCACTCTTTCATTTGTCTTTTCTCAGGTTTGTGGAACCTGAGGATGTTCAATCTCACTCGTTCCTTCATGGTTTCATAGCTGGAGGTGCAATACCATGCTCTGTCATCCTCAAAGCCTACCTACAATATTTTTACTGCCATTAACCCTCGATCTTGTGTAGGTTAGTGTGTTCCATCACCTCCTCTCTATCTCTCTATTCTTCCCTGTTCATTCTCTTGCTTCATTCCTCCCAATCCAGACAAATCTCACCCTCACTATCTCTCTCCGAAAGGACGATCTGGCAAGCCCTCCTATATACTTTCTCAACAATCTAATTGAGGAAGTTCAGTCATTCAAACTCTGGGTCTCACTATCAGCCACGACCTTTCTTGGGCAAACCACATTTCAAATTTGGCCTCCAAAGCCAGCTGATGACTGGGCATCCACCATCATACAAAGTCCTTGCTTGGCACATCTGAACTCCTATCTACCTCCAAGACTTTTATCCACATTTTGATGGAGTACTACTCTCCCTTCTGGGATGGCTCCCCTGCCTCACATCTTGCTCAGCTTGACATCGTGGAATCCATGGCTTTTAAGATTAATGGAATCTCCCACGATGAAGCTGCGTCTATCACTTCGACATCGCAGACAAGTCGGTGGTCTCTTTGTCTTCCACCAGATCCTTTCTGACCTTGCACCCCCTGCTCTTTCCATGCTATGTTCCCCCCAGGTTTATGCAGGGCTCATACAGTCCACCATCAAGCCCCTTCTAACATGGTCCACCATCAGGGCCTCACATGGTCCAGCTGTTTCTGGTGAAACTACCTAAATCTAGGATTACTGCTCACCCACATTCAGTTTTACCTCTTTTTCCCTCCTTTTCCCCCTAATTCAGAACGTGTGAAGCCCCTAGATAAATAGTTGCTAAACAAGCTGTCCTGGCCAACTTGATCATCTTGCTTGGTCTGGTTCCACTCAGCTGATTGGAACACAAACATGCCTCATTTGACATCAGTGTTCTTTCATTCATACAAGGCATTTTCATCCTCCTCCCTCCATGAGGCACATAAGGTGCCGAGGCAGTTTCATTGGCTCAGGGTTAAAGTCCTGGATGGGTCACCACTTCGACGCAGGATACTCGACTGAATGTGCAGAAATTATTTGATTTAGCCATGGTTCCGTCGATGGCTTGCCTACTCTAAATGATAGACACCCTCGGATATTTAACGTCCACCAACCAATACTGGCAGACGGGATGCCCGTTTATTGTTCACCTGAGGGTTGGCACACACTGATTAAGCAAAACACCAGGATGACAGTTTATAGCTCATGGAGATTCGAACCAAAGGGAGGCAGCTTGGAGGTGGATGTGCATACGTCTACGCCATCTTGCCAGCTCAGGAGCACCAATTAGACTAACGAAAACTTTCTTACCAGATGAAGCAGAGCAGCAAAGTGGTTCGTCTTTGTTTTTCACATAGAAGATCTTGTATTCTTCCCAATCTCTCCTGAAAAAAAACACAATGAACATTTTTGGGTTTCAACAGGTACCATGTTCCCAGGTCCCAAACCTAAAATTCCTAAATCAGTTATGAAGTAACCGCGTTTGGAAGGTGACAATTGTACCTGCTTGGTGCTGGTCATAAGGGTACCTGCCGGGAGAGGTACTCCATTGTAACGCGAAATCCGTTCCAAAGTTGCAAGAGCTTTCTCATTTTGGCCGCAAACCATGTTATAGTAGACACTCTCTGGAAGAGACTGAAAAGAGATTTGCTTGTCAAACAAAGTCTGAAACAAAGTCTGAAACAAAGTCTGAAAGTCACAAAGTCTGAAAACACACAGACACCTTTCTTGCACTACATATAAAAGTCATGTAAGTTTTTTTTTTGTTTTTTTTAAAGATTAGCATTTACATATATGCAGATCATAAAGGGTGGGAGGATGAGGCACTCAATTCATGCACTTAATATCACATCTAAAAATTAATTTAGTCATTCTTCCTTCTTTAATTGCCAGATATAAATTTCACGTATCCACCACAAAACAAGGGTGAAACTAATTCGGGTTGAAACTTCAGTGAGTCATGGTTATGGTTAATTGCAAGCTGCTGTCCTGGTCTGGCTGAACCGAACTAAGTAGAGGCATGGCTGAAATGGTACTGCCTATTTGTGAGATACCGAAATGCATCTGGACTAGCCAAGCTAGACGTGGATCAAATGATACCCTCTTGTACGCAATGGGTGACTGTGCGGATGATATTATTGTTACATTGCACAAAGATGAGGGAAACGCAACATACAGTGTCTTCAGAAAGTATTCACACCCCTTGACTTTTTCACATTTTGTTGTGTTACAGCCTGAATTGAAAATAGTTTCAATTGAGATTTTTTTTCGCTGATCTACATATTATACATAATACCCCATTAATGTCAAAGTGCATTTTTTTGGGAAATTATTCCAAAATAATTAAAAATTTAATACAAAAATATCTAATTTATATAAGTATTCAACCCCGTGAGTCAATACTTCGTTGAATAGTCAGGTTCACTATGTTAACAAATATAATTTCGTTCAAAATTTTGGGAGATTAGCAAACCTGTACATTTTTGGAATCATCAGAGCATGGAGAATCCGAAAATCAATGTTGGCGTTTGCACAGACAGATTTTGGATTTTCAAAATGGCCGCCATAAAATACATATTTTGCGCTATCTCGGCTTCTAGTCAACCTAGAAACTTCATTAAATATGCTAATCCTATGTTTTCTGGGCCAAGGAATCCAATAAAGGCCTCAAAATAGTGCTCAGGATTATAGAAAAGCAACAAACAAAGGTAATTGAAAACCATTGTCTTTATATTTGTGATATAACTGTATTACATAATACATGATATTGCAAGTCCTTTGAAGTTATGGGTATGGGTTTATAAAGCAAGAAAGCAGCCTTGTTAGTATCAGATTGAACTATAAGTCATATACACAGGATCTACTCGGTCTATACCATTCAGGAATATGCTTTTACAGATCTTCATCACTGTCCTGAGTGTCATTTTCGCAAAAGTGTCTATGCAAATGTAAACATTAATTTTTGGATTCCTCATGCGCTGAATATTCCAAAAATGTGTAGTTTTGCTTATCTCCAAAAATTTGGAACGAAAAAACATAGTGAACCTGACTAGAAGCACCTTTGGCAGCGATTACAGCTTCGAGTATTCTAGGGTATGTCTGTATCAGCTTTGCACATCTGCATTTGGGGAGTTTCTCCCATTTTTCCTTGCAGGTTTGCTCAAGCTCTGTCAAGTTGGATGGGCAGCATAGGTGAACAGCAATCTTCAAATCTTTCCACATATTCTCAATGGGATTCAGGTCTGGGCTTTGGCTGAAATACTCAAGGACTTTCACGTTCTTGTTATGAAGCCAATCCAGTCTTGATTTGGCTGTATTATTGGGGTCATTCTCCTGTTGGAACGTAAATCTTCGCCACAGTGTAAGGTTCTTTGCACTCTGAAGCAGGTTTCCTCAAGGATTCGCCTGTAGTTGGCTCCATTCATTGTTCCCTCTATCCTGACAAGTCTCCCAGTCCCTGCCACTTAAAAGCATCCCCATAGCATAATGCTGCCACCACTATGCTTCACTGTAGGGATTTTGTTAGATGGGTAATGAGCTGTGCTCAGTTTCAGCCAGACGTAGTGCTGCTTTGCATTCAGGCTGTAAATTTAAATTTTCGTCTCATCAGACCACATAATCAGTTGCCTCATGCTCTCAGAGTCTTTGACGTGCCTTTTTTGCAAACTCCAGGCGTGCTGTCATGTGCTTTTTTCTTCCGTCTGGAGGGGCTTCCGTCTGGCCACTCTCCCATAAAGCCTAGATGTGTGAAGTGCTGCAGAGACTGTTGTCCTTCCAGTAGGTTCTCCCATCTCAGCCAAGGAGCTCTGTAGTTCTGTCAGAATAGTCATTGGGTTCTTGGTCACCTCCCTGACCAAAGTCCTTCTTCCCTGGTTGGTCAGTTTGGTCGGATGTCCAGCTCTAGGAAGAGTCTGGGTAGTTCCACATTATTTCCATTTCCTAATGATGCAGCTGACTGTGCTCTTGGGAACTTTCAACACTCCAGAAATTGTTTTATACCCTTCCCCAGATCTATGCCTCCTCACAATTATATCTCGGAGTTCTACGCACAGTTCTTTGGACTTCATGGTAGTATTTCTGCTCTGACATGCACTGTCAACTGTGGGACCTTATATATAAATTTGTGTTTCTTTCTAAATCATGTCCAATAAATTGAATTGGCCACAGGTGGACTCCAATCAAGTTGTAGAGACATCTCAAGGATGATCAAAGGAAATTGGATGCACCTGAGCTCAATTTGGAGTGTCATAGCAAAGGTGTTGAATACATATTGATTCAAGACATTTCAGCTTTTCATTTTAAATAATTTTGCAAAAATTTCTATAAAAAAAAATAAATCCACTTTGACATTATGGGGTACTAGCAGAAGTACCCGGCGTTACTGGGCAGGGGAGGGGGGGAGGGGAGAGTTTAGGAGGGGTCTGGTGATTGTTTTGGTCTGGTCAAATGTCTGGTGATTGTTTTGTGTTTATTTATGCAAATGTGTACTTGTATATAACTGTCATTAATTTTAAAAAGCTTAGGCACTATCGAGTGGATTTTTTTTTAAACTTCAAAAAAATGATCTTTGCGTTTCCCTTCTTTTTTTTTTTTTGGTTGTTTGTTTTGGGTTTTTGGTTTGTTTTTATTCATTTTTTTAAAACCGTTTTTTTGCCTAAAACACTCCCAGGCACTCACTGATGAACCTCTGAAAGTTTGACGAAGATCCGTTCAGCCATCTCTGAGAAAAATGGCGACACACAGACAGACAGAGACAGACAGACAGACACACACACAGACAGACAGACATCTCTTATATAGTAGATTATGTGTACTGTTGTCCTTATAGTAGGTTCTCCCAACTCTTTAATTGCCAGATATAAATTTCCAAAGCCAGCAAATCAGTAACAAAAAAAATCTCAATTTAATCCACTTTAAAGTCAGGCTGTAACACAACAAAATGTGAAAAAGTCAAGGGGTGTGAATACTTTCTAAAGGCCCTGTATGAGAATGTGATTGAAGTGTTGACAAATGCAGATGGAGGAAGAGAGTGTTGATGCTTTCATCATTGATTTGTATCAACTTACAGAGGATTGTGAGTTCAGCAGCTTGAAAGATGACTTCATCATACACAAGATTGTCATTTGTATGCATGACAATGGGTTGTCTGATCAATGACAATCGATAGAGAATCTGATCTTAGAGAAGGCAATCCAACTGATTTGGCAAGCCGAGGTATGAAAGCTCAATCATTATATAGTTCGAGGAGCCATATAGGGTGCTATTTTGAAGGTAACTAACCCTGTAGGCCATGTCATAGTCAACAACGAGAAAGCTTCAAAGTGGAGACAAGGAAGGACTCAACCGATGCCACAAGGTAGCTGCAAGTGGTGTGTCAGACGAAAACAGAGCCTTGATGACTCTTCTATAAAATATGCAGTCATCTTTCTGAAAAAAAAGAGCCATTTCCAAGTCCTTTGTCATAGCAAAACGAGAAAGGAAAAAGTGGTGCCTTGCAAGTTAGGGTCCCAAAGGCTACGGAGCCCAGATGCTGGTCGCTAGACGCATTTCTCTCTCTTTCTTTCTTTCTCTTTCTCGCCCCCTGCTGGCCATTTGTGTTGGGCGTGGCAAGATGGTGTGTACTCGTGTGCTGTAGCTCCTTGCTGTTGTTGGTTTCGTCCTCTCCCCACCCTCCCTTTTCCTCCCCTTTTCCCCCTTTTTCCATCATGCCTTTGTCGTGTCTGTTTATCTTCCTTCTTCGTTACCACCTGTCCCTCTTTCTCCTCATTTGAGACAGAGAGAGTGAGAGAAGAGCCCAAAGGTGAGAGCAGACCCATTCGGTTCAGTTTACCTGCTCCGTCGGTGCTGTTTACCTTACTCGCGTAGTGAGTGTAGTGAAATTGTGCCTAAGTTTGAACCCAGGTGTTATGTGGCTTCTGTCCACTGCGCGGCAGTTATAAGAACTCAGACAGACAGCGCTACGATCATTCCTGTGACATTTATCATGTGTAATGTTGTGCATACTTGGACGGTGCATATCATTCCTTTGTTCCAGGCTTGCTTGTGCTAGTTGCAAATCCATTACTGATTCCTATGAATGCTGAATATTGATATGCTGCTTGTTGGTTTTCTTACAGGTATTGCTAGAGATTGATTCAGAATTAAACTCACAATCTGAGACAATGTTGTAACTCTGGTTTTTACAACAATTAATTCTGAATCCTCTCTTGTCTTGAACGGGAACGCCATGACTGATAAGCTGATACAAGTTCCGATCTTCGGAGTGGATCCACAGGCGCCGGACGCGTCTGCCCAGCTCGAGCACTGGCTAAGTCTGCTGACAAGCTACCTGTGAGCCCAGGAGGGTCTCACGGATGCAACCAAGCTCGCGGTGCTGAACTCCCGCGTGTCTCATATAGTTTTCACGTACATATCCCAGTGTGGCACGTACCCCGCCGCTGAGGCAGAATTACGACGGTTCCACATCAAGACTCGGAGCATGGTCTATACTCGATATCTGCTAGCGTCTCGGCGACAAGACCCATCGGAGACCATCGACCACTTCGTCCAAGAACTTTGTTGATTAGTGAAGGACTGTACGACAGAAGCACAGACACACGAACAAGTATGTGACGATTTGATGAGAGACGCATTTGTTTCGGGGCTTCACTCGCCTATAATACGACAGAGATTGCTTGAAGAAATGGATCTGACGCTGAAAAAAGCTCATAAATTATCGCTCGTGTACCAAGAAGCACAGGCACAATCGGAAGCATATGATCGACCGTACGTCACTGTGGGATTAACCGGTGCAACACGACCGGAGAGAGCTACTATTGTGGAGCAAATGGATGCTGCACCTCCGCCAGAATCGTGGACAACGGACACTCTCGAGGATCCCGGCCCGAGTGTGCCAGCCGCCGCCACTGCCGCTCCATCAGCCGGAAGTAACGCTAAGTGCTTTTTCTGCGGGAACCGGAATTATTTAAGGTCAGTTTGTCCGGCCAGAGAAGCGACGTGTCATTCGTGCTCTCGGAAAGGATATTTTGCAAAGGTTTGTCGCTCGTCACGGGGCCGACGAACTCGCTCGACTTTGTCTGTGATTCTCTCTCCGCCCGAGAGACAATCGGCGCCCCGCGCGGCCTTGATTGGGATCACCTCCCCGCGCAGCTCACGCGATCTTGACTAGGATCAACTCGCCGACGAGACAATCAGTGCCAAGCTCGGCTCGAACGCCCTTGACTGGGATCTTTTCATCGCCTGGGGCACGTTCGGCTTCACGATCGACGCTGGCTGGCGTCGGGTCCACGCACATGGCTCGAGCGCCCCCTCTGGATGACTCGACGACTACCGGGCCATCTGGACTGTCCAACGCTGTTATTCCAATTATGATTGAGGGGCAGAATGCAAACGCCTTAATCGACACTGGTTCTACTGATAGCTATGTCGATTTACGACTCGTTCAGAAGCATAGCTGGCCGATTCTCAGGTCAACACGCCGAATTTTTATGGCTTCCCAAGGGCTATGGCTATGCACTCGAGGGGAATGCCGGCTGAAGCTTGTGATTAATTGGCGAATGTTTCCGGATGTGCACTTAATGGTCTTACCAGCGTTATGTGCAGAAGTGTTGCTAGGACACGATTTTCTCCGTTGGTATGGTCGTTTGGAAATGGAATTTGGTGGTGATGATACTCTTGCTATGTGTACTCTGGCAGGGATGGAAATTGAACCACTGTCGCTGTTTCCCAATGTGACTCCTGACTGTACACCGGTTGCCGTTAAATTGCGATGCTATTCATGGGCTGACATGCAATTCATTGCTGAGGAGACTGGGCGGCTATTAAAGGAGGGCATAATCGAACCTAGTCGATCGCCTTTGAGAGCCCAAGTTTTTGTGGTTCAGACCGAAACTCACCGCAAACGCATGGTAATCGACTATTCGCAGACGATTAATCGGTTTACGCAATTGGACGCCTACCAACTCCCGGGATTGGATTCTCTGGTTCGACAGGTGGCATAGAGGTATATAGTACTTTAGATCTCCGCAGCGCGTATCATCAGATTCCAATCTCTGAGGCAGATCACATCTACACCGGGTTTGAATCTGGACAGAGGTTGTACAAGTTCACCCGTCTGCCTTTTGGGGTCACAAATGGGGTTCCTGCTTCCAAAGGGCCATGGATGACATCATTGCTAAGGAGAGCTTAACCGATGTCTTTGTTTACCTGGATAATCTCACGGTTTGTGGGTACGATCAAGCTCATCATGATGCTAATCTGAAGTGCTTCCTCGAGGTTGCGCACAAGTAACACCTGACTATGAACGAGGCCAAATGTCGCTATTCCACTCGAACGATAGATCTCCTGGGGTACACCGTGACCCACGGCACTATCACCCCAGACAAGGAGCGACTGCTACCCTTGCTCGACATGGCCCCGCCACATGATCGTGCTTCTTTGAAGCGTGCTCTCGGGCTTTTTGCTCATTATTCAAAGTGGGTTCAAAATTTTTCTGAGAAGCTTCGTCCACTTGTGGATTGCAAAGAGTTCCCCATGAGTCACGCCGCTAAGGCCGCTTTCCATGGCCTGAAGTCAGACATAGCTGGCGCCACTGTGTCGTCTATTGATGAAAACAAGTCCTTTGTTTTGGAAAGCGATGCGCCGGACCACGCGAGAGCTGCCACACTCTCTCAAGGGGGGCGACCTGCAGTCTTCTTTTTAAGGACTCTCTCCTCTGCGGAAAAACGATACTCATCTGTTGAAAAGGAGGCGTACGCCATTGTTGAGTCTATCAGGCGCTGGTGGCCATATTTGCTTGGCAAATGTTTTGAGATCATTACTGATCAACAAAGTGTTGCTTTTATGTACGACACGCGCCATGCTCAGCGCATTAAGAATGAGAAAATCACTTGCTGGAGGATTGAATTCGCCGATTATTGCTACACTATCAGGTATCGCCCAGGGCGGGATAATCTCGCAGCGGATGCATTATCACGGCCAGCGGTGTGTGCAAGTCTCACCTCCTTTGAGGACCTGCGCGTTCTTCACGACTCATTGTGCCATCTCGGCGTGACGCGTTTAGCTCATTATGTGCGCAGTTGCAATTTGCCCTACTCCATTGAGGACATTCGTCAGCTATGTCGCACTTGTTCCGTTTGTGCTGAACTCAAACCTCGCTTCTACAACCCTCGGATGGGTATGCTGGTCCAGGCTACCCGGCCGTGGGAGATATTGGCAATGGACTTCAAAGGACCCCTGCCGACTTAGTGTCTACAGCCTTGTCCGGGAATACCGGCTTCGGGTAGTTCTCGTTATCTTCTCACGATAGTTGACGAGTTCTCCAGATTCCCTTTTGCTTTCCCGTGCGGCGATATGTCTGCTGCAACGGTTATCCGGTGTCTGCAGTACTTGTTTTCTATGTTTGGGAATCCAGCCTATGTGCACACCGATCGAGGAGCGGTATTTTTGTCTCAGGATGTGAGAACCTTCTTGCTCCAGCGTAATATCGCTTCTAGCTATACTACTCCGTATAGGCCACAGGCGAACGGACAGGTGGAATGATTTAATGGCATTATATGGAAAGCCATTACTCTGGGCCTTAAGTCCCGCAGACTAGGACTGGACCGATGGGCCTGGGTCGTACCCGGGGCGCTAAGCTCGATCAGGACTTTATTGTGCACCACTACTAATCAAACTCCCCACGACCGTATGTTTCGTTACTCCCATCGTTCTGGCGGTATCCGTCCTTTGCCGGGCTGGCTTGCTGAGCCCGGACCGGCTTTCCTCAAACTCGCGGTTCGTTCAAGTAAATATGACCCGCTCGTTGACAAGGTTCATATCCTCCAAGCCAATCCTGAGCACGCTCGAGTGCTGCTGCCAAATGGATGTGAGTCTACAGTCTCGGTGCGTCAACTTGCCCCATGCGGGATGCTGTTGGGGCAGACTACGGCCCGGTTAATCCGTCGATGGGGAATCCACCGTCAACCCCACCACCACACGTGCCCGATCCGGATGGCCTTGTGGAGCCACCGCCGTCACCCAAGTTATGCGGTTATTCTGACGCGGGGGAATTCGGCCTCGTGTTTGAAGCTCCTGACGCCTATCGGACGCACAGCGGAAGAGAAATTCGCCGCCCCGATCGCTATGGCTGGGACTGACATGGACTGCTGCTAACTGATGTTTCTATGCTGCTATGGCTTGCTAGCTTGGTTTCCACCACTAGGGGTAGTGTAGTTTTAACGCCGGGGAGAATGAAGTGAAATTGTGTCTAAGTTTGAACCAAGGTGTTTATGCGGCTTCTGTCCACTGCGCGGCAGTTATAAGAACTCAGACAGACAGCGCTATGATCATTCCTGTGACATTTATCGTGTGTAATGTTGTGCATACTTGGACAGTGCGTATCATTCCTTTGTTCCAGGCTTGCTTGTGCTAGTTGCAAATCCATTACTGATTCCTATGAATGCTGAATATTGATATGTTGCTTGTTGGTTTTCTTACAGGTATTGCTAGAGATCGATTCAGAATTAAACTCACAATCTGAGACAATGTTGTAACTCTGATTTTTACAACAGTGAGAACTTTATTGTTTATTATTTTATTTCGATTTTATTTATTTAGTGTCCTTTCCTGGGCTGTAAAAAAGAAAACGCCCTGACCGTGCTTCCCGATGCTCAAACCATGCTTCCCGACACTCTGGCCGTGCTTCCTGACATGCCGACCGTGCTCTCTGATGCCCCGACTGTGCTTCCCGACGCCCCCAACTGTGCTTCCCAACACTTCCGCCGTGCTTCCCGACATGCCGACCGTGCTCCCTGACTGTGCTTCCCAACCGTGCTTCCTGACGTTCCAACCATGCTACCCGACCGTGCTAACTCACGCCCCTACCGTGCTTCCTCACGCCCCGACCGTGCTTCCCGACGCTCCGACCGTGCTTCCTGATGCCCCAACCATGTTTCCCGATGCCATGACCGTGCTTCCAGACACCCCAACCGTGCTTCCCGACGTTCCTACCGTGCTTCCTCACGCTCCGACCGGGCTTCTCGACAACCCGACCGTGCGGACCGTGCTTCCTGACGCCCCGACTGTGCTTCCTAATGCCCCGAGCATGCTTCCTGATGCTTCAACCGTGCTTCCTGACGCCCCAGCTGTGCTTTCTATCTCCTCAGTGTTTTCTGAACCCGGTGAGATGGCACTTCGTGACGTCAACTCTGCTGACGAACCCATGAATGAAGAACTTGTTGTACAAACAAAAAAACGAAGAGCACCATTAACAACTAACCTTGCCAGTTCAGCAAAGAAGGTTGTCTTGGACAGAGACACTGTCTCTGAAAAAGAAAACAAAACGGTAGCTGCAAATGATAACAATGAACCCCAAAGGGGGAAAACAAACCATTACCAATCCTTCAGGTTCTGAAAATGAAAGCTGCAACAGTTCAAACACTGCGGCCATTTTTGATCGTGACAACGGGGATCTGCTGGTCCCTCCTTCAGTAGCTGAGCCAACTGGAGATCAAACAAATCACTCCATCTTACAAATGGAGATCATAAGCCCGGCCGTGCAGGGATCTAACTAGCACCAGTTCTCAGAACACAAATAAAGAGAATAAACACCAGTGTGCTGGTGAGTGTGGACCACAGCAACCAGTAAAACCCTTGAAGATGCCTCCAGATAAGTGTGCGACAGCCTCAAGAAATGCCCAAGACCCTGGTGGGACATTATCTGACCTATCAGAGTCCGAAGACGAGGTAGAAGTGACTGAGCTGTCTCAATCGTCAACACCTCAATCTCAAATATCCACTCAACTCAATGTGTCGTTTCTTAGTGAAACGTACAGACAGCGGAACATAGTTATTAAAGACCACTTCTCTGATTTGGTGTCTTTCATTCACACCGCAAAAACCATAATTAAAACGCCTGATGATTTTGATATGACAAAATCACAATATCACAGGCTTTGGTAATTCGCCACACGTGCAGGTACTGAGTTTTCCCAGGCACAGGCTAACTTCATCAACAAATAATGAAAACTATAACACTTGTAACTTTAAATATGAACGGTGGTGGTGCCAATCACCTCTGCCAGGTTCAAGTAAAGAATTTGTTTCAGCGTAAAAATGTAGATGTGATCTTACTACAAGAAACTCACGTCACACCTAACGTAGAACACGACTGGTATCAACTTCTTAAAGGCCAATGCTATTTCAGCAATTTGACAGCTTCATCTGCTGGAGTTGGTTTCTTACTGAAACCAGTCCTGGTATGCGAGTCATGCCAGTTTCAGGAAATAATAAAAGGCCGGTTTAGTTCTCTTGAACTAGTCAGTCATAACTTTCATTTAACCATTTTCAATGTGTATGCACCGTGTGATAGCTTAGAACGCAGGTCCTTCTTCACTTCTATGATCAATCACTTGAGATTGGTCGATTGTGATCGTTGTGTGTGTATCGGGGGTGATTTTAATTGCACCTTTGAGCCATCGATAGATAGAAATTCTAATGAACCCCACCCCGAGTCCCATGTAGATTTATCCAATTTCTTTAACACTGGAGGTCTACTCGATGTTTGGCGGTCGCACCACCCTAATGTATCCCAATACACATGGTGTCGATGCTCCAATAATCGGGTAGCATTGGCAAGGCTTGACCGATGGTACATTAATACACCCTTTAAGAATACTGCTGTTTCTTCAAATCTTTTCCTTTCCGTGTTTTCGGACCATCATATGGTAACCCTAAACCTTTCCTTTCCTCAACCCACAAATAGAAGCACTTATTGGAAGTTTAACGTTAGACTTCTAGAAGACAGTGTGTTTAAAGAAGCATTTCGTGTTTTCTGGGCAAGTCTAGTAGCAAAGAAGTCCTCCTTTTCTTCATCCAGCATATGGTGGGATAACATGAAATCTCAAATTCGGGTTTTTTGTCAGTGTTTCCAATCGCACAGCACAAACGACAAGCACATTACAATGGCCCGGTTGGAATTAGATATTCTACAATTGGAGAGTAAATTGGCTCATGAAAATAATGATGCCAATTACCAGTTATTACTTGAAAAGAAAGCTCTTTTAAGGAATCTAGTTCAAGAGAAAGCAGCCGGTACATTAATTAGACTTAGAATACAGAATGTAAAATTATCAGAGACCCCAAACAAGTCTTTCTTTCATTTAGAATCTTTAAGCAAGCCATCACGGCTAATCCCTTCTGTTTTGGACTCAAGAGGCAACGTTGGTGTCAATGACGATGATGTTAGATTAAACATTATTGAATTCTATTCAAAACTTTTTGAAAAGCAAACTGTTTGTAATGATACAATGATGGACTTAACCTCCCACTTCCCCTCCCTAACTGAGGCTCAACGGTTGGAGCTTGACCTACCAATCACCCTCCCTGAGCTAACCTGTGCTCTTGCTGCCATGGATTCGGGGAAAGCTCCGGGTATCGACGGTCTACCTCCCGAATTCTTTCTGACCTTTTGGGACCTTTTAGGCCCCGAGTTGCTGAATGTTTTGGACGCTTCTATACAGACTGGTATAATGCCGCTGAGTCTAAGAAGAGCCGTAGTATGCTTGCTCCCGAAAACTGGAGATCCCCGACTTATGGCGAACTGGCGACCGATCTCCCTGCTGTGCACGGACTACAACCTTTTTTTTAAAGTACTGGCTAATCGACTAAAAAAGGTTATTGGTGATCTGGTATTACCAGAACAGAGTTACTGTGTTCCTGGAAGATCCATCCATGATAATATTTCTTTAATCAGAGATCTCATTGATGGTAACTGTGTGCAAGAAGATTTTGGAATGATGTCGCTTGATCTTGAAAAGGCATTTGACAGTATTGACCATAAGATTATGCATCATGTATTACAGGCATGCGGCCTCGGAGCAAACTTTCGATCCTACATTTCCTTGCTATACACAGACATATTTAGTTTAATTAAACTTAATAATGTGTTGGCTCCCCCCATCAAGGTTCGGAGAGGGTTACGGCATGGGCGTCCAGTCTTTGGTTTATTGTTTGCTCTTTCTTTAGAGCCCCTTCTCAATCTACTGAGAAAGAAGATTTCTGGAATAGCACTTTCTCCCATGAGTCTGCCGCTAACTCTATCTGCTTATGCGGATGACGTCTGCATCTTTGTAAAAGATAAAGATGATATTGATGTCCTTGTTGAGTGCCTAACAAAGTTTCACTCTGCTTCCTCTTCAAAAATCAATTGGAACAAAAGCAAGACGTTATGGATACCCTCCCTTTATCGCAACCTTCCTCAGCCTGTACCACTGCTGCCCCCATTGCTCCCCGCAGAGTTACTGTGGGGAAGTGAGGGAATTAAGTACTTGGGCATATTCCTTGGTTCCCCACAGTATGCTCAAAAAAATTGGGTCGGGGTAATTGAGCAAGTGGGAGAAAGATTGAACCGATGGAAAAGGGTTTTACCTCATTTGTCTTTCAACGGCCGTGTGCTAGTGATCAATAACTTAGTTGCACACTGTTGTGGCATAGGTTCATCTGCCTGCAGCCCCCGGAAGCCCTGCTCAAAGCACTCCAGGGCAAACTGGTGGACTTCTTCTTCTGGCTACGACCCAATGTGATATGTCGCCCCTCGGCTGAGGGTGGCCACAACCTCGTCGACATCAAAGCCTGCCTAATGGCCTTCCGGCTGCGGTCCATTCAACATCTCCTCTACATGGAACATCTGCCAGGCCGGCTCCCTGCCCGCCTTGTACTACAGCGAGTGGGTAGGCTCGGGTACGATTTTGAACTTTTTCAAATGAACCTCCAACATGTCGACATATCGCTCCTCCTTGCTTTTTACCAAAGCCTCTTGAATGCCTGGCAGAGCCTTTCTGTGAGTCATCAGGCGGACACATATGTCATAAAAATGATAGCACACGAGCCTTTGTTTTATAACCCTCTCTTTCCCGACATTCCAAAAAGTCGAGATTTTTGCCAACACTTTATAGCAGCTGGTATCATGAAGGTGCGGCATCTCCGACATGACTCAGGGTATGGTTGGAAATTCATAAGTGAAATCGCAGACCTGACAGGGATTTGGTTCCATAGGGTGATTGCAAAAAGTTTGAGGAAAATGATTCAGGTGGGACAGCAACTTGGCCTAACTTGGACTCAAGGTACAGAAGATGATTTGAATGAGCCAACAGTGCCTAAATTGATTGTTGAACCCATTCAAAATGATTTGCCCCCTGTTAGCGATGGGTCAAAGCTTTTCCAGACCATGGACAGCGAGGGAATCTATAAGATGTGCCTTAAATTGTTACATGGGAACCCTTCGTTAAATGGAGTGACCCGATGGAAAGGATTATTACCCGGAGGACCCCCCTCCGAACCTATCTGGGAAGCCATGTATAGTGAGCCCATATCAAAAAGAACAGGTGATCTCCAGTGGTGTTTGGCCCACTGGATTGTTCCCTCCAACATGTTTATTAGACATTTTTCTCCTGTATCTGTTTGTTGTCCCTTCTGTGCAGTGTTACGTGCTCCTCCCCAAACCCCGGTCACGGTGTACCTCCGAGCCCCGAGAGGAGTCACGGCAGAAACATGTGTTATTCTGTATGTCAAAGATCAATGGTGAAACCACACCAATTGTTACCAACAAACAAGTATTGTATTAAGGTCACACAAGAATAACAGTACAATAACAATATTAATCAATTGTACAACCAATATATCATTCCTATGATGGTACCATCAGTTTCGTACAATATAACTCACTGTGCTCTAAGTGAGTGAAAATAACATTCCCAATGTCTCTGTCCCAACTTCAAACCAAAGTCGATCCACGCTCCAGTGATCGTCAGAACGATGTTGTATCGAGACCAGAATCCCGCTCGGTTGACAGTCACACTGCCAAAGATAGGCAAAAGTGTCCTCAAGAGGCGGCTGGGAAATCACACCTTCGGGTATGGACGTTCAACGGCTCCCAATTGGCGAACAGGAAATTCACACTCAAAATCCACGTTACACACACACACACACCAGGTTAACATCTGGATGTGGTGAAATGGTTGAAGCGAGGTGGAAAAAACCTGGAGCGATGCGAAATCAGGTGGGAGGCAAAATGGCCAACGGTCCGTTCTCGAGACGTAACAGCACTCCAATGATTCTCTTCGGAATCAACCGCAAAACCTGTCACTCAGGTTTATGTCACAGCGATAACAACTCTGTCGCAGGAATCCCTTTCCCAGGAAACCCCAAAGTTCGCTAGTGACCCCCTTTCGCCAGCGTTTGCTCAAATCCTCAAGCAGCTCGGCTCCTTCTCCGACCTCACTTGCTCCTCCTCCTTTTCCCTTCTTCTTTCTCTTCTTCCTCTTCTTCCTCGTCCGGTTCCCGGTCCGGTTTCCGGTTTCTTTTTTAAACATTAATTTTTTTTACCTTTTGAAAACAGTTATCTCCAATTCACTTAAACGATAACAATAATAGTACATGGAACCAAAAATGTTTACAGTGGTTGAGAACCACAACAACGGAAGTGACGAATCCATAACACTTCCCCCCCTCAAGAAAGAAAGTTGGAACATAGTGAAAATTTTTCTTTGCATGCAAAAACTCTTTTAACAAACAAAAGTAAAACTCACTCCCAAATGATCAATTCACGTGAGCAACAATAATTAATATTCCCCAAAATAAAGCAACAAAACTTCCAAACAACCTACAAGAATTTCCAAAGTTAGTTCACTCTGGATAAAGCATCCGCAACGACATTGTCCCTGCCCTTTACATGCTAAATTTCCAAGTTGTAACTCTTGCAAAGCCAAACTCCATCTCATCAACCTCTGATTTTTATTTTTCATTTTTTGAATGAAGGCTAAGGGGTTGTGATCAGTGAAGACTTTTATAGGAAAGGTGGTAGTTCCTAGATACACCTCATAATGCTGAAGCGCTAGCAGGAGAGCAAGGGTCTCTTTTTCCACGGTGGCATAATTTACCTGATGTTTGTTAAACTTTTTCGAATAGTAGCACACCGGGTGATCCACGCCATCACCATCTTCCTGTAATAGAACTGCCCCAGCCCCCACATCACTTGCATCAATGGCCAACTTGAAAGGTGCTTGAAAATCCGGGGCTGCTAGGACAGGAGAGCTCATTAATATTGCTTTGACGTTGGCAAAGGCAGCTTGACATTTGTCATCCCAAACAAACTTGGTCTCTTTCCTCAGCAAATTCGGTAAAGGGGCGACCACATCAGAAAAATTCCTGCAGAACCGCCGGTACCAACCAGCCATACCCAAGAATCTCATAAGCTCCTTCTTCCCTTTTGGAACTTGGAAGCGATCAATGGCTTCTATCTTGGCTGTCACCGGTTGCACCTGACCCTGACCTACTACATGGCCTAGGAACACCACCTGTGCCTTTACAAACTCACTCGAAGATAAGTTGATGGTCAACCCTGCCTCAGTCAGTTTCTTGAAAAATGCATGAATTTGTTCAATATGATCTTCCATGGTCATGGTGTGGATGATATCATCCAGATAAGCCTCCACCCCCTCAAGGTCTGCAATGAGCTTATTAATCAGCTGTTGAAATGTAGCAGGCCCGTTTTTCAATCCAAAGGGAAGAACCTTGTACTGATACAACCCATTTGGTGTGACTAAAGCCGAGATTTCCTTGGCTCTATCAGTAAGAGGAATCTGCCAATACCCTTTCAGCAAGTCAAATTTAGTTACAAATTTAGCTGGGCCTATTCTATCAATACAGTCATCAATCCTCGGGATGGGATATGAGTCGGTCTTGGTCACTGCATTAACCCGTTTTAAATCCGTACAATAGCGAAAACTGCCATCGGGTTTTGGAACCAACACACATGGTGAACTCCATTCACTGCTGCTTGGTTCGATGATGTCATTCTCCAACATATACTGAACCTCCTTCCGAAGATACTCCATCTTCACAGGGTTCATCCGATAGGGGTGTTGCTTCACAGGAGTGGCTTCCCCCACCTCAATATCATGATATCCCAAGTCAGTACGACCAGGTACATCTGTGAACAAATGTGCAAACTCAAAAATTAGGCTGGATAGTTGTCCTTGTTTTTCCATCGCCAAATGACCTAATTTCTCATCTAAATGACTCAACACTTCCGTGTTCGTCAATCTGGGACAAGCCTGGTCATCAAAGTTATCAAACTTCACACCGGCCTCAACCTCTGGATTCTCTTGCACACCGACTACAGGCACGACAGGTGAGACAGGCACCATTTTTTCCACAGGCTTCCTCATAATATTTCTTCAGTCGGTTGACATGACACAGCTGCCGCTTTTTCCGTCGGTCGGGAGTTGTCACCATGTAATCTGTTTCATTAACCCTCCTTTCGATTGCATAGGGACCAAAATATCGAGCCTGTAGTGGCTGACCTGGAACAGGAAGCAACACGAACACTCGGTCCTCAGGACTGAAATTTCTTATCTGAGATTTATTGTCATGTCTCACTTTCATTTTATCCTGTGTCACTTTCAGGTTTCCTCTCGCAACTTCACAAGCCTTTGCCAATCTGTGCCTAACCGTTGACACATACTCCACCACTGTTGACTGTGACTCCTCCTGGAGCCACTGTTCTTTCACCAATTTCAATGGTCCGCGCACTCAGTGTCCAAACACAAGTTCAAAAGGACTGAACCCCAATGACTCCAGAACAGATTCCCTCGTAGCAAACAACAATAAGGGTATTCCTTCATCCCAATCCTTGTCACATTCAAAACAGTACATTCTGATCATATTCTTTAATGTCTGGTGAAACTTTTCCAAGGCCCCTTGGCTCTCGGGATGGTAAGCACTTGATCTTACTTGCTCCACTCCCAACAGGTGTACCACTTGCTGAAAAAGTGTTGACATGAAATTGGAACCCTGATCAGACTGGATGACCTTAGGTAGGCCAACCAAAGTGAAAAATTTAATCAAGGCCTTCGCAATAACTGCCGCAGTAATTTTTCTAAGAGGCACTGCCTCTGGGAACCTTGTGGAAGTGCACATGATGGTCAGCAAATACTGATGTCCAGCCTTAGTTTTAGGTAAAGGGCCGACACAGTCAATAATGGCACGGCTGAATGGCTCTTCAAAAGCTGGAATTGGTTTTAAAGGTGCGGATGGGACTTTCTGATTAGGTTTTCCCACCAGCTGGCAAGAGTGGCAAGATTTACGGAACTCCGCCACATCACGTCGCAATCCTGGCCAGGAAAAATGTACCAATATTCTGTCACATGTCTTGTTTACTCCAAGGTGTCCGGCCAAAGGTGTCTCATGCGCCAAACTCAATATCTCCTTCCGGTACGGCGGTGGCACCACAATTTTGTAATGAACTTTCCACTCATCATTTGCTGGCATCTCTGGTGGTCTCCATTTTCTCATGAGTATTTCCCCTTTCATGAAGTAACCAACAGGTATCTTCATAGCCTCTTCCTCTGCAACGGCTTTATCAATCAAACTCCGGAGCTCCGAATCTCCGTGTTGTTCTTCAACAAGTCTCTTTCGGACCAGCACCGTTTGTTCAACCTCGTTCCCAGATGTCTCTGACGGACACTCCATTTCCTCTTTTGTTCCAGATGCCACCTTTTCCTTAAGTTCCTTGATATCATTCGCTTTCCTATTATCTCTTCCAGAATTTTCCTCCAATATCGCTAAGGAACCCAAATCCACATCGCCTTCCTTCTCCTTCTCTTCAGAGCGCTTCCTTACCCATAGCACGAGTCACTGCAAAAGATGGAAAGATACCCGGAATCTCCTGCTCTAACTGTGCGGTGTTATTTTCCATACTGGGCTTTTCAACCAACATCGGATTACCAGAAACTCGACCACCGGCCAAATCATTCTCGATAATAAAAGAGATTCCCTCTACAGGAAGAGTGGCTTGTAAACCTACAGTTACCAGTCCTGACACCAAATCAGACTTCAAATGGATGACATGAAGAGGAGCTTTAACATAGCCACAAACCCCCTGTAAAAGAACACCAACACCAGTTGCCGTCTTCTATGACAATGGCAAAATGCCTTCAAGCATCAAAGATTGATGTGCTCCTGTGTCCCTCAATACCCTAACAGGTCTCTGGTTCGTTAAGTCTCCATCCAGTGACACAACCCCCTCTGAAATAAAAGGTTTGTAACCCTCTTGAACAAGGTCGTTCTGTGATGCCGTAACTTTGGCATGGGAACCTTCACAACGCACTGTCCTCCAAGGACGATTTCTCGCATTTGCCAATGCATTCGGAGTTGCACTAGTTTGACTCCGCTCCTGATTTTTCCTTTTCAGGGCGTAACATTGGGACATCAAATGTCCAGGTTTCTTGCAAAAAGCGCAAGTAGGCCCGGAGGAAAAACTCGTGGTCTGCCTCGGGCCCCCCGGAAGATAGGTATGTCTTGGAACTGCAGTCTTCTGATCCCTGAAAGTCGTGGTATCAGATTTGTCCCCAAGGTCCTCTCTAGGCCGCCTCCATGAAAATCTGTTCTCTGAACCTGATTTACCATAACTCCCTTGGCTAACTCTAGGTGGGAATTTAGGTTTGTGGAACCTAAATCCTGTGTGTCAAGGCATAGTCATCTGCCACAGTTGCTGCCTCATACAACTCTGGTACTTTCATCCAAATGTACTTTAGTGTCCACGTGGACACACTGTTTGAATTCCTCCACCAAGATCAATTGTCGTAACAGGTTGAAGTCTTTCCCAATCTCCTTCGAGTCACACCACCTATCAAACATGGTTTCCTTCATTCTGGCAAACTCCACATGGGTCTCACTCTCCCTCTTCCTGGCATTCCTGAATTTTTGCCGGAAAGCTTCAGGGACCAATTCATAGGCTTTGAGAATGACTTTTTTCACTATCTCATAATCTGCACATTGGTCAATCGGTAAAGCCGAAAATATATCTTGAGCTTTACCCACCAGAACACTTTGCACTAACATAGTCCAGGACCCCACAGGCCATTTTAGCATTTGAGCCACCTTCTCAAAATGTAAAAAAAACTTGGCTACCTCCTTTTCATTGAAGGGTGGAACCAGCCTCACATGCCTATCAACATCCCAAGAGTTCTCACTAGTTGTTGAACTAGCCGGCATGGATACTACTTCTCTCCGTTCTCCCAGTAATTCCAGCTCCTTGAGTTTAAGTTCCTTCTGATACTCCATGTCACGTTCCTTTAACTCCCTTTCGGCTCTCCTTTCCTCTGCTCTTTCCTCTGCTCTTCTCTCCGGGAGTTCTCGTTCCTGTTCTGCTCTTTCCTTTTCAGCTCTCCTTTCCTCTGCTCTTTCCTCGGCTCTTCTCTCTTCTAACCTTTCCTGGCTCTGCAGTTGCATCTCCATTTTCCGGAGCTCCACATTTCCTTTTTCCTCTGGTAACCAATCCAAGGCTACCTCTTCCCATGTTCCTTGTCCCACTAGAGACTGCACCACCAATGTCTGCATCTCTGCTTTCTTCATATTAACTCGGACCTCCAAGTTAAAACACTTGGCCAATATCATGAGTTCTGATTTTTTTAACGCCTGGAACTGTGCCTCATTAGGGGACGCCGCAAACTTTTCTGCGTCAAACACCATGGTGACTATCAGTTAGCACCTGTTAACCTTCACACAAAAAAAATTCCAATTTTTGAAAATTTTTGGTAATGTTAGGAAATTCCAAATTTGGGAATTTTGGGAATGTTAGGGAATTCTATCCCGGACGAGGCCCCCAATTTCTGTTACGTGCTCCTCCCCAAACCCCGGTCATGGTGTACCTCCGAGCCCCGAGAGGAGTCACGGCAGAAACATGTGTTATTCTGTATGTCAAAGATCAATGGTGAAACCACACCAATTGTTACCAACAAACAAGTATTGTATGAAGGTCACACAAGAATAACAGTACAATAACAATATTAATCAATTGTACAACCAATATATCATTCCTATGATGGTACCATCAGTTTCATACAATATAACTCACTGTGCTTCATGTGAGCGAAAATAACATTCCCAATGTCTCTGTCCCAGCTTCAAACCAATGTCGATCCATGCTCCAGTGATCGTCAGAACGATGTTGTGGTGAAAATGTAAGTTGAACCCAGGTGTGACGCTCACTTAAACCACTGGGCGGTGTCTATAAGACCTCGGGACGTCCACGACTCGAGGCCACTCCTGCGACTTTATACAATGACATGTAGAATTGAATGGTACGTACCCACTTATATTCTAGGCTTGCTTGCTTTGACTGATATATCCAATCTTTCTCATATGATGCCTTGATCCTGACATATATGTTGCATGGTGTATTTTACAGGATGATGTTACGATCTAATTGAAATTAAACCTATCTATGGGACGAGTTGTGGATCTGGTTGATTTTTCACAACACTTAATTTCAATTATGATCTTCGGAAATGGCGGGACACGAGTCTTGCGATGGCCGGATGAACGCAGATCACAGACGAGCGTTCCCGACATTCTCTGCGCTCCTGCGAGGCCCACCTCGGAGAAGGATGACCGGCGGAGGACCCGTCGAGCTAGCTCCAGCTATGGAGCTCCGACTACTCTCGCCGCCGGTCCGCCTCAAAAGGACCGGATGCGATGGGACCTCGCAAGCCTTTTGCGGGACCGCGTCGTCAAAACGCAAACTGCTCTCCTGAGGCCCGAACGCCGGAGCAGGCATGACGGACTCCGGCAAGGCGCCTGCTGAAGGAGGCCACTGGGAAATGTCCTGGGCCGCAACCCCGTCGGAACGACGGACCCGCTTGGCGCCGCAGGTACGAGTCTAGCCTCGGTTGCTCGAAACGCTAACGGCTCCGTCCGAGAGAATCATCCTAGATTTGCTTGCCTCGGCCTGAGATGAGATTCCCACGCGAGTGATCACGACTCCCATGTCGGCCATGCCTCCACACGGCCGGCACACTCCGACCACTCGCTACTCGGTGGAACCACCTGCTCCGCGCGAATCGCGCACTGCTTGTCGGGATCACGCCGTGCCTCACACGGCCGGCTCGCCCTGACCACTCGCTTCTCGGAGGAATCGCCTCCTCCGCGCGAATCGCGCACTGCTCGTCGGAATCACGCCGTGCCTCACACGGCCGGCTCACCCTGACCACTCGCTTCTCGGTGGAACCACCTCCTCCGCGCGAATCGCGCACTGCTCGTCGGAATCACGCCGTGCCTCACACGGCCGGCTCACTCCGGCTGCTCGGGCCCTGCGCCCTTCACGGGCACCACTCTGCGAGGCCGGCGATTCTGATCGCGGCCGTCAAAATCCCACCTACATGTGGCTACTCAATGAGGCCGGCGAACTCTGCTGCCCGGAATCGCCTCAATGGAGGCTCGCTTGGCACCATGCGAGGACTCGTCGCAGCACGGATGAGTTTCTAAGGACGTCGAGCGGGACCTTCATAGCCTTTCACGACACTCGGGCTTATGCTTATGATAAGATGATCGTATACCATGTGTATTCTATATGGATATCTATGTCTAAAACTCCGGACAAAACACGGCCCGAAAGCTAAACAAACGAGACGCTACTTCCGATCCTTTGACCCGAAAGCTAAACAAACGAGACGCTACTTCAGGGCGTGATATGTATTCGATCCTTTGACCCGAAAGCTAACAAACAAGAGGCTACTTCAGGGCGTGATATGTATTCGATCCTCTGACCCGAAAGCTAACAAACGAGATGCTACTTCAGGGCGTGATATGTATTCGATCCTTTGACCCGACAGCAAAACAAACGAGACGCTACTTCAGGTCGTGCAGTCTATCGCTGCCAAGCATGCTCGCCCTCTCGACTCGGCGTGCTCGCCTCTCGACTCGGCGTGCTCACCCTCTCAACTCGGCGAAGCCGCACTGGTTCAACGGGCCGAGCTCAACTTTCGGTTTCCCTCGTACGCGGTGCGCCCTAGATAATACTTTTCGCTCGTCGGCCGGGTTCGTATTCCGTACACCGATCTCGAGCCCGCTCGAATGCTGCTGCCCAATGGACGCGAGACTTTAGATTTCGGAGTGCTACTTTACTCCGTCTGGGGATACCGCTCAGCTGGAACTCGCCGTCAAACCCGCCCGCACACGCCCGAACCAATTGATGACGTCATCGACTAAATCACGCGTTTGCTTTACAGCACCGCGCCCGATCGATCCCGATTTAACTGTTTCCCGCGCTTGCGTCATCAGAGTTCGTCTACCTGGGTACCTCTACAGATAGCAGATATCGATAGCATCGAAATACTCAATCTGACCGCCCCTTCCCGACAGTGCGTGTCATAACGTGGCGGCCTTCGAGGGCGCCTAGCCAACATCGCGGACTTATGCCGTTAATCGATAAGGCACGGGGCATTTGGGGGTGCACGGTGACCCCATGACACGGTGACATTGAGCGTTGCGCCCGACTCCCTCGTCTCCTGAGCAAGCCACGTGGGCACCGGCCCGCCCTTGACTCTGGGCTTGCTGCTTCTAGGACACTTGGGGGTGCACGGTGTCCCCATGACACGGTGACATTGAGCGTTGCGCCCGACTGCCTCGCCTCCTGAGCAAGCCACGTGGGCACCGGCCCGCCGGATCGCCCTTGACTCTGGGCTTGTTGCTTCTAGGACAGGTCTCCTGGCTCGCCTCCACACATTTCGAGACTGCGAGACGCCTCGCCCGGCCGCTGCCTGATTGCGTTCCCTCTGACCCAGACTGTGAAGGTCGCTCGACTTCGGTGCGCGATGCGCAGCTGTTGTCTCACACTTCACGACGGGGGGGGGGGGGGGGAGGGATGGACGAGTGAGGGGGTGAGATGATGATCCATCCATCCGGGCCATCCTCTTGGATGTCGATCCATCCGGGACCATCCTCTTGGATGTCGATCCATCCATCCGGGCCATTTTCTTGGATGTCGATCCATCCATTCTCTTGGATGTCGATCTATCCATCCGGGCCATACTCTTGGATGTCGATCCATCCGGGACGTTTTCCATTTCTCGATCTCGACGTTTTCTCTCCGGGACAATCCCTCCGGGACGGTAGCCGGTATAGCCGATCTTCTCCGATCCTCTGTGCGCTTCGCTGGGAAGGCGCATTTCGATCGTTTTGTGCGTCGTCGTAGCTACCATGCCGGTCGTTCGGGCAGTCTACGGAGGGCACTCGTGGCAAACGTTTTGCTTGAAACTATTTGCCGGAGCTTGTAATTCACGCGCTGCCGCAGAGAGCGCTCGAGTCTCGTGATTTCAAAACAGGGGGACTCCGGGGTATCGCGTAACTCTCGATATGGCTCTCGTCGGTTCTCTCCCTCGGCAATTCCATGACATGGATCTAATGTGGATCGACCATGTACCCTTGGGAGCCAAGGCAGGTACATGTAATGGACTTACTGTAATGGCCTCCTGTCATGTAATCTTACTTACTGTTACAACTCCTAGGCCGGTACAGACTTACTGTAATTGACTTACACTGTCATGGCCTCCTGTCATGTAATCTTAATTACTGTTACAGCTTACTGTAAAGAGGCTTACTGATTTACACATCTTCCACATCGACACATCTGCCTGAAATGCGTTGCATTGCGACGAATGGACATTCGCTCTTCGACAAGGTACACCTTATGTAATGAGTTGCATATCGCAAAGGTACACCTTATCCAGCACATAGGCCTGTGAGACTAGACTATTGTGACCCACAGGCTCATCGTCTGCCAGTATCGGACATGTTTGCTAACCAGGCTATGAGTGCGCCTAGAGAACATCTGCCGTCCCTCCCTTCGCCTGATACACCCCTGCCTGAAGCGGTGAGGGCACTGAGGTGCCCCTCCGACACCTGCCTCCAGCGGCTACTCCGAAGCAGGGGACTCCGGATTTGGGGACGACGTACCCGGTAGTTTCCGAACCTGTGCTGGCAGGGTAATACGCCACACTGACCTCTACGGATGGACCGACTGACCTGTACTACTGATAATGGATTTGTTTCATATAGCACTTTCCAGGAAGCCCTAAAGACGCTTTGACAGTGTGTGAAACATAACACAATGGCGCAAAGACAAGAATCAATAGGGATATTTCTTTGACACCCTAATAATGAAATAATGACTTCCTCTACCTATTAATGCTGACGCGCGCTCGCTTCCTGCCTAGTGGCAGCATAGTTCTAACGGCGGGGAGAATGTGGTGAAAATGTAAGTTGAACCCAGGTGTGACGCTCACTTAAACCACTGGGCGGTGTCTATAAGACCTCGGGACGTCCGCGACTCGAGGCCACTCCTGCGACTTTATACAATGACATGTAGAATTGAATGGTACGTACCCACTTATATTCTAGGCTTGCTTGCTTTGACTGATATATCCAATCTTTCTCATATGATGCCTTGATCCTGACATATATGTTGCATGGTGTATTTTACAGGATGATGTTACGATCTAATTGAAATTAAACCTATCTATGGGACGAGTTGTGGATCTGGTTGATTTTTCACAACAGATGTTGTATCGAGACCAGAATCCCGCTCGGTTGACAGTCACACTGCCAAAGATTGGCAAAAGTGTCCTCAAGAGGCGGCTGGGAAATCACACCTTCAGGTATGGACGTTCAACGGCTCCCAATCGGTGAACCGCAAATTCCCATTCTCTCCCCATCTTGTCGACTGCTCCCCTTTTTATATACTTTGTTTGCTTGTTTGTTTGATAAATGTTAGCTCTTTCACGAGCCTCGACTCTGTATACAAATTTTTTTTTAAAAATCCACGTTACACACACACACACACACACACCAGGTTAACGTCTGGATGCGGTGAAATGGTTGAAGCGAGGTGGAAAAAACCTGGAGTAATGCGAAATCAGGCGCGAGGCAAAATGGCCAACGGTCCGTTCTCGAGACGTAACGGCACTCCAATGATTCTCTTCGGAATCAACCGCAAAACCTGTCATGCAGGTTTATCTGTCACAGCGATAACAACTCTGTCGCAGGAATCCCTTTCCCAGGAAACCCCAAAGTTCGCTATTGACCCCCATTCGCCAGCGTTTGCTCAAAACCTCAAGCAGCTCGGCTCCTTCTCCGACCTCACTTGCTCCGCCTCCTTTTCTCTTCTTCTTTCTCTTCTTCTTCCTCATCCTCCTCGTCCGGTTTCTGGTTCTTTTTAAAACATTAATTTTTTTAACCTTTTGAAAACAGTTATCTCCAATTCACTTAAACGATAACAATAATAGTACATGGAACCAAAAATGTTTACAGTGGATGAGAACCACAACAACGGAAGTGACGAATCCGTAACAGGAGTCAATGAAGACTTGTTTCATGCATTCATAGACTGTGTACGATTATTTCCTTTGTTTCATTGGTTGAATTATATTGCACACAAAATGCATATTACTTTTTCTTTGAGAAATTTCATCTTTGGTTTTGCTCCTAAACAAGAACCTGTATCGAAACTGTTTACTTTCCTAATATAAACTGCGAAACTTGCTGTTTATTTAACAAGAAAAGATAAACTATCTGGCAAACCGACAGAGCACTGTAATATCATGTTGTCTTTTAATGCATTGGTCTCAGCAAGATTGAAACTTGAGTTTACCTTTTCCAACGAGGCCGGAAACCTTCAAAACTTTATTGATTAGTTGGTGTGTCGGTGGTTTTTGTGAGGTTGAAGAAAACGAATTGAAAATACTGTTATGAGATGCTGATTATGTTTCTTTTATTTGATGATCATTGGGTGGTTCTTCTTTTTGTTGGCATTATTGATTTGATTGTAAAACGTGTATATTATTACTTTTTGTATTTTTGTAATAAAAGGACTCAAAAGTCAAAGTCTCAGTCTTTCTCTTTCTCCCTCTCGTTCTCTCTCTTCCTCTCTTTCTCCCTCTCTTTCTCCCTCTCTTTCTCCTTCTCTTTCTCCCTCTCTTTCTCCCTCTCTCTCTGTCTCCCTCTCTCTCTGTCTCCCTCTCTCTCTGTCTCCCTCACCATCAGCCACAGCAATCCCATGAAGTCGACGCATGTAAAGCAAGTTTCTTCTTCTGTGTCTCATGACCTATCCCTGTCTGAAACTTTGCAGTGTGACTGGATCAGTTATCACGTGAGCTATCGAGACATTGTAGGCATGTCCGTCAGTCCTTCACGCAAAGAACAGTTTTCCGGACTTTTTTTCTAAACGCTTAATGCTAATGATTTCAAACTTGGCACATGGTTTCCCTATGATAAGTTACAGATCAAGTTCGAACTTCACGACGTTTCGATCATTTTTGACAAAGTTATGGTACTTTGAACTTTGGGAATTCTGATAATTCTGATGATCCTTAACTCAGTGCCATTTTAAGTTTTAATTTCCTTTAAAAAAGATTTTCTCTGCAATAATAGGACCGATTGAGATCAAATTTTCACCGTAGGAGGAACTCGGTCTGTAAAATATTTTAATGGTAATTATGACGTCACATGTCACGTGGTTCGGCCGCCATATTGTTTTTCGTGACAACACGAAAACCCCTTTTTCTCTGTAACGGCTGAACAGATCAAGGCCAAACTTTGCAGGCAGAATCGCATACCCATGACGAACAAAAAAGTCAACGAGCATGACGTCATGCGTCACATGGTTTCAGAGTTATGACGTTTTTAAGCATGAACCTTTGAACCCGAGCTCCTCCCTCATTTTTGATCCAATCGAGGGGAAACTTCACAGATCTGTTCAGCAGGTCAATCTACTAAAATGTCCTTTCAGAATTTGCGATAGGGCACGTGGTTTGGCAGATATCGTTAATTAAACGAAAATATTTTAAAAATGGATATCTCTTGTTTATTCGAGAGTTCTCCTCAAGCCGCACCGTGCACCCTCAGCCTCGTCTCGCGAACGTCAACAGCGTGACACAGCGCGTGCTTTCGGGAGGGGCGGAGCCAAGCCGAGCAACATGCAGTATATATACACATCGATCATTGATCATGAACCGGAAAATATAATAAATTGTTGATATTTAGCGACTCGAAAGGTTCTTTATCAACAACGTATTTTCTCGTGCTTCTGCTGACCTGTCTGCAAGGTGTATAAATCGAAGTCCCGAGTGCGATTCACAGGTGAGCCCGTCCTGAGGTAATTAGCGATTGGGAACGATTCAGAACCTGTGGGTAAATAACCCTTGGTAATTTCCCCAACAGTTTTCCGGATGACAGACTGCCGGTATGGGACATGTATTGCAGCGCAATACTCAGAATGCTTGCTTAGAATAAACCTGTATCTCACCACTGGCATGTCAGACGAGTGCACGGTTTGGAATTGGGGAATTATAACCGTCGCACGAGTCAAACTCGAGGCTATTGGTAATTTTCCACCAAACATGCTCCCTGGGGTTGTATGTCTGTATGTCTGCCTGGGGTTCAAGCTCGGCCCCAATCCTTTTTAAATGGTTAAATTACCATTGGTGACAGATATCGTTAGAGTTTTTGTATGGGAGAAATCAAAGAAAAGATCTGTTTGGCTTTCCCGTTGAATGGTCTACTGTTCCTGAGGATGATCCCTCACTAAATTGGTGATCTTCCAGGTGGAGGATTTGACAACGTGTCCACCCCACGGTCCACCTTTGCAATATCACAGTATGGTAATTCCTCCACTTCTATGATCTCTATGGTTTTCATGCAGATAATTGGGATGTTGTTTTATTTTGACTTGTAACACCCCTAACCCAGAAGAGACCGAACATGACAAACATTTGCATTGATAATTTGCATTAAAACCCCCACCCCCACTCCCAGTCCCTGAACCCTGTGGGCTATGAAATGTTTTATCACCTACAACCTTCCTGGGCCCATGACAAGTGCAACCACGAGTTTTCAACTCATTCCATCCAGCTTTTTAGGAATACATAGAACACAAAAAATGCACAAACAATCTGAAATGGCACTCGGTAGAGCGCAAACCTCCGCTAGGTTGAACAGTTTGTTTTGTATTCCACTGATAGACCGGATCTGGATCCGGACCTGAACCAAATTCGAATCGGCTTGTTCTTGTCACCTTCTTGTCACCTAACCAACTCGTCCACCAAGTTTCGTCATAACTCGTCCACAACTTTTTGAAATATCATGTTATATGTCGTTTTTTGCCCCATCTCTCAATGGTGAAGACTCACTTTAAAAATTCTCATATCCGGATCCGGATTCAGATCTTCACTAAAATGGAATCAATTCGTCCTAGTCACACAACCAACCTGTCCACCCATTTTCATCCGAATCCGTCCACAACTTTTTGAAATATCGTGCTATACATAGTTTTTAGCCCCATCTCTCAATGGTGAAGAATCACTTTTAAAATTGCAGTATCCGGAACCGGATCTTCACCAAAATCTAATCATTTCATCCTTGTCACACACCAACCTCCCCACAACATTTCGGCCGAATCCGTCGACAACTCTTTGAGACATCCTGCACACAGACAGATAGACAGACAAGGGTGAACACATAACTTCCGTACACCTTCGGTGGCGTGGGTAACAAAACATAAATGACAAATCGCAATTCGACAATCTATAAACAGTAATTAAAAGGCTTTTTCGCAATATGACCATGTTCATTCTTACAAAGCAAATGAGGACACTGACGATAAGTGGAAGGCAAGAAAGGAAGAGGAACCACTTCCAGGTCATGATGGGAAGAAGCAACACACCCAGGCCGACCATGACCAGAATGCCAAAGGACCAAGTCACCTATGCCAATCATGCAGATCAGCCAGACAAACAAATGAGAGATGGAATAGATAAATATGAAGTGCATAATGATAACATTGGGGACATCTTTTGGGGTTCGATAAAATTAACTAGTTTAAAGCCCGTAGAAGATGACGGGTTGAAACCGTTTTTGACGGTACAGCCTCGTGAGCATGCCAAAGTCTGAATTCTGGGCCTAGTGTCTGGGCTGCTTATATCATCTTTATTTGTTAGACATCCTGCAGACGTAAATGAACACTCGTTTTACTCTGCGCACATTGCACCTCACGTGCAGAAAATTTCGCCTCCTTTGTTTGTGTATTTGGGGTATTTAAGGGTCTTCAGGGTATTTTGGGTCTTCGGGGTCTTTTCGGTCTTCTGAGTCTTTTCAATCTTTTCGGTCTTCGGGGATTTTTTGGGTCTTCGGGGTCTTTGGGATATTTTGGGTATTGAGGTATTTTGCATATTGGGGCTTTTCGGTCTTCTGGGTCTTTTCCATCCTTTCAGTAACCGGGATGTTTTGGGTCTTTGGGGTGTTTTCGGTCTTCTGGGTCTTTTCAATCCTTTCAGTAACCGGGATTTTTTTGGGGTCTATGGGGTCTATTCGGTCTGTGGATCCTTTGGGTCTTCGGGGTCTTTTCAGTCCTTTCAATTTTTTGGGTATTTGGCATCTTTAAGAGTCTTTGGGATGTTTTGGGTCTTTTCAGTCTTCAGGGTCTTTGGGGTATTTTGCGTCTTTTGGTGTTTGGGGGCATTAGGTCTTCAAGAGTCTTTTTGGTATTTTGGGTATTCGGGGTATTTTAGGTCTTCAGAGTCCTTGGGGTCTTCTGGGTCCTCTGGGTCTATTGTATCCTTGGGATCTTGGTTCTTCAGGTTATTTTGGGTCTTCGGGGTCTTTTGGGTCGCCGGGGTCTTTTGGGTCTTTCTTTGGGATATTTTGGATCTTTGGGGTCTTCGGGGTATTTTAGATCTTCAGAGTCCTTGGGGGTCTTCTGCGTACGTGGGGTATTTTGGGTCCTCAGAGTCTTTTAGGTCTTTCAACCGGTGGACACACAGTCGTGTTAAAAGATTGCCCATTAAACCCCCCCACTCAAATCCCTCCTAAAGCACTACTCAAAGCCTTTAAAACCTACCCTTACGAAGCGGGACACACACACACACACACACACACACACACACACACACACTGTTTTATATGGTAGATATTCGACAAAGCATTATCACGGACCTCCCCCCCCCCCCCCCCCAAAGGGAATACTGTGCAATGGTGTCATGGATTATCACAATTTTACATCAACATTCATCCTGAACAGCACTCCCCGAGGGGGACCATAAGCAATTTGATGATTTTACCAGCAGAACGAAAACAAAATTGAGTTAAAGATCATCATTTATATATGATTGGAGGAAGCCTAATTGGAGCTTCCATTTTCAATATGGATGTGACGAAGCAGATACCTGTGAAACAACCCTTACAGAATGAAATAAGGCATGGACAACAAATATTGTATGGAGCAAAATAAAAGTGGAGTCAGTGGACTATTTGTTTTCCTTGAGTGGGGAATGGGAAGGTTGTTGAAAGAAAAGCTGATACTACTCCACTACTCCAGCAGGTGATCATTCATTTCACCGAAAGGTTTATGATGCAGCGAGAGCGCATTTTCACAGTCAGGAATTCCGTGTACAGTGTTGCCCTATAAAGGGAAGAGGCAGAAAAGATGTCACAAAACATTCATCTTTGTACAACACGAGAACACTTCTTCATCGAGAACAGTGAGCAGTATTGAAGACTTCTAAGCAGTCCGAATCTGCCACCCACATGGAGCTCCCTTCATATATTTCCTGGGAAAATGGAGCCGAAATACATCGTCATCGGTAAAAGAAGACAAAGTATTTTACTTGCTGTGGCCTATTCAACATCAGCGAGCCAAATTACATTCAGTAAGCTCCATCTTTTGTCAAATTTCAGTATGCGGTGATTACTTAATATTTGACCAATAGTGACCTTCCACAGATTATAGCTAAATGATTCGCTTTCAACCTCACACTTCAATACAGCCACACAAGGGTGTTAAGCTGTCTGCCAAATGTAATGGCGATCGGTTTAGTAGCCGGCAAAGCCGGTGTTGTGAATGAACGCGTACGTATTATGTTGAAAAACCAGATTTTGCTGGATCCTTTGAGAATTCCAAGCTTTGACGCACCAAATCACTCAATGGAGGCTGCCATCTTGCGGATGCGGAAGTATGCATCAAAAATTGCGAAAAAGTTCTATAGGACTTTGTTTCACCCGTCTTTTTTGATTCACAATCTAATGCACCTCTAATTTGTAATTAAAATACTTTAAGACCAACCTCGTTCCCCGGGCCCGCACGGGCCCTGGTTATCTTCAACGAAAATCGTCACCAAACACCGGAACCAATGAGATTCGAGCATTTGAAAAAATATTTCAAAATTACCGCGTTTCGGAGGCTGAAAACGTCGTCAAATATTCTAAAATTGACGAAGAATTATTTTTTAGAAATCTCGCGGCCGTAGGGGATAGTTTTTCACAGCCGGAAATATCCGAAATTGAGGCGGAATTCACCAAATTAATCAAGAAGTAAATTTTATAAATTTTAATCTCATCTAGAATGCAAATGGTGTCATTTTGAACTAGGTACGGTACCTACTACACCTACCTACTACCGACTACCTAACCTACTGATGCCATAGTGATGGGTAAAATAGTGGCAAGAGGCTTTGGCTTTGCCGGCTCATTGCGGCTTTGCAGTCGGGTACTAGTACTGTAGTTATGGATAAGATTGTTTTATGTTTGCGACAAAATCCAAGATGGCTGCCAATACAGGTCAAAATACAAAAAACAAGACCGGAAGTCTAATAGCGGCGTAGCCAGGCTTGTAAAATATTATAAACCACAAACACGTATGATTAGCTTTTTAAACAGTCGCTAATGCTGTTTATAACATTAAACAAAGAAATTTGGAGGAATCCAGACATCCGTGAGGTAAGTTTTACTTACAGAACTGAGGGAAGATCTACTGTAATCTATATACCCCACAAGGGTTGGGTACGTACCGTTTTGTTGGAAGAGACGTAACGCTGATGCTTTCGATATTTGATGGTCATTTTAACAATCGGTTTGTTTGTGTTTCACACTGAATGAAAAACGGAAAGGTAGAGCATGGCGATTGTGATGGCGATATATGGCGATATATGACAGGTTCGACGATATGTTCGGCATGAATGGCATATAAATCAAAATGGCGGAGTGTGGAGAGTCAGCCGCCGTACCGCCGTAATGACATCAGACGTAATGACATCACCCTGTCATGTGACCAGATCCTCAGCTCTGATTGGTATACGTTTGAGGGGGACATACATACGTACGGACGGACAAACACTGTTCTAGAAGGCTTTGCCCTATGGGCTACGCCATAAAAACAAAATCAGTTTTGATCAAGTTCCAAGGATGCGCTATAAACATGTATAGATTGGCATAGCCAGCTGTACGTAATTAGAATCCATACCGGTGTGTGTTCGTGTGTTTGTTTGTTTGTTCCGCTACTCCCTCCGACAGTTCTGGACCGATTACATCCAGACTTGCTACATAGGATCATCATGACCCTGATTAGTGCATGTGGGTGTTTTTTTTTATCTTTGTATGTGGTCTTTGGGAGTGGGGATGGGGAAGGGGTGCAAATACTCTATGTATATGTGCATCATGTAGTGCTGCTCCAGGTGGGAGAGGGTATTACAAGTCCCCACCCTTTACAGTACAGGATTCCTGTCCCCACGTTTTCCAGTGGTGAGTGAGGTGTTTTGAATTATGCTTCGAGAAGTACTTTGAAAGAGACGTTTAAATAAGGATAATAACATAACCCTTCTGGCCGCTTCCGCAGGGAGATAGGGTCCTTCTAATAAATAGCAATGATCCTAACAATAACAATATAGGCTTCCCGTTTGTGGGCTTGGAAGGTCTGCTTTGGGTGTGTGGGGGATTAAGCTACACATCAATGGTATATTTTAAGATATCTTTAATTATTTAATTATTTCACTACATCGCACCGAGGACTCGACACGAGTACGCAGAATATCTCCACTTGGGCATCCTGGGAATTAATCTCTGGCGGTCTTGGGTCCCCTTAGACTTAGGGACACTGGTGTGCTACAATGCTTGTGCACCGCTCCTTCCCTATTCCATATTCAGGCGCTGCATGACGTCATCGCCGAGCACAGAAGCAGGGCCAGCGATGACATGTGCTGAAAAGGGAGTACGCAGTTTTCACTCTGGTTCGTTTTTGTAGTTTTTAGAAAGCTTAAAGTTGAGCAAAATAGTGAACAAGTGCTGTGGCAAAAACGTTATTTTTAAATTTTTTTATTAATCAATTAATTGATGAATTCCTTAATTAAAATTGATTTATTAAGTACTTATTTATTTTCTTTCTCATCTGGGTAATATCTCAGGCACCGTTTGAGCTATGAAGCTGATATTTGGACACGACAGTGACCGGGTGATTTGGCTGTAAAGGCTATTTTGGATTATTAATGGGTTGTTTATTTTTTTTTTTTGATGAATTATTTAATTTTCTAAAAGTTACAGATTTGGCTGAAACAGTGTTAGTTTCGGTATAATATTAGCCAACTGATTAAGAAATTAATTATTTTACGATCAATATTTAATTATCTTAATTGCCCAATTAAACAATGACGTATTGTACACCATTCCCTCTAAATTCCGTCTCCACGTGCCGCATGGCCACATTGCTAGGCGCTGAAGGTGCCCAGGCAATGTCACGCTCTCTAAGATATGTTATTTATTTATTTGGCATGGGGATGGTGTACTTTGAATGTGGCTTTACTTGTTGCTCTATTTTTTTTAACCTTTCGGGGGTGTGGAGGGGCGGCAGGGATAAGAGGGGGAGGGTGGAATCAGAACACCAATGTGAATTCAAAATTAAAAGTTTCTGGAACGTTCATTATTTTCAGTTGTCCATAAAATGTGAGACATTCGTATTTCAATGCTCCAAACTCTTGCACCAGCAAACAAATGATGAGAATGTATTCCTCCCCAAACCACAAAAAATGGACTAACGGTATAATCTTTTTGACTCATTGATGCACTTGCAAACTAATCTGATACACGTGCAAAGTTCTTTTTTAAAATCAGATACTACAATGTTATTTTATAGGGGCAGACTCACACATGAGGCAAACCACCCTCTGAGATGCCGACCAGGAACCACAAGAAGAGGAACCAGTTGTACGATGGGGCGAAGGAGCTAAGAATTCCAAAATAGAATGCGCACATCGTGCTGAACAGGATACACTGTAAAATGTAAACCAAACGCCAAAATCTTTACATAGCATTGAAATGTTTATTCGTGCAACGTTAGCATTTTAGTTTGCATGTTTACGTTTTGAAAGATTGCAAAAGGAAAGTCCAACCATCAAGAATTTCAGCACCACTCACTGCCTTTAGAGCTGAGGTTAGAACCACACAAAGACACGAGATACCCTACCAGTTTGCGTCCGTATTTATCTGCAAAGTTTCCCCACAGAGGTGAAAACAAAGCTTGCCCCGTAAAGTGCATCTAGAGTGGGAACATTTCCACAAGAGCAAAGCTAAATTATCACTTCAGAATTCAGACAAAGACATAAATCACTGATTCTGAAACCGATTCTTAAATCACTGAAAACACATAAATTCAAACGAAACAAGGCATCATTCATCTCATCTTTAGGTTCTCTAGTAAACAACAAACATGATCCTCAACCTCAATATTTCATCAAATTTTTTCTGATTGTCCACACATCAAAATCTGGTATTTTGTCCACACGTCTAACCACCACTACCTCAAATCAGATGAGATATATTAAACTTCTTGCTCACAAAACTCAGAGTAAAAAAGCTACCCGCCCAATTCCATTATCAATCTCAACGAACGATCAAAATAATAAAATAAAAAATGACAAAACACTCACTGAATAGATGAGAGCGACTTGCCAACTGTGAAGATCCCACTCACACTGAATCTTAGGTCCCAAGATAGTGGGTGACAAGACTAAGATAGCAATGGAAAACTGCAAGACAAATGGCCAGAGGTGCAGTCAAGTTGGTCAACAACTGAACACAGATGCTACAGATTCGAGTTTCAAAAAGATGAAGAGCAATCTATCTGTTTATGTGCTTCCAGAGAGTATAATCGATCCTATACCGTCTATATAGGTGCTCAACAATTATAAATGCTGAGGAAATGAATGAATGAATGATCGTTTTAAGGCCATTTTCCCCGCTAGAGCGGGGGTTAGCCTTGCGGGCCCCATGACAATCATGGTTCCCTGTTTGAGGCAATGTTTTTATGGCCGGATGCCCTTCCTGACGCCAACCCTTAGTCGCCTCTTACGATGCGCAGGGATACGGTGTACCTATTCTAAATCGGGGTACACACCGGGATCATTCATCCCAGCAAGCTGGTACTCAATTTGCCGACCTCGGAAGGATGACAGGCTCAGTCAACCCCCCTGGTGTTAAATTAGCGATCGACCGGGATTCGAACCCAGGATCCGAGGATCCCAAGCCAGCACCCTAACCGCTAAGCCAGCACCAGGCAATTGAGGAGTTAAAATAATATACAGGTTGCTTCGCACAAACCAGACTTAATCTGCTTAACAGCAACTTTCCGCCCTCAAGACATCCCTGACTCCTTAGTGTCTCCCCCTGGTTACTCCCTCCTTCGGCATGATAGACCTGAGCCTTGTCCTGGTGCCGGATTTACACTGTACATAAAAAAACTCTTTCTCACTCTCCATGTACTTCTCTTACACCTGCCAAATCCCATGAGTACCTCTGGCTACGGATTCCCCTCGGCTCTCACTTTTTGTTCATATGTGTACTGCACCATCCACCAAATAGTGATGACTTAATTTACATCTCACTGTCTGACAACATGGACCAACTTCTATCCACTCATCCCAACTCTTCCTCATATGTGGCGACTTCAACTCTCATGCCAGCTGGTTGGGTGTGGGTTCCTCTCTCACCAGCCATGGCATCTCAGCAAAGGACTTCTGCGACTCATTGGGACTGACACAATCTGTGAATTTCACGACCCGGATCTCGGTCAATGGAGTATATTCTCTTCTGGACTTGGTTATGACTAACTTCCCTGTAAATGTCTGCTGCTCTTCTTCTGCTCCAATCGGTTCTTCTGATCATTTCCTTGTTAAAGTGAAATTATTGTTAAAATTGCTAAAATGTCCTTCTGGTCTTCATCATTGATCTCTCTGACTCTCTTGAAAATCCTCTCTATCTCTTTGCTGATGACTCCACTCTCTGCCACTCCATTCCTCATCCCTCAGATCGGCAGTCTGCACCCTCCTCACTCTCTGCAAACCTGGACAAAATCACAGACTGGGCAAACAAGTGGAACATGTCTTTCAATCCTGACAAATCTCACACTCTTATGATGTCTCTCCGAAAAGACCGACTGGACAACCCTCCCATCCACTTTCTGAATCATCCTCTCCAAGAGGTTCTGTCACTCAAGCTTTTGGGTCTCAATATCTGCCATGATCTTTCTTGGGAAAACCACATTTCAAATCTAGCCTCCAAAGCCAGTCGCCGACTGGGCATCCTCCGTCGTGTGAAGTACCTCCTTGGCACACCTGAGCTCCTCACCACATACAAGGCTTTCATCGGGAGCTCAATGGAATACTGCTCTCCCCTCTGGGCTGGTGCTCCTGCCTCACACCTAGCTCGTCTTCACGCTGTTGAAACCAAAGCGTTCAGAATCATTGGAATCTCCCGCGATCAAGCTAACTCCAAGGGCCTTTCACTCACTCACCGCAGGCAGGTTGGTGGTCTTTCCGTCTTCTAACGACTCCTCTCCGGCCTTGCCCCCCCCCAGCTCTCTCTGCGCTCTGTCCCCCAAATATTCCTACAGGTCGCACAAGATCTGCCTGCAACCCTCTTATGGTCAAACTGCCAAAATCAAGACTCTCTGCTCACCTTCACTCCTTCATTCCTCTTTTCTCCCGCCTCTGGAACAAACTCCCCCACTCCCTTCAATCCCACTCCTCCCTCTAGGTCTTTAAAACAGCTGTTCTCCACCATCTCTTATCTTCCCCCATCCAAAACCTTGATCTTTTCTACCCCCGCTAATGTCACCCCAAATCCACTTTTTTGAAATACCAACTTCTGTCCTGGAAGTCCTTGGTGTCCTTGTGTTTTATACTTCTCCCACCCCCACCCCCACCCCCACCCCTTCACACGCCTCCTCCCCTCAAGCCCTCTCCCTCCCACACATCTCCTGATGTCCCTGCTCTCAAATGTTGTGTTTGTGTGCTTCCCCTTCTCTCCCCATCTTGTCTACCGCTCCCTCTTTTTATATATTTTGTTTGTCTGTTTGATTTGTTTGTGTGATAAATGTTAGCTCTTTCACGAGCCTCGATTCTGTATACAAAAAAAAGAAAAAAAAAGTGGATATCTCTCTGGCCATTCTCAGAGAGCCTCCTCAGCACCGACGAGTCTGGCATTTCACTCAGGCCAAATGGCATGGTCTTCAAGCAGCCATCAATCATCTGGACTGGTCTCCCATTTCTACTGTCTCTGACATCAACTCATCCTGGGAATTCTTCCAAAGCAAACTGATCTCTCTCATGCGCAGATTTATCCCATCTCGTCTTCAGTTGTCATACCCTTCCTCCCGTCCATGGTACACTGACACTTGTGGTGAGGCAGTTGCCCTGAAACGGTTCAACGCAATGTGTTGGCTTGCCCTCATTATCATTTTTGAAGCTATGCTCTGGTGTATACAAAATTACAAAGCCAGCCAGATTGACCAACATGCCCTTTTGGTCCATATTTCCTTGCATTATACAGGTAGGAAGAACAAAGTTAGCAAATGAAGCACTAATTGTGGATTTTTGCTTCAGCTTGGTGACAGCAAACATCGAGGTGAAAATGACTTTTATAATTTATCTCCATTCACTTACCCAGGAAAAACCACCAATTGCAAACACAAGCCACTGGAACTTCCCGAATCCAAGAGTCTCTATTGCATCATCCAGCGTGAAAACTCGTGTGTCTGAGCAACAGGAGGTGCAAGGGATCCCATAGGAGAGACAATTGTGGATATGAGAGAAAGTGGTTGTAGGGGTAAAGGAGAGGCAGAATCATTTAATTGCTTTGCTCATTTAGAAAGAGGAAGCTCAAGATTGTCAGTGGCGAGTTGAGGGGGGTCATGTAATCATGACCTCCTATGCCCACCTATTCCCAATGTGAGATGAGGGTTGAAAGGTGTACAAGTGAAATCCTCTACCTTTTTTACAGCAAGGTGTTCTGTCATTGCTGGTTACAGCAATTTCTGTCCTCTTCCTGAGGAGGCCCTCTTCATTTTTGACATCATGGCAGAGCGACATGGTTCTTGTGAAATGAACTGCGGAATGATTGCGGGGTGAAGGGGAAGAAGGGGAGGGAGGGGTACAACAACAGAAGAAAATAAACATCACTGAGGATAAATACCCTTCCCATTGAAATAACCTTCAATTTCCTTGAAAAGAGGATGATGATACTCCAACTTGGTCTTATGGTCTCCCTGAAAACACGTTCTGTGCTACCATAGCAGCCCCAAGGGAAGGATTACACTGCCTGGCTGGCCATGATTACTTTTCCTGTGATGGTAAGGTTGTGCAAAATAACGCCATTCCTTTTTGTGAAGGACTCAATGAGATCTTTAATGTCCCTCAAAACTAATGATAGGCCCCTCCTGCCTACAGAGCACGAATCTGACAGTCAAGAAATGAACCCAGATGAGAGAGCTAAAAATAATCTTTGCACTATAAGTTGCCAAAGAAAGCACCATGGTAAAAAAAAATAATGCTTTAATTTAACCTTCTCATGCTCAGAAAGTACTGTGATAACTTGTCCCAGTCAGACTGGTCTCTTTCCAAAGATACTTCCCACAAGAGATGGTATTTATATCTATAATAATATACACTATATGGCCAAAAGTATGCGGACACCCCTTCAAATTAGTTGATTCAGCTATTTCAGCCACACCCATTGCTGACAGGTATATATAATCAAGCACACAGCCATGCAATCTCCATAGACAAACATTGGCAGTAGAATGGGCCGTACTGAGGAGCTCAGTGACTTTCAATGTGGCACAGTCATGGGATGCCACCTTTCCAACAAGTCAGTTCATCAAATTTCTGCCTTGCTAGAGCTGCATCGGTCAACTGTAAGTGCTGTTATTGTGAAGTGGAAACGTCTAGGAGCAACAACAGCTCATCCACGAAATGGTAGTCCACATAAGCTTACAGAACGAGACCCCAAAGTGCTGAAACGCATAGCGCGTAAAAATCGTCTGTCCTCGGTTGCAACACTCACTACCGAGTTCCAAACTGCCTCTGAAAGCAATGTCAGCACAACAACTGTGTCGGAAACTTCATTAAAAAGGGTATCCATGGCCTAGCAGCCACACACAAGCCGAAGATCACCATGCGCAATGCCAAGAGTCAGCTGGAGTGGTGGAAAGCTTGCCGCTATTGGACTCTGGAGCAGTGGAAATGCATTCTCTGCAGTGATTAATCACACTTCACCATCTGGCAGTCCGATGGACAAACCTGGGTTTGGCGGATGCCAGGAGACCCGGCTTCCTGCATGAATGCATAGTGCCAACTGTAAAGTTTGGTGGAGGAGGAATAATGTTCTGCGGCTGTTTTTCATGGTTCGGGCTCGGCCAGTCAGTTCCAGTGAAGGGAAATCTTAATGCTACAGCATACAATGACATTCTAGATGATTGTGTGCTTCCAACTTTGTGGGAGCAGTTTGGGGAATGCCCTTTCCTGTTTGAGCATGAAAGTACCCCTGTGCACAAAGCGAAGTCCATACAGAATTGGTTTGTCGAGATCAGTGTGGAAGAACTTGACTGGCCTGCACAGAGCCCTGCCCTCATCCCCATCGAACACCTTTGGGATGAATTGGAACGCCGACAGCGAGTCAAGCCTAATCGCCCAACATCAGTGCCCGACCTCACTCATGCTCTTGTGGCTAAATGGAAGCAAATACCCGCAGCAATGTTCTAACATCTTGTGGAAAACCTTCCCAGAAGAGTGGAGGCTGTTATAGCAGCAAAGGAGGGGACCAACTCCATATTAATGCCCATGAATTTCGAATGAGATGTGTGATGTTCGGGTGTCCACATACTTTTAGTCATGTAGTGTATTTCAGTGTGTGGGTGTTTGTATGTGTCTCCTAAATAACTCCAAAACCATAAAACCTAGCGGACTCAAACTTTGCATGCATACTAACGCAACTCCACAGGAGTGCATAAATGAATACCGGGTGATTGGATAAATCGAAACACCACTTTTTGAAATGATTATTTTTTTGGGTTCTCTCAGTCCGCCGCTCTGTTGCTTCCTTGTAGTGAGGTTCACTATGTTTTTTCGATCAAAATTTTTGGAGATTAACAAAACTATACATTTTTGGAATATTCAGAGCATGAGGAATCCAAAAATTAATGTTGGCATTTGCGTAGACACCTTTGCGAAAATGACACTCAGGACAGTGATGAAGATCTGTAAAAGCATATTCCTGAATGGTATAGACCTAGTAGATCCTGTGTATAGGACTTATAGTTCAATCTGATACTAACAAGGCTGCTTTCTTGCTTTATAAACCCATACCTATAACTTCAAAGGACTTGCAATATCATGTATTATGTAATACAGTTATATCACAAATATAAAGACAATGGTTTCCAATTAACTTTGTTTGTTGCTTTTCTATAACCCTGAGCACTATTTTGAGGCCTTTATTGGATTCCTTGACCCAGAAAACATAGCATTAGCATATTTAATGAAGTTTCTAGGTTGACTAGAAGCCGAGATAGCGCAAAATATGTATTTTATGGCGGCCATTTTGAAAATCCAAAATGGCGGCCATGCAGGTGTCTGTGCAAATGCCAACATTGATTTTCGGATTCTCCATGCTCTGATGATTCCAAAAATGTACAGGTTTGCTAATCTCCCAAAATTTTGAACGAAATTATATTTGTTAACATAGTGAACCTGACTATTGTGCCTTTTCTGCAGATATTACCATGAAATGTGCTCTGAGGGTCTATCACAGGTAGTCTATCTCGATCACAGGTCTATCACAGGTGGGTGCTCCACCTGAGCATACTTTCAGGTGCTCTACACGTTTGGCAGTTTCTTCCCATCCATACACCGTATCTGTCCCAAGGAGTAAGTCTGTGAGATATTCTTCTCCCCACACGGCATCACTCAAACAGTTTACCTACATCCTCCTTTCCCCTCTATATAGTATATGCCAACCTACCTCAATTCAAGAGAAATGTCAACATATTCCTCCTTTCTGTCTAATACTTATACTTTATTTGGTATAGGCCCTGCCTAGAGTGGCCTTAAAGGTTTTGTGGTGGGCGATATCTCATTAAAAAAGATTAACAGCCTTATTTAATTAAAACAAAAACAGGCTTTATCATTGGACAATCCGCTATCCCACGTAGGGGTCTTAAGCTTTTTCGGCCTGCTCAAAAACACCTCGCCTTGGAACAGGGCACAATGGTTTCTGCACGATTAAGTACTCAAAATTTATTTTTTCACTTTCCTTACTCGCATCATCGAATGTCTGATCTTCATATCTACAGTTTGCTGTATACATCGCTTTGTAGGTGCTTTGAGGAGCTTGGAGCGCTTTTATGCCTTTCTGATGCGTTTTTACATGATGGGCTCTCACGGACTAATTACTCCCGCCAGGGAAATGCATTCGATCGTGTCCGTGTGTGTGTGTGTGTGTGTTCGTGAACAAGATATCTGGAAAGGTTCTGAGCGGATTTGGATGAAAGTTGGTGGGATGATTGCCCTTGGGATAAGGAAGAATTGATTAGTTTTTGGTGAAGCTCAGGATATTATTCCGGATCCAGGAATTTTTTGAAGGATTGTTTACCATTGGAAGTGCACAGTGGCTCTTTTTTTTTTAACAGCAACATTTAAAAAAAAACATTTTTCAAAACAACGTTTTGTTGGATTTCAAAACAAAATGTTTCAAAACATTTTTTTTTAACATTGTTAGCAGCGTCATCTTCAAGGTTTTTTTTTTTTTTTTCTAATAAAGAAATATTCTGTCATTTTAAAACCACCAAAGTGTGTATTCGGTTTCCCCGTTTCATAAAATGTATCGTTTGATACGTATAATGCTTTAAAACTGTTTTTTTTTTGTTTTTTTTTTTACCTCAGAAGAGATATCAACATTTACCTCAGCGAATGTCAATCGCGGTGTCAGTATTTGATGAACTTATAAAGACTTCGGTGAGTTATAAGTGTGACCAGCATGTGCACGGGATTCTTCCCAGAAGAATGAGTGGTCGCATTAGCTTGTTCGACTTAAAATGAGCGAGATTTGTTTTCACGTTTGGGCCAGTTTTACATGTTGTATCCCTAAGGAATGAAACGCACATTTTGCCTGGCTTACTATTTTATTTGAAGTCACACATGCCTCAAAATACATACTTTATTGTATAATTTACAACTTTATTGTAAAATACAAAATACATACTTTATTTCACTTATAAAGAAATGAACACTGAATCCGAAAATGTAAGTGAAATTGCTTTGTTTTTGTTTTTTTACATTATCTTCTATATATTCTAAATATATATCTGTGCAGTGTCTGTCTTGTGTTGTCTTGTCTTGTGTTGTCACTGAACTACTCCCTCAAACTTTTGTGAAATCGTACTATTCCAACTTGACCCACGGCGGGAGTATGCGCTCTACTGAGTGGCGTTCTAGTTAAAGTATATCATCAAAATATGATTTCGTATTTGAGGAACGCATCTCATGGACTAAATAACTATCAAAACCTGGGATTAAATCTGCAAAATTTTATGAAATCAGCAATTATTTTAAGTGTATAAGAGTATTTATTTAAGAAAGGCTGTCATCCCTTCTGTTCTGTCGTCTTAATTTATACCTGCATACTCGACTGGGACCTGCGATGCTTGTGATTAATATTTGAAGTCTTTCATTTAAAAAAACGCTTTCCTTTTGACGGCGTTTTGAATGTATAATGTATGCCGTTAAGGTGTCCAGGGGGTGTTCAGTTACCAAGCTGCTAGCTAGTGCTTGCCAGCTATCAAACCAGTCGTTCCGACTCAACGATTTAGATTTTTATTTTAACTAGCAACGGTACCCGCCCTATGGGCGGGGCTTCAATTGAGAGGCCCAAATGAAAAGGTAAAATATCAGATTTTGGTGAAGTTGTTGTTGTGCTTCCGATACACACCGAGACTGGTGTGCAGCTGTGTCCTGTCCTTGTTCACCAGATCTGTAATTCTTGGACTTCCTCCGAGACTGGTGTGCAGCTGTGTCCCGTCCTTGTTCACCAGATCTGTATTCCTTGGACTTCCTCCGAGACTGGTGTGCAGCTGTGTCATGTCCTTGTTTTTTTTATTGAAATTCTAAAAATACTGTTTAGATTTTGATGATTTGCGTGTGATAGTTAACGGATGTTTATATAAATCGCACCTCCAAATTGAAGCCCCTCCCTTAGGGCGGGTACCGTTGCTCATCAAATATAATGGCAATACAACAATTTTTACCGCTTTGCTTTGAAGAACGGGAATGAAGGAGGAGGAGCATGTTAACATGTCTGTTTGAAGGCTTTGGGTGGTGAGGGGGCTTGAAGCCAGATTTAAATCTTACAGCTGCCATATTGGTGCTCACCGTCACTGCGATGCGAAGCGAAAGACGCCTCGGAGCTGTCACATTCACAATCGCCATGTAGTATGTACTCCCGATACGTGTTTCCTTCATTGTAAAAACTACCAAGTCAACAGTTAAAAGGATTTTGAGCCGATAGGTGTTGCGGCCTTGGCAAGATCGATGGAGACAGCGATCTGTTAGCATATACACCGCCCAAATAGCTATGTGGAATTCTCTCATGTAGAGATTAAACGTCGTTTGAACTTTGTCCGAGGTCATTATTTACTTTTAATGATGTTTATATATGAATGATGTTTATATTGATTTTGGGTCGTCCTTTCCGCATATCTCGTGGGATTGTGAGTTGGAGAGACGGCCGTGATGGTGGGGAGGGGGTTGGAATTCTCTCAAACAGGGATTCAACCCGTGTCTTTCTAAAACGTCTTTGTCTGAGGTCACTGAGCCTGCAGCCGTGCAGCGATCGGTGCAGCTGTGCAGCAATCGGTGCAGCCGTTTGTGTGACACTCGGGAAAACAACATCGTCACAATGAAAACATCGTCACAATGAACGTTATGCGAACGCGAATGTTATGTGGGAGTCCAAACCTGAGAATGCTGGAGACCAAAGCTGAAATTGGAAAAACTAAATAGCCTATTTTACTCCTGGAGATCCCAGGATTACCCACCTAAAATATCGTTGCGATCGGTTCAGTAGTTTTTGCGGTACCTTCGAACGGACAGACAGACAGACAGATGGATGGACATTTGGTGAATTATAGTAAGATTACTTATTTTTCCCCACACATGGATAAAAACTCTTTATGCATTCAGTGACTGGGAGGATGTGGGAGGAGGGAGCCAGAATGTGAAAGGGTGGAAGGCTGGACAGGGAAGCGGGGGGAGGAGGGTGGGAGGGGGATTGGAAGAGGTGGAGTGGGAGTTTGGTGAGCGTTGAAGTGTAGGGTGGGAGTCCGGAGGGAGGGGTGAGAGGATGGAGAGGAAAGTGGTGGGGAAGGAGTCTGGAAGGGGAAGGGGTGGGAGGAGGCAGGGGGAGGGGTGGCATGAGGGAGGGGAAGAGGTGGAGTGGGTGTCCGGAGGGAGGGGAAGGGATGGGAGTAGGCAGGGTAAGGGGTGGGAGGAGGGACCCAGCATTGCCCGGCAATGCCGGGTGCCTTTGCTCATGCACAAATGTGGTAGAAATTAACCACCCTCCTCACTTCCCCTCTGTACACCCCTCACCCCATGGCCCCACGTTCACACCAGTTTGAATCTAATTTTTTTTTACAGATGATATGCATTGGAACCTTGTCTCCACAATTAAAAACCACCCTAGAAAATCAGGTGTTGCACAGAACACGAAATCCAACTTACCTTCTGGTATCCCACATTAACCCACCAGTCTTAATGTCCTTTTGCCACACGATACCCAGAGAATGGCCAATTGATTTTACAGTCGTGGCCAAAAATATTGGCACCATTACACTTTTTTCAAACAACTCACAATTTTCTCTCAAAATAAATTGAAATTGACAAAAGTATTTAGTCTCCACAATTCTTTATTTCACTGTTAATATTACAGAACCTTTGCTTTTTATTCAGAACTCAATATATCCTTTTAAATCAGGAATTAATATTTGGTAGCATGGCCTTTGGACAAAATCACTGCTGCAGTCAGCCTTCCTATAGCCATAAACGAGCTTCCTACACCTCTCCACTGGCAGTTTGTCCTGCTCTTTTTTTTTTTTTTTTTTTTTTTTGTACACAAGATCGAGGCTCGTGAAAGAGCGAACATTAATCACACAGAAAGACAAACCGACACATAAAACATATAACATAGGGAGCGGTAGACAAGATGGGGAGAGAGGGGGAAGGACACAAACACAACATTTGAGAGCAGGGACCGAGAGACATGGAGACATCGAGAGATCTGAGAGAGGGCGAGGGCTTTGGGGGGGGGGGGGGGCGTGGGAAGGGGGCGGTGGGAGAGGTATAAAACATATGGACACTGCCAGGACTTCCAGGAAAGAAGTTGGAATTTCAAACAAGGTGGATCTGGGGTGAATTAGCGGGGGTAGAAAAGATCAAAGGTTTTGGATGGGGGAAGATAAGAGATGGTGGTGAACAGCTGTTTTAAAGACCTGGAGGGAGGAGTGGGATTGAAGGGAGTGAGGGAGTTTGTTCCAGAGGCGGGAGAAAAGAGGAATGAAAGAGTGAAGGTGAGCAGAGAGCCGAGATTTCGGCAGTTTAACCATCAGAGGGTTGCTGGCAGATCTTGTGCGACCTGTAGGAATATTTGGGGGACAGCTCTGCTCTTCATGTGCAAACTGCTCCAGTTCTCCCAGATTGGAAGGGTGCCTTCTCCCAACTGCTGTTTTCAGATCTCCCCACAGGTGTTCAATGGGATTTAGATCTGGACTCATTGCTGGCCACTTCAGAACAGTCCAGTGTTTTGTCTTGAACCATTCCTGAGTGTTTTTTGAAGTGTGTTTGGGGTCATTGTCCTGCTGCAAGACCCATGACCTTCGACGGAGAACCAGCTTTCCGACACTGGGTTGAACATTGCGCTCCAAAATGCCTTGGTAATCTCCTGATTTCATGATGCCATGCACACATTCAAGGAACCAAGTGCCAGAGGCAGCACAGCAACTGCAAAACATCAATGAACCTCCTCCATGTTTGACTGTAGGGAAGGTGTTCTTTTCTTTGAACACTTCATTTTGTTTTTTGTAAACATAGAGATGATGTGCTTTACCAAAAAGCTCTAATTTGGTCTCATCTGTCCACAGGACATTCTCCCAGGATTTTAGCTTGTTTGGGTGTGTTTTGGCAAACTCCAGTGGGGCTTTCTCAGCAGTGGGGTCCTCCTGGGTCTCCTACCATAGAACCCCCTTTCATAGAGTTGGCGATGGATGGTGGGAGTTGAAACTGTCATACCTTGTGTCTGAAGGTCAGCTTGATCTGGTTGGCAGTTGATCGAGGTGCTTTCTCCACCTTCCAAACAATCCTTCACTGCAATCTTTAATCAAGCCTTCTCTTGTGGCCACGTCCAGGGAGGTTGGCTACAGTGCCATGGGCCTTTAACTTCTTGATAACATTGCGTAAGGTGGGCACAGGAACATCAAGGTCTCTGGAGATAGACATTTAACCTCAAGATTGTCCATGCTTGGCTACAATCTTGTGTCTAACCTCCTCAGACAATTCTCTGGTTTTCTTTCTTTTCTCCATGCTCATTGCGGTACACACAGTGACACAAAACAGCAGAATGACTCCTTTTCTCGATTCAAACTGGCTGAATGTGATTTTTATATTGTAGGCACCTGCCACTCACCACAGGTCTGTTCAACTCCAACGTAAAGGAGAATCACCTGCTTGAAATCTAATTATTTATAACAACTTATATAAGGTGCCAATAATATTGTCCGGGCCATTTTTGGATTTCTGTGTGGAATACGCTTAAGATTTAGTAATCTTTTCAGCTTTTTTGTTTTGTTCCACTGGAAACCAAAGAAATACATATGTGGATACCTAAAGATTTTTTAATTTCAACAATTTTCTGGAAGAAATGGTGCTTTATTTGAAAAAATGCAAGGGTGCCAATATTTTTGGCCACGACTGTATCTCCTCATGTGGTTATACAGAAATCCAATTTGGCTTTGAAAAATATAAAAACTTGAACTATGGATGTGTGTACGATTCATGGGTCAAAGGAATTCTCGGATTGCAAAAATATACTATTATGAATTTTGGGGTAGTGTGATATATAGATTCAGGTACATCTGTATAGGTAGTGTCCTCGGATTATCGTGATAGGGAACCCCTCATGTAACAAGTTTGTTTCAGCGGTTTGCTCGCATAAGTGTATCTTTGTGATCATACAAGGATGATTCCTGTGATAACTAGAGTAGGGATTATGCTAATTCCCCTGTGTGTGAGACCTGTGATTTATCAATTGTCCCGTATGGCACTACACCATAGACACTAATCAGGCCCAACAGCACACCCTTACGAATTAAATTCCCCCCCCCCACAATAAAACTCACCAGAAGAACAGGCAGGAAGCGCCCACGCATTGCGCCAACATGGCGATGAAACATCGAGCAAGCAGGCAATAGACACGCCCAGTAGGGCAGCGATTGGACAAGACACCACCAATAGCGAGACAAGGCAGGATGGAGCGCGCCGATTGGTAGAGGGAGGGGCAAGAAGCTTCCCTCCGATTGGTGGAAGGAAGATTGAGAAGGAAGCAGAGGACCGATTGGCGAAGACCACGGAGGACCTGAGAGGCGAGCAAGAAGCGACACGCGGACTGGAGGGGATGTGCCGGTGACGTCACGAGACGGCCAATAAAAGAACTGACTGGCTGGCATTTTTCTTCTTCTCTCTCGTTTTTGGATCCCTTGGTGCCTGGACCTCGTTCACTCCTGCCCTCACGATTCCTCTGCTCCAACCTCTTGCCCTCATGCCTTCCTTCACCCTCGTCCGTCTCTCCCTTCTGATCCGAACGTTGGGTGCATCACAGTTCCGTGCCCAATCCGTGAGGACATTGCACGGCGGAGCAAGCGGGCTGCACACTCGTTCGCTTCGCGTGGTGAGGCCTGGCAGCGCGTGAACAAGGGCACGTCCAGGCCTGGTTCCCACCAAGGCACCAGACGACTTTCGCAGACCCTGGCGAGACCCTCACAAGCTGATCAGGCTAAGTGCATGATAAAATCACACCTCTTTATTTTCATTCCCGTTCTGCCATCCCCTTGTCTATGTCTGGTTCTGTGTGTCGGAGCGCTCATTAGGGGGTTTTAGTAAGTGGTGCGTTTTATTTTGTGTTATCAGCATCCGTGGCAATAAAGCCTTGTTTATTGTTGTACATAAAAGCCGTTTTCGTTTGAGTTACTTTGCAGGGTTGAAGGCTGCCGCGCGAGAGCAGTAGGTAAAAGCTGCCAGCTTCTTCTTCTTCTTTATTTCCCCGCGCTTGTATAGTGAGTCCGTCTTTGATCGTCGCCTCGAAGTAACGCTCGATTGCTATCTGTGACGCTCCCGGTATTAACTGAGAGCAGTTACAAGACAATACAGTTTGTTCTCAGCAATGCATGGAAATTCACGAGTATCACATCGTAGCCGGATCGCTGTAGCCTAAAGTAGGCAGATACTGATATACATATATTAACATTATATCCGGCAAAGGTGGGCGGTCCGCTTCGAAAGTCCGCTTATCCGCTTATCCGCTGCAGCGGACTAACGTTTTCGAAGCGGATAAGCGAATCGGAACAACCCCCGGAAACCGAAGCGGATAAGCGTAAGCGGACTACCGAAAAATTAAAGCGCATCGCGATTCGCCAAATCAGCTGTTAGCCTGAGCCGTTACTCTAGAATTGTGAATATTTATTTAAGTGAATAATAAGTGAAACCCTAACAACTCGGCTCTCGCCCAATCTCTTCCCGCTCGAGTTCCGTGATGCTTGGGTAACTCTATTTCTCAGGCATAACACGCCGCTCCCGAGCTCTGCCTCGGTCGAGCGCGTGTTCAGCTACGGGTCGGACATCCTCAGGCCTAAGAGGTCGGCCCTGGCTGCACCGAACTTCGAGGCCCTCGTCTTCATGAAGGGCAACCTCCAAATCCTCAAGAAGGCCCACGAGGTGGAGGAGGAAGACGAGGACTAGTCAACAGACTGCTAGTGCTAGTCTGTTGACTAGTAGACTCTCTTGTCAAAGAAAGGACGGGCAAATTGATTTTTCTTTAATGTAACTTGCATATATTAAAATTATATTTAAATTAACTGTAGAGTAGAGTAGAGTCGAGTCGAGTGGAAAACTTTATTTCAATACATTTTGAATAAATTTTATTTAAATAAAAATGTATATTTTTGATCTTAAAAGCTTTGTTTGTCTTTGTAGTAGTTAGAAATGGCTATTTAGGCTTAAAAAGCATTAAATTCCCTTTCGAAACGTCAAAAATCGCTTTAAAAACGTCGAAGCGCTTTTAAAAAATCGAATCGAAGCGGATAAGCGGATAACCGGTAAGCGGACTAAGATTTTGGGCCGCTGAAGCGGATAAGCGAATCGGACTACACGGGCTGGCGGAGCGGATAAGCGGTAAGCGGACTTAAAATTTTCCGAATCGCGCCCACCTTTAATTATATGTATTAACATTCATATATTAACATTGTATTCCCTACATTATAGTATTCACAAAAAGTTTGAGCACTGTACTATTGAACTATGAGTGACAATATTTTATTGGAAATGTTGAATATTTCAGACGTGACAATATTTTACCTGGAATGTTTTTTATGCCTCCGCCCACGAAGGTGGCCAGAGGCATTACGTTTTTGGGTTGTCCATCCGTCAGTACGGGCTAAACCTCGTTTTTCTTAGCAACCACATGTCCGATTGAGACGAAACTTTCAGTCGAAGCAACACGCATGCAGAATGTTTTATGATAATTGTGACATCATAGGTCACGTGGTATAGCAGCCATCTTAAATTAAAGGCAAATAATGAAAATAAAATACAGGGAAACTGCGGAATGGAAAAATTTGAAACTTGGCACATTGTCAAGTACTCCCAATGGGGAACAAAAGCATCACAATGATGACATCATCGGTGAAGTGGTATACCAGCCAAAAATGTTTTAATTTGATGAATGTTTTAATGTTTAAAGGTTTTAATGAATGTTTCCCCCTGTACTGTCTTTCCCTCGTGGTCCCCCTGTACTGTGTTCCTGGATGTTTTTTTTGTTGAATGTGTTTTAATGAATGTTTCCCCCTGTACTGTCTTTCCCTCGTGGTCCCCCTGTGCTGTGTTCCTGGATGTTTTTTTTGTTGAATGTGTTTTAATGAATGTTTCCCCCTGTACTGTCTTTCCCTCACGGTCCCCCTGTACTGTGTTCCTGGATGTTTTTTTTGTTGAATGTGTTTTAATGAATGTTTCCCCCTGTACTGTCTTTCCCTCGTGGTCCCCCTGTGCTGTGTTCCTGGATGTTTTTTTGTTGAATGTGTTTTAATGAATGTTTCCCCCTGTACTGTCTTTCCCTCACGGTCCCCCTGTAATGTGTTCCTGGATGTTTTTTTGTTGAATGTGTTTAATGAATGTTTCCCCCTGTACTGTCTTTCCCTCGCGGTCCCCCTGTACTGTGTCCCTGGATGTCTTTTTGTTGAATGTGTTTTAATGAATGTTTCCCACTGTACTGTCTTTCCCTCGTGGTCCCCCTGTGCTGTGTTCCTGGATGTCTTTTTGTTGAATGTGTTTTAATGAATGTTTCCCACTGTACTGTCTTTCCCTCGTGGTCCCCCTGTGCTGTGTCCCTGGATGTTTTTTTGTTGAATGTGTTTTAATGAATGTTTCCCCCTGTACTGTCTTTCCCTCGCGGTCCCCCTGTACTGTGTTCCTGGATGTCTTTTTGTTGAATGTGTTTTAATGAACTTCCGTTTCCGGTCTTGCTGGCGACGGTTCGTTTTTTCGCAGGTCTCCACGCTCTCCATCGAAATCGAAGTTAAGTCATTGTTCCAATTTGTATTTTCGTTATAACTGTATTTCTTTTATGGTGTATGTACGTTTATTGTCCCGTCAAAGATTTTCGGTGCAAATCTTTCATACCTGTATTGAAAATCGCGTTAATTCGTGTCGTCTCGAGGTCTTGTACAGTGTACACTGTACAACCTTGAGGCTTTGTTTTTCTCTCAGCGCCTGTCGTTTGTGATCCAATAACTTTCGTTCTCTGTTTTCGCAGTCTTTCCACCCCAAAGCCTACTTCCTTATGTAAATCTCAACTCAAAAAAAACAAAAAAAAAAAGACTACCTTCTCTGTGCTCATTCGTTTATTCATTCTTATTCGTTCGTTCGTTCTTCGACCACGTGTTTCTCCCCCATTTCCTCAGATAGATTGTCAAATTTCAATTCGTTATTTTATCGTCCATGTGATATTGTTTGATTATAGTTAGTTTTGGTTTGAATTTCCTGTAACTCGTAATTAATTAATCGTTTTCTGCCCTTGTGTGTGGCCTTGTAGTTGTACCCCCGTCGGTGTTTTGTTAACTTAAGTGTGTTTTGCTTGGCTCTTGGTTTTTTCCCTTCTACCCCGAACATAATACTGTCTAACGTTCTAATTCCCCACCCCACCCCCCCCCAAAAAAAACAAAAAAAAACAAAAACATTTATTTTATTTTCTCCACGTGTACTGTTGTCTCATCCTGTATTTTCTGTCCAGGTGTGCTGTTCGCCCCACCCCCATTATCTCCTTGCCATCCACCGTTTGCCCTGTTCACGTGACTCGTGGTGGTCCCTCTCGGCTCTCCCCCCGTTGGTATTTTTGTGCATATAAGATTGTTCATAGTTCTGTTTAAATATTTTTAAATATGTTTAACCTTTCCCCTTCTGTTTTTTATTCAGTGGTATATTACAACACGCTGTTTTTCTTCCTATTTAAAAGGCTTTTCTCAATTTCCTCTCCAACTCATTCCACTTCAAAAAAAAGAAATTCAATATCTTATACGTCTCCCTCACTACATGGTCTAAATTCACATTCATTCCATCCCTCCTCCATCATCCTGAACCGGATTGCTAACTTGAAAATCACAACAAACCCAATTTGTTATCAATGTTCGTCTTTCATTAATCATCCACTTTCTAAACTCCCCTCTTGCCCCTCCCATCCAAATCCCCCCCCTTGCACCTACACTCCGAAACTTCCCCCTTGCCCCTCCACTCTTAAACTCCCCCCTTGCCCCTCCACTCCTGAACTCCCCCCTTGCCCTTCCCCTCCTAAACTTCCCCTTTGCCCCTCCCCTCCTAATCCCCCCCCTTGCCCCTCCACTCCTGATCTCCCCCCTTTCCCCTTCCCTCCAAAACTCCCCCCTTGCCCCTCCCCTCCTAAACTCCCCCCTCACTCCTCCCCTTCAAAACTCCCCCCCAATCCCTCCCATTCAATTCTCCCCCCATACCATTCCTCTCCAATTCTCTCTCCTCCACCCTCCTCCTCCAAGCTGCCTCCTCCCCACTTCGTCTCCCTTCTATCTCATACCTCCACCCCCCCAAACCTTCTACTTTCCTCTGCCCCCCCTCAAACAACCCCTCACTGTGCCGCATCCCTTCACCAGCAAACCTTTCATCCTCCTCATCCTTCCCTTTCTTGGAACTCTTCTGCAACATCTGAAACACTATCAACTGCTCTCCCTACCTCCCCCTCTCATCCTTCATCTTACCCTACTCCTCCCCTCCCCTGTCCTGTACCCGATGCTCCCCCTCTCTCTTCATTAACGGTATGGACCTCAAACATCCGGGGCCTTCGCTCAAACCTGACTGATCTCTCCATACAGGTTGCTTCTGACAATCCAGACTTGATCTGCTTAACAGAGACTTTCCTCCTTCAAGATGTCTCTGATTCCTTAATATCTCTTCCTGGTTACTCCCTCCTCCGGTATGATAGACCTGAGCCTCGGCCTGGTGGTGGGGTGGCTATCTTTGTCAAAAACTCTCTTCCTCACTCTCCTTGCACTGCTCTCTTTCCTCCTCACCCGCAGGAGTACCTCTGGTTACGGCTTCCTCTCCGCTCCCACCTTTTGTTCATATGTGTTCTGTACCGTCCCCCAAACAGTGATGACTCCATCTACATTTCAATGTCTGACAACATGGACCAACTTCTATCCACTCATCCCAACTCTCTCTTCCTCATATGTGGTGACTTCAACTGTCATCATGCCACCTGGTTGGGTGTGGGTTCCTCTCTCACTAGTCATGGCACCTCAGCAAAGGACTTCTGTGACTCACTGGGATTGACACAATCTGTCAATTTCCCGACCCGGATCTCAGCCAATGGAGTATCTTCTCTTCTAGACTTGGTTATGACCAACTTCCCTGCTAATGTCTGCTGCTCTTCTTCTGCTCCAATCGGTTCTTCTGATCATGTGCTTGTCAAAGTGGACATCTCTCTGGCCATTCTCAGAGAGCCTCCTCAGCGTCGACGAGTCTGGCATTTCACTCAGGCTGACTGGGACGGTCTTCAAGCAGCCATCAATCGTCTGGATTGGTCTCCCATCTCCACTGCCTCTGACATCAATTCTTCCTGGGAATTCTTCCAAAGCAAACTGATCTCTCTCATGCACAGATTTATCCCATCTCGCCTTCAATTGTCTTACCCTTCCTCCCGTCCATGGTACACTGAATCTTGTGGTGAGGCAGTTGCCCTGAAACAACTTGCCTTTGCCTCTTGGAAGGCTAATCCAACTGAAGGAAATCTCAGTTCCTTCCACCAAGCTCGGAACAAGTGTGTGTCTACCCTCAGGAGTGCCAGGAAGCACTATCTCTCCTCACTCAAGAATGAACTCTCAAACCTGTCTCCTTCCTCCAAATCCTGGTGGCGTCTGGTCAAATCCGTTTCTGGTGTTTGTTCCCCCTCCATCCCCTCCCTTACCTCAAATGGCCACACAGTTGACATCGCACGTGACAAAGCCGAATGCCTCAACTCTGTGTTCGCCTCGAAATCCTTAGTCCCAAACCCATCTCTCTCTGTTCCCACCTTTCCCAGTCGAACCCAAATGCTCCTGGACTCTGTGTCCTTCTCTCCTGACAAGGTGGAGGAGTTTTTGTCAAACCTCGACTCTGATTCTGCAACTGGACCAGACGGCATCAGCCCACGGGTCCTAAAATCCTGCTCTGCCGCTCTATCTCACCCTCTCTCTGTTCTTTTCACCCTATCTTTTGCTCAAGGTCATCTGCCAGCATCCTGGAAATCAGCTAACATTACCGCTTTACACAAAAAAGGTGCAAAAACAGATCCTTGCAACTACAGACCAATCAGCCTGCTCCCAATTATCAGCAAAGTCATGGAATCCATCATTGCTTCGGATATGAAATCTTTCCTCTTCTCCAATGGCTTGATCTCTGATCATCAATTTGGTTTCAGACCAGGTCACTCTACTCTGGACATGCTGCTTCTGCTGTCTCAACAATGGATGGAGGTCCTGAATGCCAAACAGGAAATCAGAGCTGTCTCCCTTGACATATCAAGGGCCTTTGATACGGTCTGGCACCCAGCTCTGCTCACCAAACTCTCCTCCTATGGTATCCATGGAAATCTCCATGCATGGCTTGCGGACTTCCTCTCTGGTCGTAGTCAACGTGTGGCCCTGAATGGATTTCTCTCATCTCCCCTTCCTGTTCAGGCTGGAGTTCCCCAAGGAAGTGTGCTGGGCCCTGTGCTTTTTCTGGTCTTTATCAATGATCTCTCTGACTCTCTGGAAAATCCTCTCTATCTCTTTGCTGATGACTCCACTCTCTGCCGCTCCATTCCTCTTCCCTCAGATAGGCAGTCTGCAGCCTCCTCACTCTCTGAAGACCTGGACAAAATCACAGACTGGTCAAACAAGTGGAACATGTCTTTCAATCCTGCCAAATCTCACTCTCTTACTATGTCTCTCCGAAAAGATCGACTGGACAACCCTCCCATCTACTTTCTCAACAATCCTCTCCAAGAAGTTCTGTCACTCAAGCTTTTGGGTCTCACTATCTGCCATGATCTTTCTTGGGAAAACCACATTTCCAAGCTGGCCTCCAAAGCCAGTCGCCGACTGGGCATCCTCCGTCGTGCGAAGTCCTTCCTCGGCACACCTGAGCTCCTCACCACATACAAGGCTTTCATCCGCAGCTCAATGGAATACTGTTCTCCCCTATGGGCTGGTGCTCCTGCCTCACACCTGGCTCGGCTTCACGCTGTTGAATCCAAAGCTTTCAAAATCATTGGAATCTCCCGCGATGAAGCTATCTCTGAGGGCCTTTCACTCACTCACCGCAGGCAGGTAGGTGGTCTTTCTGTCTTCTACCGACTCCTCTCCGGCCTTGCTCCCCCAGCTCTCTCCGTGCTCTGTCCCCCAAATATTCCTACAGGTCGCACAAGATCTGCCAGCAACCCTCTGATGGTTAAACTGCCGAAATCTCGGCTCTCTGCTCACCTTCACTCTTTCATTCCTCTTTTCTCCCGCCTGTGGAACAAACTCCCACACTCCCTTCAATCCCTCTCCTCCCTCCAGGTCTTTAAAACAGCTGTTCACCACCATCTCTTATCTTCCCCCATCCATAACCTTGATCTTTTCTACCCCCACTAATTCACCCCAGATCCACCTTGTTTGAAATTCCAACTTATTTCCTGGAAATCCTGGCAGTGTCCATATGTTTATACCTCTCCCACCCCCCCCCCCTTCACATGCCTCCCCCCCTTCACATGCCTCCCCCCTTCACATGCCTCCCCCCCAAAGCCCTCTCCCTCCCACAGATCTCTCGATGTCTCCATGTCTCTCGGTCCCTGCTCTCAAATGTTGTGTTTGTGTCCTTCCCCCTCTCTCCCCATCTTGTCTACCGCTCCCGATGTTATTTGTTTTATGTGTCTGTTTGTCTTTCTGTGTGATTAATTTTCGCTCTTTCACGAGCCTCGATCTTGTATACAAAAAAAAAAAAAAAAAAAAAAAAAAAAAATGAACGTTTCCCCCTGTACTGTCTTTCCCTCGCGGGCCCCCTGTGCTGTGTTCCTGGATGTCTTTTTGTTGAATGTGTTTTAATCAATGTTTCCCCCTGTACTGTCTTTGCCTCGCGGTTCCCCTGTACTGTGTTCCTGGATGTCTTTTTGTTGAATGTGTTTTAATGAATGTTTCCCCCTGTACTGTCTTTCCCTCGCGGTCCCCCTGTACTGTGTTCCTGGATGATTTTTTGTTGAATGTGTTTTAATGAATGTTTCCCCCTGTACTGTCTTTCCCTCGCGGTCCCCCTGTCCTGTGTTCCTGGATGTCTTTTTGTTGAATGTGTTTTAATGAATGTTTCCCCCTGTGCTGTCTTTCCCTCGTGGTCCCCCTGTACTGTGTTCTTGGATGTCTTTTTGTTGAATGTGTTTTAATAATAATAATAATAATAATAATTCATTTATTTTGTATAGCGCTTTTCAAGAAGCCCAAAGGCGCTTTGACAGAGTGAAAAACATAATGCATAACAATACATGAAAACAACAATTGCAAAAAGACAAGAATCAATAGGGAAATATTCAAAGCAAAAGGAGGGAGTAGGAGAAGTGATAGTCAGGGGTTAAATGCTGTGGGTTGAATGTTGAATGCAGTGTTGAACAGGTGGGTCTTTAGTGATGTTTTGAATGTGGTGAGTGTAAGAGACGACTAAGGGGGTTGGCGTCAGGAAGGGCATCCGGCCATAAAAAACATTGCCTCAAAAAGAGAACCATGACAATCACAAGTACATATGGGCAGGGTGCAGCCCGAAGTGGAGATCGGTTTCTGAGGTTTGGGACATGGAATGTGGGGACAATGACAGGGAGATCAGGTGAAGTGGTGGAAGTATTGGTCAGAAGAAGAGTGGACATATATTGTTGTGTGCAAGAGACGAGATGGAAGGGAAGTGGTGTGAGAATGGTGAAGGGTAGGCAGGGACAGAAATACAAGTTTGTGTGGCAAGGGTGCCCGGAGGGCGTGAATGGTGTTGGTGTCCTGTTTTCTGAGGAGTTTGTAGACAGTGTGGTGAGTGTGACTAGAGTGAGTGATAGGTTGATGATGGTGAAAATGATGATTGGAAAGCTCTTGGTGAACGTCATCTCGGGATATGCTCCGCAGGTTGGTCGAAGCGATGAAGAGAAGGACAAGTTCTGGTGTGCGATAGAGAAGCTGATGGAAAACGTGAAAGATGAGGAAGTTGTTGTGGTGGCAGGAGACCTGAATGGACATGTGGGAAGGAGTATGGATGGTTTTGAGGGAGTTCATGGGGGTTACGGATATGGTGTGAGAAATGGAGAAGGTGAAAGGATTTTGGAGTTTGCTGATGGAGCTGATTTGTTGATTTGTAATACTCAGTTCCAGAAAGAGGACAATAAGCTTGTTACATACACGTCAGGTGGGTCGACGACAACCGTTGACTACCTGATGGTGCGTCGGCGAGATAGGGGGCACCTCCGGGACACAAAGGTGATCCCGGGGGAGGAGGCTGTTTCACAGCACCACTTGGTTGTCTGCGACATAAGGGTGAAAGGTGCGAGGAGAGCTCGGCGGGTGAAGTACCAACCGAGAATGAAGGTGTGGAGGTTGAAAGAGGTGACAGTAAGGGAGGCATTAAAAGAGAGGCTGAGTAGGGTAGAGGATGATGTGGTTGAGCTTGAAAGTGGTTGGATGTCAATGAAAGCTAGTCTGTTGGGAGCCGTTGGTGAGGTATGTGGATGGACAAAAGGACCACCGAGGCACTCGGAAACATGGTGGTGGGATGTTGAGGTTGGAAAGAGGATTGACGAGAAGAGGAAGAAGTTCAAAGAGTGGCAGAAGGCGAAGGGTACGGGAGCAGAAACAGCAGAGCATGAAAGTTATAAGGCAGCCAGGAAGGCTGCAAAGAAAGAGGTAGCAAAGGCGCAGGAGGCATGGAGGAAAATGTTCGGAGAACGCTTGGATTCGGAAGAGGGTCAGAAAGCAGTATTCAGGATTGCAAAGCACATAGCAAAAGAGAGGTGTGATGTGATGGGGGTGAGTTGCTTGAAGGATGAAGTGGGACAAATCGTTGTCGACCCAGATGGAATTAAAGGAAGATGGAAAAGATATATGGAAATGCTGTTGAATACAGAGAATGAATGGGATGGCAACATAGAGAGTAACCCAGTTTTAGGACCAGCAGAGAAGATAACTGAGAAGGAAGTTGAGGAAGCGATAAAAGCAATGAAGAGTGGAAAAGCGGGAGGGCCGACGGGAGTTGTGGGAGATATGTTGAAGGCAGCAGGAAGTTGGGTGTGAAGAGAATGACAGAGATCTGTAATCTGGTGGTGAAAGAAGGCCGCATTCCAGTGGATTGGGAACTGAGTACCCTCGTCCCTCTATACAAGGGGAAAGGTGACCCTCTGGAGTGTGGCTCGTACCGAGCGATAAAGTTATTGGAGCATGGAATGAAGGTATTGGAAAGGGTGTTGGAGAGGAGGATAAGGAAGAAAGTGAAGATCGACGAAATGCAGTTTGGATTTATGCCAGGAAGAGGAACGAAAGATGCGCTTTTCATTGTGAGGCAGTTGCAGGAGAAGTACATGGATAAGAGGAAGAAGTTGTTTTTTGTGTTTGTTGATCTGGAGAAAGCATTCGATAGGGTTCCACGCAAAGTATTGACATGGGCATTGAGGAAGTTAGGAGTGGAGGAATGGTTGATCAGAGTAGTGATGGCAATGTACAAAAGAGCACGCACAGCTGTAAGGACGAAGGACGGGAACAGTGGTGAGTTTGAGGTGAAGGTGGGAGTGCATCAGGGGTCGGTACTAAGTCCACTACTATTTGTAGCTGTGATGGAGGTGCTGGCTCAGACCGTAAAGGAGGGTTTACCGTGGGAGTTGTTGTATGCAGATGATCTGGTGTTGATTGCGGAAAGTATGGATGGACTGAAGGAAAAGATGAACAAGTGGAAGGAATGTATGGAGCCAAAAGGTCTGAAGGTGAATATCGGAAAGACAAAGGTGATGGCAAGTGGTAAAGCATGTGGTGAGGTGGAAAGAACTGGGAAGTGGCCGTGTGCTGTGTGCAGGAAGGGTGTCAGAGTGAACTCCATTCAATGTACAATGTGTGCTGAGTGGGTTCATCAAAAATGTAGTGGTCTGAGAGGGGCATTAACCAGTGTGGCAGCTACATTCAAATGTAAGGTGTGCACAGAGGGAGCTGCAGATGGAGGAAATGTTGAGTTGGATCTTGGAGACGGCATGAAGCTGGAAGGTGTGAAAACATTTTGCTACCTCGGAGACATGCTGAATGGAGAAGGTGGATCAGACTCGGCAACAGTTGCTCGAGTGAGATGTGCATGGAAGAAGTTTCGGGAACTGAGTGGCATGCTGATGAGGAGGAGAGTGTCGCTGAAGCTGAAGGGAAAGGTGTATGCTGCATGTGTGAGAAGTGTTATGATTTATGGGAGCGAGACATGGGTAATGAACGTAGAGCAGCAACGAAGGCTGGAAAGGGTGGAAATGCGAATGGTTCGATGGATGTGCGGAGTATCGTTGAGAGAGAGGAAGACAAATGATGAATTGCGAAAGATGATGGGAATATTGCCTGTGATTGATGCTGTGAAGAGGAACAGGTTGAGATGGTTTGGTCATGTATTGAGGAAGGATGAAAGTGCCTGGTTGAGAAGAGTGATGGAAGTTAATGTAGAAGGAAGTAGAGGACGGGGAAGACCGAGAAAGACTTGGCTAAAGATGGTGGAAGAAGAAATGCGGGCAAGGGGGTTAACAAGGAGAGATGCAGAAAATAGGGCAAAATGGAGAAGATTGTCATGGGGACCGCAAGGCTAACCGCCGCTCTAGCAGGGAACATGGCCTTAAAATGCATGTTGTTGTTGTTGTTGTTGTTGTTGTACAGTTATGTGAAAAAGTAAGTACTCACCATGTAAAGTTTTGACTTTTTCAACATATTCCAACATACAGCTATTTGATCTTCATTTCAACAATATTGATAGATAAAGTTGATATAATATAACAAATATCATGAAACATTTACATTTTGTAGTCCATTGTATAATTTATAGAAACATAAATGCAAATTTTGCATTTGGAAAAAGTAAGTACACCCTTTTTTTTTTCTTTTTTTTTTGGTATACTGAATCGAGGCTCGTGAAAGAGCTAACATTTACTTCACAAACAAATCAACCAGACAAACAAAATACCCAAAAAGAGGGAGCGGAAGACAAGATGGGGAGAGAAGGGGAAGCACACAAACACAACATCCGAGAGCAGGGAGATGTGTGGAAGGGAGAGGGCCCGGGGGGAGGAGGCATGGGAAGGGGGGGGGGGGGGAGGAAGAAGTATAAAACACAAGGACACCAAGGACTTCCTGGACAGAAGTTGGTATTTCAAAAAAGTGGATTGGGGTGAAATTAGCGGGGGTAGAAAAGATCAAGGTTTTGGATGGGGGAAGATAAGAGATGGTGGTGAACAGCTGTTTTAAAGACTTGGAGGGTGGAGTGGGATTGAAGAGAGTGAGGGAGTTTGTTCCAGAGGCGGGAGAAAAGAGGAATGAAGGAGTGAAGGTGAGCAGAGAGTCTTGATTTTGGCAGTTTAACCATAAGAGGGTTGCAGGCAGGTCTTGTGCGACCTGTAGGAATATTTGCGGGACAGAGCCCAGAGAGAGCTGGGGGGGCAAGGCCAGAGAGGAGTCGGTAGAAGACGGAAAGACCACCAACCTGCCTGCGGTGAGTGAGTGAGAGGCCCTTGGAGTTAGCTTCATCGCAGGAGATTCCAATGATTCTGAATGCTTTGGTTTCAACAGCGTGAAGGCGAGCTAGGTGTGAGGCAGGAGCACCAGCCCAGAGGGGAGAGCAGTATTCCATTGAGCTGCGGATGAAAGCCTTGTATGTGGTGAGGAGCGCAGGTGTGCCAAGGAAGGACTTCGCACGACGGAGGATGCCCAGTCGGCGACTGGCTTTGGAGGCCAGATTTGAAATGTGGTTTTCCCAGGAAAGATCATGGCAGATAGTGAGACCCAAAAGCTTGAGTGACAGAACTTCTTGGAGAGGATTATTCAGAAAGTGGATGGGAGGGTTGTCCAGTCGGTCTTTTCGGAGAGACATCGTAAGAGTGTGAGATTTGTCAGGATTGAAAGACATGTTCCACTTGTTTGCCCAGTCTGTGATTTTGTCAAGGTCTGCAGAGAGTGAGGAGGCTGCAGACTGCCGATCTGAGGGATGAAGAATGGAGCGACAGAGAGTAGAGTCGTCAGCAAAGAGATAGAGAGGATTTTCAAGAGAGTCAGAGAGATCATTGATGAAGACCAGCAAAAGCACAGGGCCCAGAACACTGCCTTGGGGAACTCCAGCCTGAACAGGAAGAGGAGATGAGAGAAACCCATTCAGGGCCACACGTTGACTACGACTAGAGAGGAAGTCCGCCAGCCATGCATGGAGATTTCCATGGATACCAAAAGAGGAGAGTTTGGTGAGCAGAGCGGGGTGCCAGACCGTATCGAAGGCACGTGATATGTCAAGGGAGACTGCTCTAATTTCCTGTTTGGCATTGAGGACCTCCATCCATTGTTGAGAAAGCAGAAGCAGCATGTCCAGAGTGGAGTGTCCAGGTCTGAAACCAAATTGATGATCAGAGATCAAGCCATTGGAGAAGAGGAAAGATTTCATATCTGAAGCAATGATGGATTCCATGACTTTGCTGATAATTGGGAGAAGGCTGATTGGTCTGTAGTTGCTGGGATATGTTTTTGCACCTTTTTTGTGCAAAGCGGTGATGTTGGCAGATTTCTAAGCAGATGGAAGATGACCTTGAGCAAAAGAGAGGGTGAAGAGAACAGAGAGAGGGAGTGAAAGAGCGGAAGAACATGATTTTAGGACCCGTGGGCTGATGCCGTCAGGTCCAGTTGCAGAATCAGAGTCGAGGGATGACAGAAACTTTTCCACCTTGTCAGGAGGAAAGGACACAGAGTCCAGGAGCAGCTGGGTACAACTGGGTACGGTGGGTACAGAGAGGGATGGGTTTGGGACACAAGATTTAGAGGCAAACACAGAGTTGAGGCATTCAGCTTTTTCACGTGCGGAGTCAGCCGTTTGAGGTGAGGGAGGGAATGGAGGGGGAACAAACACCAGAAACAGATTTGACCAGACACCACCAGGATTTGGAAGAGGGAGACAGATAAGAGAGTTCGGTCCTGAGAACGGAGAGGGATTGTTTCCTGGCTCTCCTGAGGGTGGACACACACTTGTTTCGGGCTTTGTGAAAGGAAATGAGATTTCCTTCCGTTGGATTTGCTTTCCAGGAGACGAAAGCAAGTTGTTTCTGGGCAATAGCCTCACCACAAGATTCCGTGTACCATGGATGGGAGGAAGGGTATGACAACTGAAGACGAGATGGGATAAATCTGTGCATGAGAGAGAGAGCAATTTACTTTGGAAGAATTCCCAGGATGAGTTGATGTCAGAGGCAGTAGAGATGGGAAACCAGTCCAGATGATTGATGGCTGCTTGAAGACCGTGCCAGTTGGCCTGATTGAAATGCCAGACTTGTCGACGCTGAGGAGGCTCTCTGAGAATGGTCAGAGAGATGTCCACTTTAACAAGCACATGATCAGAAGAGCCGATTGGAGCAGAAGAAGAGCAGCAGACATTTTCAGGGAAGTTAGTCATAACCAAGTCCAGAAGAGAAGATGCTCCGTTGACTGAGATCCGGGTTGGGAAATTGACAGATTGTGTCAGTCCCAGTGAGTCACAGAAGTCCTTTGCTGAAGAGCCATGGCTGGTGAGAGAGGTACCCACCCCCAGCCAACTGGCGTGGTGACAGTTTAAATCACCACATATGAGGAAGAGAGAGTTGGGATGGGTAGATAGAAGTTGGTCCATATTATCAGACAGCGAGATGTAGATGGAGTCATCACTGTTTGGTGGTCGGTACAACACACATATGAACAAAAGGTGGGAGCGAAGGGGAAGCCGTAGCCAAAGGTATTCCTGGGGGTGAGGTGGAGAGAGGGCAGTGCAGGGCGAGTGAGGAAGAGTTTTTTATAAAGATAGCAACCCCACCTCCAGGACGAGGCTCAGGTCTATCATACCGGAGGAGGGAGTAACCTGGTAAAGATACCAAGGAATCAGAGACATCATGAAGGAGGAAAGTTTCTGTTAAGCAGATCACGTCTGGTTTGTCAGAAGCAACCTGTATGGAGAGATCAGTTAAGTTTGAGCGAAGGCCCTGGATGTTTGAGGTCCATACTGTTAAGGAAGAGGAAGGGGGAGCATCGGATACAGAACGGGGGGGGGGGGGGGGGAGCGGTAGGGTAAGATGTGGAAGAGGAGGAAGAGGTAGGGAGAGCTGTTGAAGGTGTGTCAGAGATTACAGAAATAGCTTGGAGAAAGGGAAGAATGGGGCAGACAAAAGGTTTGATGGTGATTGGGTGAGGCGCAGTGAGGTGTTATTTGAGGAGGGGGAAGAGTGAGGCAGAAGGTTGAAGGAGAAGAAGGTGAAAGTTGAAAGGGGGAAGAAGCGGGGAGGATGCTTTGAGGAGGAGGGGTGAGAGGGGAGTCTAGGAGGGGAGGAGTGAGGGAGAGTCTTGGAGGGGAGGGGTGTGGGGGGAGTTTAGGAGGGAAGGGGCAAGGGGGGAGATTTGAAAGGGATGGGTGATGGGGAAGATTTGGGGGGGAGGGGAAAGGGGGACGATTCGAAAGAGATGGGTGATGGGGAAGATTTGGAGGGAAGGGGTGAGATTGGATTTTGAAAAGTGTACGATTAATGGGAAACGAACATTTATTGCAAAATGAGTTTCTCGAGACATTCGAGTCAAAAATACATTTGAGGATGCTGAAGGATGGGTGGAGTTCTGGAGAGTTTAGGGAATGAATGAAAGATGCACTGTAAGAGATGGAATTTTTTTTTGGAATGAATAGATTTGGTGGGCAAGTCGAAAGCATCCTTTTATAGAAGAAGAAGAAAAAGGTGTTATAGAATATGACAAAATAAAGTTCTTCAGGGGACAGATGAAACATTTTTTAACAATGTGATCACGTGATCACGAACAACGTGGTCGAAGAACGAAAGAACAAATAAGAACGAACAAACGGATAAGAACAGCGAAGGAAAATATTTTTTTTTGGTTTTTTTTTTTGAGATTTTAAAACAAGGAAGTATGGGGTGAAAAGACCGTGAAAAACAGAGACCGAAAGTAATTTGCAGCGCGATCGAAGAACCGCTGAGACAAAAAAAAAGCCTCAAGCCAAGGGCTGACACGGTAGCCTACTAGTACTACACTCGGCCTCAGAATACAAGATACGAAAAAAACGACGATTCTGTACACAGGTATGAAAAACCAACACCGAGAAACCTATTAAAGTCACCCCAATAGGTACATACACCGAAAGAAAGATACAGATTCGACAAAAACACAATTGTGAAAAATTACTTAACTTCGAAAGCGTGCGCGCGGGGACAGCTTTGAAGAGGCGTGACGACCAATCTTGCGCATGCGCAGAACCCTTGGCTCTAATTGGTGGTATTGCCCCCTTTGGCAGAAACAACCTCAAGTAGGCGTTTCTTATAACTGTCTACCAGTCTCTGACATCGACTCGGAGAAATTTTTGCCCACTCCTCCATGCAGAATTATTTCAGCTGTGTGATGTTTGAGGGGTTTCCTGTATGCACACCTCATTTCAAACCCGCCCCCACATCTCGATTGGATTTAGATCCGGGCTTTAACTTGGCCATTCCAGAACCCTCCATTTCTTTCTTTTCAGCCATTCCTTGGTGGATTTACTGGTATGTTTAGGGTCATTGTCATGTTGCAAGGTCCACCTTCGGTTGAGCTTCAACCTTCCGACAGATGGCCTCACATTATCCTCAAGCACCCTCTGGTACAATGAATAATTCATAGTGGATTCTATGATGGTGAGCTGCCCAGGCCATGATGCAGCAAAGCTGCCCCAAACCATAATATTTCCACCACCATGCTTTACAGTTTGTATCAGGTTCTTGTGGTCAAATGCTGTCTTTGGTTTTCGCCAAACATGTCTTCTGGTACTGTGGCCAAATAGCTCTACCTTTGACTCATCTGTCCAGAGCACATTGTTCCAGAAGTGCTGGTCTTTGCCTCGGTGTTCATTGGCAAACTTTAGTCTTGCCCTGATGTTCTTTCTGGACAGCAAAGGTTTCCTCCTGGCACAACTCCCATGTAGATCAAATTTGTGCAGCCTCTTTCTAATGGTAGACTCGTGCACTTTGACATCAACAGTGGCAAGCTACCTGTAGGTCCCGTGATGACATTCTGGGTTTCTTAGAGACTTCTTTCAGCATCTTGCGGTCTGCTCTCGGGCTGAACTTGCTGGGGCGGCCTGGCCTGAACAAGTTGGCAGTTATTTGGAATCTTCTCCACTTGTAGATGATCTTCTGGACAGTCGAATGATTGATTTCAAATTGTTTGGAGATCTTTTAAAATCCCTGCTCAGACTCGTAGGCATCTATAACCTTCTTTCTGAAGGCCTCAGAGAGCTCTTTTGGTCTAGGCATGGTGATGCCACACACTTCAACAACAAAGTGCAAACCAAACGAAATGTCTGAGGTTTAAATAAGACAGGATCCTCCAAGATCCTCTCGAACGATGTTCTAATCATTTGCACCTGAGCTGGTGCACCTGATTCTTATTTTAGGTATTTGAAGTATTGATAAATGTAGGGGTGTACTTACTTTTTCCACATGCGAAATTTGCATTTATGTTTATTTAAATTATACAATGGACTACAAAATGTAAATGTTTCATGATATTTGTTATATTATATCACCTTTATCTATCAATATTGTTGAAATGAAGATCAAATAGCTGTGTGTTGAAATAAGTTGAAAATTTCAAAAGTTTACATGGGGTGTACTTACATTTTCACGTGACTGTATGTCATGTGGTGTGGCAGCCATATTAGCTTGAAAGCCGATATTTAAAAAAAGTCCCTTCTCTGAAACCGCTTTACCGATCGATGCGAAACCTGTCATGGCTGGTGAAAATATGATACTTGAAAACAACTGAAGGGATTTACATCAAACTTGTGTTACGGGGTCCTCCCCTATCCCCTGGTCTCGGTTAACCTCCGAACCCCGAGAGGGTCCCCGGCAGAAAGATATGTTATCCTTGGTTGAAATGAATCAATAATGAAACCACACCAAGGGTGATGAACAAACAATATATTACCAGCACACACAAAAGAACCATACAACCATGGGGGCAATCAACCCTACAATCCAATCTTAAGAAGGTAACCTAGCTCAAACTCACGGCATCCCCAGGGATTGAAACAGAGTCCTTCTCAATGTCTCTAGAACACAATGGTGCTCCCGGCGAAGAGGCGATGAGGCAGGTAAGGAGATGTAGGTAAGGTGGGGACCGTCACGTGGTTCCAGCCAACCCCAATTGGCGGTGGAAAGAGGAATCCCAAAGACGCTATCCAAACGTGCACATACACCGGGCAGTCGCGAACCGCACCGTATTCTTCAGAGGCCGCTGTCGCGTACACACATCCTCGGCAAACCACCTGAGGGCGGGACCCGCGGACGCGGCTAACCAAGGGTCCGCGAAAGACGCGCGAGGTCCCCGAAATGGCGGTCGGTTCTTCCTTGGGCCGCAACCTCTAGGCGAATATTCTCCGGAATCTCCCACCTGTACCTGGCTTCGCAGGCTTTTCCACGACACCAGCGATATCAACGATCGCACGAGATTCCTTTCCAGGCCTCAAAGTTCCTTCTCCATGGACGCTCGACCACACTGGGTGCGGAGCTCTTACAAAACGCCTCATTTCACCTCTGCCTCATGCGCTCTTCTTCCTCGCTCCACCTCTTCCGGTGCCCTATCCGATTTCCGGCATCATTTTTGTCATGAGCGCTTTTAAACCTTTTAACCACAATAACCCTTACTGAGAACCAACAATAATAATAATACCAACAATAATTAGTGCCGAATCCATAACACTTCCCCCCCTGAAGAAAGAAAGTTTGAACACAGTGAAAACTTTCTTTGTAGGCAAATTCTTGAAACCAACACAAGTATTCAATGTTTCCCCAAAAATAAAGCAACAAAACTTCGAACAACTTGCAGAGATTTCCAAAGTTAATTCACTCTGGACAAAGCATCAGCAATGACATTGTCCCTGCCCTTTACATGTTCAATTTCCAAGTTACCCCTGCAAAGCCAAACTCCATCTCATCAACCTCTGATTTTTACTTTTAGTTTCTTTTGAATGAAGGTTAAGGGGTTGATCAAAAATCCCAAGTCAAGCAAACCGATAGCACTTTTTCTAGGAGGCCGAGCTGAGGGCCAGGTTCCATGGTGGTAGGGTGGTGAGGCCTGGACATATTCACTACCTGGACGCCTTTAGGAACGTGGATTTCACGGTTAGTCCGTGTAGGAAAGTTCACTACATGGACGCCTTTAGGAACGTGGAGTTCACGGTTAATCCGTGTCGGAAAGTTCACTACATGGACGCCTTTAGGAACGTGGCGTTCACGGTTAATCCGTGTAGGAATCTTGGCTCGGCTGCTCCGCAGCATTCAGTGCTTCCACTCTTTCTAACTTTCCTAACAATCACGGTTGGACCACTTGTCACTGTAGTCACATGAATAGCAGTCTCCTTCTCGGCCATTGCTCTGATAATCCTTCCTTCGGGAGCTGCCATAACTCTGGAAGCCTCCATAATAATATCGATTGCGACCACCACCACTACTACTCCGTGGTTCTCCTCTGCAGCCCCCTCGACCCCGAGGAAATGCCTTCCCTACTGTGATGGTCCGACCATCCAACTCCTTGCTATTCAGATCCTTTTCTGCAACTCTGGCGTCCTTTGAGTTTTCAAACGTGACAAAGCCAAACCCTCTTGACTTTTGTGTCTCCCTGTCTTTTATCAGCAGCACTTCCAAAAGCGGTCCATATTTGCTGAAGGCAGACTCCAGAACCTCTTCCTTTGTTTTGAAGTTCAGTCCCCCTACAAAGAGCTTGCCAATATTGCCTCCATCCCTGACATGCCTGTGCCGACACTTAGTTTCAGGGTATTTCCTCTTCTCTTCAGGGCGCTTCCTACTAGGCTTTTCAGCAAACATCGGGTTACCAGAAACTTGGCCACCGGCCAAATCATTCCCGATAACAAAAGATACTCCTTCTACAGGAAGAGTGGCTTGTAAACCGATGGTGACCGGTCTTGACACCAAATCGGACTCCAAATGGATGACATGAAGTGGAGCTTTAACATAGCCACAAACCCCCTGTAAAAGAACACCAACACCAGTTGCCGTCTTCTATGACAATGGCAAAATGCCTTCAAGCATTAAAGATTGATGTGCTCCTGTGTCCCTCAATATCCCAACAGGTCTCCGGTTAGTCAAGGCTCCATCCAGTGACACAAACCCCTCTCAAATAAATGGTTGGTAACCCTTTTGAGGGCGATTTCTCACAATGGCCATTGCATTTGGAGTCGTACTAGTCGCACTCCGCTCCTGATTTTCCTTTCCCAGAGCATAACAGTTGGACATCAAGTGTCCAGGTTTATGGAAAAAAGTGCAAGTAGGCCCGGAGGAGAACCTCGTGGTCTGCCAAGGCATGGGGGCGGCGGTCTGCCTCGAGCCCCCCGGACGATAGGTGTCTTGGAACCGCAGTCTTCTGATTTCTAGAAGTCGTGGTGTCAGAGTGGTCCTCATTTTCATCTCGAGGCTGCCCCCATGGAATTTCATTCTCCACCCCTGATGTACCATAGCTCCCCTGGCTAGGTCTGGGTGAGAAGTTCGGTTTGTGGAACCCTCATCCTGTGTGTTAAGGCATAGTCATCTGCCATGGTTGCTGCCTCATACAGCTTTGGTACTTTCCTTTCCTCCAGATGAACTTTAATGTCCTCGTGGACACACTGTTGGAATTCCTCCACCAGGATCAATTGTCGCAATAGTTCGAAGTCTTTTCCAACTCCTTTTGAATCACACCACCTATCAAACATGGTTTCTTTCAATCTGGCAAACTCCACATGGGTCTCACTCTCCCTCCTCCTGGCATTCCGGAATTTTTGCCGGTAAGCTTCCGGGACCAATTCATAGGCTTTGAGAATGTGTTTCTTCAATACCTCATAATCTGCACATTGGTCAATCGGTAAAGCCGAATAAATATCTTGAGCTTTACCCACCAGAACACTTTGCACTAGTATGGACCAGTACTCCTCAGGCTAGTTTAACAGTCGAGCCACTTTCTCAAAGTGTGTAAAAAACTTGGCTACCTCCTTTTCATTGAAGGGTGGAACCAGCCTCACATGTCTGCCAACATCCCAGGTGTTCTGACTAGGTGTCGAACCAGTCGGCATGGATGGTACCTCTCCCCGTTCTTTCATTACCTCCAGCTCCTTGAGTCTAATTTCCTGCTGAAGCGCCATTTCACGGTCCTTTAACTCCGTCGGCTTTTCTCTCCTCTGCTTCGAGTTCCCTTGCAGCTCTCCTTTCCGCTGCTTCTTTCTCTTCTCTCTTCCTGTTCTGCTCTTTCCTTTTCTGCTTTCCTTTCCTCTGCTTTTAACCTTTCCTCGAGTTCTCGTTCCACTCTCCTTTCCTCTGCTTGTTTCTCTTCTCTTCTCTCTTCTGCTTTCCTTTCCTCTGCTTTTAACCTCTCCTGGAGTTCTCTTTCCTGTTCTGCTCTTTCCTTTTCTGCTTTTTCCCTTTCCTGGCTCTGTTATTGCATCTCCAGTTTCCGGAGCTCCACATTTTCTTGCTCCTCTGGTAACCAATCCCAGGCTACCTCTGCCCATGTTCCTAATCCCACCATAGATTGTATCACCACTGTCTGCGTCTCTGCCTTCTTCATATTAGTTCGGACCTCCAAGCTAAAATGTTTGGCCAATTTCCAGAGGTCCGATTTTACTAATGCTCTGAACTGTGCTTCACTAGGGGTCACTGCAAACTTCTCTGCGTCAAACTCCATGGTGACTATTGTTAACACCTGTTAACCTTCACACAAGAAATGTAAAAAATAAAAAATAAAATTTTTTTTTTTTTGGGAAAAATTTGGGAATGCTGGAACAAGTTCCAAATTTGGGAATTCTGGGAATGTTCGGGAATTCTTTCCCTGACTAAATTTAGGGAATTTTAGATCCCGGACGCAGATCCAATTTCGAGCCCACGAGTCAATTGGACGAGCCCCCAATTTCTGTTACGGGGTCCTCCCCTATCCCCTGGTCTTGGTAAACCTCCGAACCCCGAGAGGGTCCCTGGCAGAAAGATATGTTATCCTTGGTTGAAATTAATCAATAATGAAACCACACCAAGGGTGATGAACAAACAATATATTACAAGCAACCACAAAAGAACCATACAACCATGGGGGCAATCAACCCTACAATCCAATCTTAAGAAGGTAACCTAGCTCAAACTCACGGCACCCCCAGGGACTGAAACAGAGTCCTTCTCAATGTCTCTAGAACACAATGGTGCTCCCGGCGAAGAGGCGATGAGGCAGGTAAGGAGATGTAGGTCAGGCGGGGACCGTCACGTGGTCCCAGCCAACCCCAATTGGCGGTGGAAAGAGGAATCCCAAAGACGCTATCCAAACGAGCACATACACCGGGCAGTCGTGAACCGCACCGTATTCTTCAAAGGCCGCTGTCGCGCACATACATCCTCGGCAAACCACTGGAGGGTGGGACCCGCGGACGCGGATAACCAAGGGTCGCCGAACGACGCGCGAGGTCCCCGAAATGGCGGTCGGTTCTTCCTCGGGCCGCAACCTCTAGGCGAAGATTCTCCGGAATCTCCCACCTGTACCTGGCTTCGCAGGCTTTTCCACGACACCAGCGATATCAACGATCGCACGAGATTCCTTTCCAGGCCTCAAAGTTCCTTCTCCATGGACGCTCGACCACGCTGGGTGCGGAGCTGTTACAAAACGCCTCGTTTCACCTCTGCCTCACGCGCTCTTCTTCCTCGCTCCACCTCTTCCGGTGCCCGATTCGATTTCTGGCATCATTTTTGTCATGAGCGCTTTTAAACCTTTTAACCACAATAACCCTTACTGAGAACCAACAATAATAATAATACCAACAATAACTAGTGCCGAATCTGTAACACTTGTTTATTTTTAGGACGGTGAACGAGGGCATCTACCCATTGTGGAACTATGCGGAGAAATATTGGCGACACAGTTGCATTGTTCCAGTTACCCATATTTTACCTGGATGTCGCTAGTTGACTTCACTCTACTAGCTTTCACTCGTACTATACCAATATACTCTAATTTCACTAATAGTATAAATTTACTTTGATTTCACTAATAGTATAAATTTACTCTGATTTCACTAATAATATAAATTTACTCTGCTTTCAGTAATAGTACAAATTTACACTGATTTCACTCACATTACTCATTTACTCTGATTTCACTCACATTACAAATGTACTCCGATTTCACTAATAGCACAAATTTACTTTGATTTCACTCAGTAAAAATTGACTGATTTCACTCATAGTACAAATTTACTCTGATTTCACTCACAGTAAAAATTTACACTGATTTCGCTCAGTTCAAATTTACTCTGATTTCACTAATAGCACGAATCTACTTTGATTTCATTAATAGCACAAATTTACTTTGAATTCACTCATCGTTCAAATTTACTCTGATTTCACTCATCGTTCAAATTTACTCCGATTTCACTCACAGTACTATTTTACACTGATTTCACTCAGTTAAAATTTACTCTGATTTCACTAATAGCACGAATCTACTTTGATTTCATTAATAGCACAAATTTACTTTGAATTCACTCATCGTTCAAATTTACTCTGATTTCACTCATCGTTCAAATTTACTCTGATTTCACTCACAGTACTATTTTACTCTGATTTCACTCAGTTCAAATTTACTCTGATTTCACTAATAGCACGAATCTACTTTGATTTCATTAATAGCACAAATTTACTTTGATTTCACTCAGTAAAAATTAACTGATTTCACTCATAGTACAAATTTACTCTGATTTCACTCAGTTCAAATTTACTCTGATTTCACTAATAGCACGAATCTACTTTGATTTCATTAATAGCACAAATCTACTTTGATTTCATTAATAGCACAAATTTACTTTGATTTCACTCTATCTGGGCTCTGTCCCGCAAATATTCCTACAGGTCGCACAAGATCTGCCTGCAACCCTCTTATGGTCAAACTGCCAAAATCAAGACTCTCTGCTCACCTTCACTCCTTCATTCCTCTTTTCTCCCACCTCTGGAACAAACTCCCTCACTCTCTTCAATCCCATTCCACCCTCCAGGTCTTTAAAACAGCTGTTCACCACCATCTCTTATCTTCCCCCATCCAAAACCTTGATCTTTTCTACCCCCGCTAATTTCACCCCAATTCCACTTTTTTGAAATACCAACTTCTGTCCTGGAAGTCCTTGTGTTTTATACTTCTCCCTCCACCCCCCCCCCCCTTCCCACGCCTCCTCCCCCCAAGTCCTCTCCCTTTCACACATCTCCCTGCTCTAAAATGTTGTGTTTGTGTGCTTCCCCTTCTCTCCCCATCTTGTTTTCCGCTCCCTCTTTTTATATATTTTGTTTGTCTGGTTGATTTGTTTGTGAAGTAAATGTTAGCTCTTTCACGAGCCTCGATTCAGTATACAAAAAACAAAAACAAAAAAACAAAAACTCATCGTTCAAATTTACTCTGATTTCACTAATAGGACGAATCTACTTTGATTTCATTAATAGCACAAATTTACTTTGATTTCACTCATCGTTCAAATTTACTCTGATTTCACTCATCATTCAAATTTACTCTGATTTCACTCACAGTACTATTTTACACTGATTTCACTCAGTTAAAATTTACTCTGATTTCACTAATAGCACGAATCTACTTTGATTTCATTAATAGCACAAATTTACTTTGAATTCACTCATCGTTCAAATTTACTCTGATTTCACTCATCGTTCAAATTTACTCTGATTTCACCCACAGTACTATTTTACACTGATTTCACTCAGTTCAAATTTACTCTGATTTCACTAATAGCACGAATCTACTTTGATTTCATTAATAGCACAAATTTACTTTGCTTTCACTCATCGTTCAAATTTACTCTGATTTCATTAATAACACAAATTTACTTTGATTTCACTCAGTAAAAATTGACTGATTTCACTCATAGTATAAATTTACTCTGATTTCAATCAGTTCAAATTTACTCTGATTTCACTAATAGCACGAATCTACTTTGATTTCATTAATAGCACAAATCTATTTTGATTTCATTAATAGCACAAATTTACTTTGATTTCACTCATCGTTCAAATTTACTCTGATTTCACTCATCGTTCAAATTTACTCTGATTTCACTCACAGTACTATTTTACACTGATTTCACTCAGTTAAAATTTACTCTGATTTCACTAATAGCACGAATCCACTTTGATTTCATTAATAGCACAAATTTACTTTGATTTCACTCATCGTTCAAATTTACTCTGCTTTCACTCACACTACTATTTTACACTGATTTCACTCAGTTCAAATTTACTCTGATTTCACTAATAGCACGAATCTACTTTGATTTCATTAATAGCACAAATTTACTTTGAATTCACTCATCGTTCAAATTTACTCTGATTTCACTCACAGTACTATTTTACACTGATTTCACTCAGTTCAAATTTACTCTGATTTCACTAATAGCACGAAACTACTTTGATTTCATTAATAGCACAAATTTACTTTGATTTCACTCATCGTTCAAATTTACTCTGATTTCATTAATAGCACAAATTTACTTTGATTTCACTCACAGTAAAAATTGACTGATTTCACTAATAGTACAAATTTACTCTGATTTCACTCACAGTACAACTTTACACAGATTTCACTCATCGTTCAAATTTACTCTGATTTCACTTGTACAATTTTTTTCAATACTTTCACTCGTACTACAACTTTACTTGGAATGGAGAGCATGTCAACAGATCATAAACATCACAGAATAATGAAAGGGAACGTGCGCCCTTACCAGAAACCGATACCGTGTAAAAACACTCTGTCAGAATATTAAAAATGCCTCAACTTGGTGCTCTCAGCAGAGTCCAAAGTCAAAGTACATTTGTCGTGACGTCACAAAATTGTGCGTCTGTGGACTTGGATCCCCCACCATACACACAAAGAGACCATCAAGTCCTTAGAAAAAGACACGAAGGCGAATCCACAATATGATTTTTTTATTACTTGGCAAATGTGTATATCCCACAGATTTATCTAATCTTTCAATAATAATCATCCACAGCATTTATACAGCGTCCATATACCTGCAAAAATATGGGAGGACCATTGACTATATGCCTCCTCTGCCCTTTTTGGGAGGGAAATGATAATAAAAAATGTTCCCAACATTGTGTCCCCAACCCCTTGCTCTCTGCACCGACCCCACTGAGTCACACCCAACTGCTCCTGAACTCTGCGCGTCTTTTCACGTGAAAAGGTGGAGAAGTTTCTGGCAACGCATCGACTCTGATTCTGCAACGGCCCGGATGACATCAGCACGCACGTCCTAAAAACCTGCTCTGTTGCTCTTGCACATCCTTCTGCTCTGTTTGCCCTATCGTACACCATAGCCGGCCATCTTCCATGTTGTTGGAAGTCAGCCCAACATCATTGCATTCCATAAATCTCTGCTGTTTTTCTGCTCTTTATTATTGAGCCCGAGTGCAATTCTGCCTCCTGCTGTGCGTGGCAGGGCAGGGCCAATGTATTTGTGTGGCAGATGACCATTGTTGCTCATGGTTCGTGTAGTTTCGGATATTGTGGTACACGATCTGTGCCATATTTGCTGCTGCACCAAGCTAGGAGGTGTATAGCATCATAACCGAATTTAGTTTCATGGTCATAATGAAACAATTGTGTGGTGTGTCATCCTGACGAGCCCAAATAAAGGGGTGAAACCAAGGTCGATGGCTCCACTGTCCTTTAAAATTCGACCCAGTGCGCCCATGGAGGCCATCCGGTATCGGAGGTGATGTGGTGCACATGCCGATGACGTTTATGCCATGTCGTCGTTATTAGGTCGGAAGAACCATTTCTGATCTTGTTGTTGTGCCTGACTGCAACCCCATCTCCTCGTTTGATGCACAGCAGGGCAGAGACAATGTGTTTGTGTGGCAGATGACCATCGTTGCTCACAGCTCGTGCAGTTTCTGCTGGTGTGGGATATGATCCGTGCCTTGTTCCTACACCAAGCTAGAGGGTGTATTGCATTGTATAACTATAATGAGAGGGCATCGCTTCAGCAGCACCGAGTGGGTGGAATTTGCACTTTATTTCCTCGAAAAAGGATATTCTGTATACAGTATTGTAATAATACTCAACAGATGTTTGTGTGGTGTGCATCTTGGCATCAATATATGGCAAGGCCTCAGATTAGGCCTCAAAGCACTGCTGAAAATCACATTTTAACAGCCAGTTTGATGGATTATAACATCAGTGGTCTGAAAAAGATCTGTAAATCAAGAAAATTCCCCATAAAAATGTTTAGTCCCTTTTCTATGTTAATTAGTACAATATATACTTTTCAAGCCGAACATCGACATGTGTAAAATAACTTGTCTGGTGGATTTTTTTGTGTGGGGTGTTTTGCGATCGAGTAATTTACAAAGAAATGGAAGCATTTATTAAATGAAAGGTCATTGATTGCAAATGAAAGGGATAAATGGGCTAAAGGGCAAAGATCTGGAAAGGTCTAAAGGATGAAAGGCATAAAGGCCGAAAGGTCTGAAATGGTCTAAAGTGTTAATGGTCTTCAAAGGTCTAAGGGGTCTAAACGGTGTAATTTCAGGTCTAAATGGTCATAAAGCATCTTAAAACATCTAAAGAGGGTCTCAAAGTCAAAGGGGGTCTGAAGCGTTGAAAGGGTACTGAAAGGTCTAAAAGGTGTGAGGGTCTAAAGGTTTGAAAAGGGTCATCCTCATCATCACCTCATCGCTCCATTCCTCATCCCTCAGATTGACAGTCTACAGCCTCCTCACTCTCTGCAGACCTGGACAAAATCACAGACTGGTCAAACAAGTGGAACATGTCTTTCAATCCTGACAAATCTCACACTCTCACTATGTCTCCGAAAAAACCGACTGAACAACACTCCCATCTACTTTCTGAACAATCCTTCTCCAAGAAGTTCTGTCACTCAAGCTTTTGGCTCTCACGATCTGCCATGACCTTTCCTGGGAAAACCACATTTCCAAGCTGGCCTCCAAAGCCAGTCGCCGACTAGGCATCCTCCGTCGTGCGAAGTCCTTCCTTGGCACACCTGAGCTCCTCACCACATACAAGGCTTTCATCCGCAGCTCAATGGAATACTGCTCTTTCCTCTGGGCTGGTGCTCCTGCCTCACATCTAGCTCATCTTCACGCTGTTGAAACCAAAGCTTTCAGAATCATTGGAATCTCCCGCGGTGAAGCTGATTGTGAGGGCCTTTCACTCTCACCGAAGGCAGGTTGGTGGTCTTTCTGTCTTCTACCGACTCCTATCTGGCCTAGCTCCCCCAGCTCTATCTGTGCTCTGTCCCCCAAATATTCCTGCAGGACGCACAAGATCTGCCAGCAACCCTCTTCTGGTGAAACTGCCAAAATCAAGACTTGGTGACTCTCGTGAAAACTCAAGACTGGTGAAACTCAAGACTCTCGGCTCATCTTCACTCTTTCATTCCTCTTTACTCCAGGATGGTACCCCTCTGCTCACAGAGGTAGGTTGACCCGAAGACTGACAGCAAAGCCAGTGCAATGTTCCGGAGACAGCTGAACTTCTTCGGCACGGATGTCCAGCAGGTGAAGATGTAGGTTCCGTGATCTTGCACTGCCGTGGTTTCTAGTTGTTTCCGTAGCTCTGCAAACTTTGTCACCCACAGTGTTGAACTCTTCAGCCCAACCAGCTGCATTTCCATGTCCTGTGTATCCAACCAGTCTGAATGAAATGAATATGAATGAATGAATGAAATTAATGATCGTTTTAAGGCCATTTTTCCCCGCTAGAGCGGTCTATCAGTCTATCAGAGATAAATCTAATTCGTGTCCATCAAAGCTGTCTGGCTTGATCAAGAAAGAGAACATGGGTCCATACTTCTGAAAGTCCCCAAATCGTGTTGTGAACTCCGACTCAAGCTCACTCATGCATTTGCATATTTCAGCAGTGCTGATGCTGTGCTGCGAGGACAGCTCCCTTACGTGTCTGAAGTAGCAGAAAGTGGAGGTAGCAACATCGCTTGAAAAGATTGCTAGCTTGCCGACAAAAGCCGTCCATGTGTCGAACATGTCCAAAACAGTTTGCCCTGTACCTTGCAGTCGAAGATTGAGCTCATTGAGGTGTCCCGTAATATCCGTGTGAAACATAAGTTTCACAACCCACTTCTCGTCCTCGAGTTCTGGGTAGTTTTGGCCCTTTTCAGCCAGGAAGACCTTGATGGCATCAAAGCAGCTGACAAACCGCTCCAAAACTTTTCCGCAGCTTAGCCACCTAACCGCTGAGTGGAGAGGGATATCTTTGCATGTGCAGTCGATTTCCTCGAGCAGGGACTGGAACTGTCGGTGTGTCAGAGCAGATCACTTAACTATGAAGTTAATAACCTTTACTACCCAAGCCATGACCTCATTAAGATCTGAATTTGACATCTTTGCACAGAGGTTTTCTTGGTGTATTATGCATGGAGTTTCATGATGGGGTGACCGGCTTTTTCCTCAATTAATCTGACAGCTCCCCTCTGTTTCCCGACCATGGCGGGGCGCCATTTGCTGTCACTGCAAAAATCTTCCTGATGCCAATCCCTCGCTCCTCAAAATGTTCCATAAACACCTTGGCTATGTCCTCACCTTTTGTTGTGTCAGACATTGGCTTTAAGCAGCAGAGTTCCTCTCTTACAGTCGAATCACAGTATCTTGCCATGACTGCCAAACGTGGTATGTCATTCACGTCCACGCTCTCGTCAAGTGCAATGCTAAATACCACAGCATCTTTTAACCCAGCTATTTGCTGCGCGCTGACATTTTCTGCCATTTATTCGATGCGTCGCTCAACACTTCTAGCTGACATGGGAATATCTTTTATTCTTGATTTGATTGTCTCTTTGTTTGGTGAGCCTTCAAACAGAACCTCTGAGCTACAGAGAAAAGCCTCCTTAATATATTCGCCATCAGTGAATGGCTTACTGCGTTTCGCAATGCAATGAGCAATGTGATAGCTTGCTTCAGTCGCATGTTTTTTAGCAGTGGCAAAGATTTTGAGGGTGTTGGCTTGCTTCCCATACCTGGACACGGCACGTTTGATGGATTCTGCCTTGTCTGCCTGATCTTTGAAAGTTTTCTCGTGCTTTGTCTCAAAATGGCGCTTAACACTCGACGTTCGACAAACTACATTTTCAAAACATAAAGTACACACAGCACGGTCCTTCTGAAAAACAAAACCCACTCTTCTGTCCATGAGGGCTGGAATGTCCGAACCTTTACTTTAGCTTTCTTAGCTAGTGGGGTTGCCAACAGCTACCGAACCTGACCGGCTTTCTCTGCAATTCTTGTGGGAAATGTGAGCGGGAGGCCGTACCGTCAATCAAACTAAATAAGACAGGCCGCGCAACGGCCAATGGCTGTTCAAGAGGTGATTTGGCATGCAGCTGAGAGGGCACTGCTTTCGCCAGTGTGCCAATGATTACGCTGCCGCATGCCAATGGTGAAACGCGTGCCTAAGGTTGCCGACCCCTGGTCTAAACTGTATGTTGCATTGTTGCAATATAAGTTAGGATCTAACGGATCTCATTTTTAAAGGATGTAAATATCTAAGGGATCTAAAGTGTCTCGTGGTCTAAAAGTTTGGTTGCAGGGTGTTTCACGTAGCAGGAACGTTTCTTCCCTCGCTGTTTTTTTTTTTCACCCTCACTTTGTCACCTTTATTCGCTTTTAAATTTGTTTTCTCTGCAACCGCTTGAGAGGAACTTTCAACATAAGATTTCCTACCCATGGAGAATACTTTTTTTTAACAAAGTTACCTTGATGATTGAATGGAAAATGCGACCAGCATTCAAAAAAAAAAAAACAGTTTTCTGCGGGCATGGGTTGCAGGGTGTTTCACGTACGAGGAATAATCAGTTTCGACTTCGCTTCGCTCAGCCAAAAGATTTGGCCCCCGACTTGAATTGGGGGTACAACCACCATGAGGAGGTGTCCCTGATAGTTAGAAAAGGCATTGTTGTCAGAAGACAAGGGCCTGGCCTCCATAGTCCTATGGAATGATTTATGACTCCGAAGAAGAACATTATTCACAACTGCCTGGGATACGTATTTATAGATGGGGCCTAAGCCAAATAAATCTTAGCTGTTCCACTGATTGTGGGGGGGGGGGGGGGGGGGGGGGAAAGACTAACCGCCATGGAATAATCATTAGGGTGTATGGTTGGTATGTAAGAGCAAGGAGGAAGTAGCCCTCTAAGACCAAATTTCTCCCCTTACGCAGTTTTGCTTCACTAGACTTCATGTTAATTCACGAACACTCATGTTGCTCACCTTAATGTCTTAAACATAAGAAGAGTTTTACATGGGAAATTTTACCAGGATCCGATGGACCATGGTTTTTGAGATCCAAAATTCCAATTGATTTCTATAACTTGTAGGATTGTCAAATTCCGCATAGCGAGTACGATTACCTCCATGCATATCAGTGTTAAGGTGAGTCAAATTGGTCTGGTGCTAACACTGAAAGGTAATCAGGTTTGGGTTCTTCATTAAAAGTCTGGAGGTCGAAATCCTGAATTTACAGATTACAGTTGATTGGACATACCCAGGATGGTTGTGTTGTTGAACCTTGACCATGGTCAATGTTTACTCTCTTCAAAGGAAAAAATAAAGGGTGGAGCTCCTGCACCATTTGGAACTCTACTTGTTTCTTCAGCCACAGTGATTGTTGGGGGAATTTTAATACAGAATTAGGCAGATTGACCCAGGACTGCTCAGCATGGGCTCATAAGGGGACAATGAATAATTTAGGTTGCAGAATAATGGGGCAGAGGTAGGTAGTAGTTTCAACTGCACCTATTTGTGTCGTACCGTAAGTGAAATTAACTACCTATTTTAGTCTCCAAATTTAGCGGCTTCAGACCTGTTACGTTATACAACGTATTCTTCTCTTGACTGACGCCTATTGTAAGATGACAGTTTAATGTGGTCCTGTGTTCAGAAGTGGCATTGTCAGAGAAGGTGAAACAGGACAGTGATGTTCTTCCGGTGGAATGATGACTGGAGGAAGGAATAGGCATTTGTAACACCAGCACTTGTATCGGATGCTCAATGAAGGAATGGATGTGTCCAAAAAGACGTTGGGTCAAGCGGACAACTTTTGATGTCTTCTCGACCAAGGTAAGGATTGTTATCTTCTGCAGCAGTTCAACTGTTGGAGAAAGATGAGAAATGTAGCAGATTCTTTTTCCAGTGGTAACTTAGGAAAAATTGTTGTTTATCCGAAGTTAGAGGTGAGAGAGGCCTATCTTGTTATTTCTGAACAGCACCAAGTTACAGGAGCAGTGCGAAACTATTACTCTAGCTCTATAAGAAGGAAATGCTTAACCCGCAGCAGATGGCCATTTTTCTGGTCCAGCTGAGTAAATAATTGTAGAAGTCAAAATGTAGAAGTCTTTGGATGAATCATTGAGCCTGAGGAATTGAAAAATTGGCGGCTAATAAAACCCCAGACAAAGAAGGTCTCCCCACGGAGTTTTATTGACTATTTCTAGCATATCCTTGGGGAAGACTTCCTTTAGGTTGTACGAGAACGAGAGATATCTCCAACACTTCCAGAGAGCAGGAAGCATGAAGTGGAGATCCTTGTGCATGGTGATCGAGATGTTTCCAGTTTTTTCACTCCTGGGAGTTTCCATCTGTATCCATCTTGTCTATCTCACACATCCTCTCCTGCCCCCCAATTCTCCCCACATCCATTGTTTGTCCAAGTCTATGCCTTCAACTCCGCTGCCGGTGTGCCCCCCTCTCTCTCTCTCTCTAATGTTCCTTTTTGCCTATTACATCCTGATCTGTCCAGTGCACTAGCTCTTCCACGAGTGTCAACTCTGTATCCAAAAAAAGGACTTGTCCAATTGGTACCCAATCATTATACCATGAAAAACAACAAGTAATAAGTATTCAAAGGTTTACTGTTTCATTTCATGTCAATCATTGTTGTGCACCCCCTCTCAACCCCAATACCCTGCCTCCCAAAACTTTTCAAACAGAAAATAGTCGTTATCTGCATGCTTAACCACACCACAACAACAGTGGCTAAAAGTGTAGAGGGAGCAACTGAATGTTCACCCTAACATCTGGCTGCCCCCTATGTACCTTTTTACCAAACTTGGTAGCATAATGGTTAGGGAATCCACTCTGAGCATGGGAGCTCAGTGATTCAAACCCCAGGCAAGTCATACAAAAGTCTTTTAAAATTGTACATGCTGCTTCCTTGCTTGATGCCCAGCATTTAAAAAAGAATAGAGCATGGACAAACAACCATAAGTTAGCAATGATAGCGCAGCCTAAGGCCTCCTCCTGCACTGAAGTCCCTTGAAAGAGAAGCCATGTTATTAAAATTACTATTATTATAGATGGAAATCAGTCAGGATTCAAAAAGTTTAAAGATTTCAAAAATACTTCACCAAAGGTAATTCAAAATTTGGTAGACAATTCATCCTTGGCAACGGATACTTTTCTAGAAGCCTTGGCTTTGTTCCTTTTTATAACAAAAGGCCACCACCGTGCATTGAGGTCTATCTTTGGAACATCTTCTGGTTTTTGGACTGGAAGATCATCATTTACAACATCCTGCAGACCTCGACCTTTGGTCTCCAGTGGTAGGAATAGCATGACAATGCAGCAGAGGAAGGCGAGTGAGGCATACAGAACAAAGGTATAAATAGAGAAGATGTGAACGAGCACCTGCAAACAGCAGCGAACCACAGGTTAGGGGATGCAGACTGATACTGCTGGACTGGGGTTTTTCTACAAACATATTATATTGCAAAAGTACTTAATTTAAATTAATCATTCGATTCTCAATATTAATTATTTTGCTGAAAGCATTTGTTATACTTAAAAACAATTTGCCATTTTTTGAATTGCATGGAACTGGTTCCATCCCAATGAGTTTGTATACAAAAAATAATAATAAGAGTTCAACCTCAAGGTTGAACTCTCGAATCTGCCTCGTTCCACAAATAACTCGGAGCATCTTGTCAAGTCTGTCTCTAGCGTGTTCAACCCCTCTATCCCTTCTCTAACATCAAATGGCACCACGGCAAACTTTCCTCATGAGATAGCAAAGTACATCAATTCTGTGTTTGCTTCCAAATATCGCATACACAACTGCTTGCTCCCTGTACCCATCCCGGCTGCTCACACTCAACTACTTTGGGCACTCTTTCTCAAATGAGAAGGTGAAGTTTCTGGCAAGCGTGGACTCTGATTCTGTGATGAGTCATACATCATCCTAAGAAAGCAATAGGCCATCAGGAAATGAGTCCTGCTATGCCATTCTTGCATATCCTCTTTCTGCTCTGTCCAATCAAACATTTGCCCTAGGTTAAGTTCTGTATACTTGGAAGTCAGCTAAAATCATGGCATTACATATAAATATCCGCCCCCCCCCCCCTCCCTGAGTGGGCTGAAGATCATCTCAAGAGGTTTTTGTTCAGACCTCTGTTGATTTGGGAACCCCCCTGGGAGCTCACTTATTCGCAATCAAAAAAATCTAAGACTGAGCGATCCTGTGGACCATCAATTAGAAGGGCTTCATCGGGTTTCAGAGCAATCGGTTGGTAAATAAGGGAGGAGTAGGGATCCAAAGTTTGGGGATAACCTCCCATCTCCCGGGAGCCACCCCCCCCCACCCCCCCGATCGGAAATCGAAAAATCTAAGCCACAGCGATTGCGTGGAATGCTGTCTTGTATCCACGTGTCAAGTTTCAGAACAACCAGTGGGGTGATAAGGGAGGAGCAGAAAAAAGAGCAAAAAGTTAATGGACAGACGGACACACGGACAGACATCCGGACATCACTGCCCATTTCATAAGTTCATCATCTCTTCAAGAATTGAGATGTGATGATCTAAAAATGGCACAACAAATCTCAACTACAACTTTACTTGAAATTAAAAGTTAAGTCATGGAATCCATCATCACAAGTGACATCAAATCCTTCCTTTTCTCCCATGGCCTGATCTTAGAGCACCTGGTCAATGTATGACCTGGGCACTCTACCCTTGGCGTGCTGATTCGATTCATTCACAACAATGAATGGAGGCGATGCACCTCAGACAAGAGGTCAATGCCACTTCCCTGGAGACATCCCAGTATCTCGCAGTCTGGTGCCTCACATGTTGCTCAAACTCTCAGCTTACGGCATCCAATGTAGATTGAAGAATTTGGCTAGTGATGACCTGCATCAGCGGCCAGGTAGAATAATGGATTAAATCAACAGGATGTTGACGTGCTAACTGCTGTGGGAAGCAAACAGAGGATGACATTTTGTGAGTTAATCCTTCATTGAGGCACTAGAGAGTGTCGGTATTTGGTATTTCATTCGTTATTACAGCATCCAAGGATTATTACATCCTCCTCTCATGCCTTAGTGATTTCTTTTACTTTGGTAGCCAGTGCATGGCTCTCAATGGGCCTCTCTCCCTATCGAGTTCCCAAAGGCAGTGTCTGGCCCGAGTCCTGTTCCTCATCTTCATCAATGATCTTTTTGACACTCTAAAAAACCCTTACCGTTACTCTGTGTGTGTCTCTCCAACTTAAAATCAGAAATGGTCTTTTACCCCATGAAATTCTGTGCCTTTGGCCAATGGGTATACGCTATAACCGCCAGTGGTCATTGGGTACATGTACAGGGGGTAGAGCTCAGAGCCGAGCTGTGTAAGGGATATTGTGGTGTTCCGAATGCAGCCAGTGGCTTTTGGTTGCATCATCTTCTGGAAGTGCAGCTGTGCTCATTAAGCATAACTTTGCTAACCCTCTCCTCCCCTCACCTTTCTCTCTTTTTTTCTTCTTCCCTCCCCCTCTCCCCACCTTCCCCTCGCTGTCTCTCTCCACCCCCTCCATCTCTCCCTTACCACTCTCTGTCTCTCCTCACTCCCCTCCTTTCCCTATCCCCCCTCTAAACTCCCTCCCCCCCCCCCTTCCCTCCTGAATGTGACTTTGCCCTTCAATATTTTGACCCAATTATTAATTAGTCTTCTGCATATTCTCATAATAAAAGCAGTGCCATGGGCCTTAAACTTCCTGATAACATTGCGTACGGTGGACACAGGAACATCAAGATCTCTGGAGATGGATAATTTGATGACAATAGCTAAATTGCAAAACCCCATCTCATGCTAGGCAGGCAGACGGGCTAACGGTGGTTCCCACCAACTACTTAATTCCATTTTTTTTAGGTTGGACAGTGATGACGTCATCAACTTCAACCAGTTATTAGGGAAATTTCCTCAACAGAATATGGAGAACACCATGATCTTTTCTGCCCTCGTTAACAGCTGCCGTGACTACGTTTTATTGTGCATGCGCTAGTTGCAATCTGCAAACCTGCAGTTAAATTAAATTAATGTTTTAACATTTTCCAGTTGGGAAATAAATTCACTTTGACTTGCTTATTGTAGAATTTAATTTCAGAAATGTTAAAGCAAAATGTCAGGAGACATATTAAAGTAAGGAGGGAGGAATGTCGTGACTACGGGTTTTGGGTGTTGGAATTTGTATGATGACGTAATCCGTCGGTGGACCTCCTTGAGAGATGAGTACGCCTGCGTGCGTAATGGCGGCACAGCTATTCAAGGCTTGACTGAATGTCGGTGGAATAAATTCCTATTTGTCTCCCGAGAATCTGCCTCTGAGTCGTCACAACACCCTACTCCAATCCCTCCTTCTTCCAAATTTCCAGTTTTTCCTTCCTGAGAGTTGCCTACTGTATCCATCTTGTACACCCCATGTGTCATTTCCTGCCCGCCATTCCTCCCCACACCCATTGTTTGATGGTGTTTCCACTGTTGCTGTCTCTCCTCTCCCTTCTCTCTCTAGTTTTCCTTTTGGCCTGGTACGTCCTGATCCATTCAGTGTATTAGCTCTTCCACAAGCATTTACTTCATAAAAGTTTTTTTAAAATTCAAAATTCAAAATACAGGGGTCAGAACAGTCTGACAACATCAATTCACTCCAGCCAAACCTGTGCAACAAATGGAGTAGTGATAATTCCAACACGGCCAATGGAGCTGCAGGCACCCACAGCAATGGCTCGTGTAATTGTGGGAAAAACCTGCATCCAGGTAAAGAGTAGTGTAAAGAAGAAAGTACAAGGAAAGGGTGGGGAGGAAAAAAAACTTTCATGGGAGGGGAAAAAAGGACTATCAAATTTTAGGACAATCACGACAGGTTTCACCCTCGGGTCATTTTCACCACAGCATCATTTAGTGTCAATCAATGAATGCTGAGCTATCATGATGATTTAACGTTCAATTTCAAGGTGGACTATATCTTCCTGAAGCAACAGTCATACCAAATGTATGTGTTTGTTCGGTGGCAGAGGTTATATTTTCAGAGGTTCGGTGGCAGAGGGAGGGGGAAGGGGAGGAGGGGCAAGGGGAGGAGGGGGAGGGGGAGGGGGGAGGGAGGGGGAAGGGGAGGGGGAGGGAGAGGGGGGAGGGGGAGGGGGGAGGAGAGGGGAGGGGGGAGGGGGAAGGGGAGGGGGAGGGAGAGGGGGGGAGGGGAGGGGGGAGGAGAGGGGGGAGGGGGGAGGGGAGGAGAGGGGGGGAGGGGGAGGGGAGGAGAGGGGGGGAGGGGAGGAGAGGGGGGAGGGGAGGAGAGGGGGGAGGGGAGGAGAGGGGGGAGGGGAGGAGAGGGGGGAGGGGAGGAGAGGGGGGAGGGGAGGAGAGGATGGGAGGGGAGAGGGTTGGGAGGGGGGAGGGGGAGGATGGGAGGGGGGAGGGTAGGATGGGAGGGGGAGGGCAGGAGGGGGGAGGGGAGGGGGAGGGGGGAGTGGTAGGGGGAGGGGGGAGTGGGAGGGGGGAGGGGAAGGGGGGAGGGGAGTGGGAGGGGGGAGGGGAAGGGGGAGGGGAGGGGGAGGGAGGGAGGGCGAAGGGGAGGAGGGGGAAGGGGAGGGGGAGGGAGGGGGGAGGGAGGGGAGGGGGAGGGAGGGGAGGGGGAGGGGGAGGGAGGGGGGAGGGAGGGGGAAGGGGAGGGAGGGGAGGGGGAGGGGGGAGTGGGAGGGGGAGGGAGGGGGGAGTGGAGTGGGAGGGGGGAGTGGGAGTGGGAGGGGGGAGTGGGAGGGGGAGGGGGGAGTGGGAGGGGGGAGTGGGAGGGGGGAGTGGGAGAGGAAGGGAGGGGGGAGGGGGAGGGGGGAGTGGGAGGGGGAGGGAGGGGGGGAGTGGGAGGGGGAGGGAGGGAGGGTGAAGGGGGGGGAGTAGGAGGGGGAGGGGGAGTGGGGAGTGGGAGGGGGAGGGGGGTCAGGCAGCTTCTTCTCGGTGGTCACCCATAAAATAGATTTGTAAAAATTTTGGTTGCTCACCTGGTTGAGGGTGGATAGAGCCAATGAGGTGGTATACCTGGCCTTGCACCTTGAATGTAGGCATGAATCCTTGCTCAGTGACGACGCGATCTGCTCCAAACGAAGTCATTTGGAACGAAGAGTTGTAATTACGGATTTCCTTCAGGAAGTGTCTGGATTGAGTCGTAGTTGATTGAAGTAGTTCTTTCAAAGGTTCCAGTGGAGATTGGAGAGAAGGCAAAAGGACATTGCCTCCCCCTGAAACACATTCCTGGTGTTTCTCCCTTCCATTTCAAGGCATGGCAAAACTGACAGGTGAACAACATGGAGCCAATATCAACGTTTGAGGAGTAGTCAGTGTTCGGATTGTAACTGAATGCAGCCTTCTCCCATGCAATGGCCAGCTGCCGTCTGCCTGATGGTTGCCAGTTGTTGAGTCGTTTTTGGCGCTGTTCTTCTGTCTCCTGCTGTCTGGCCCTCGCTACACTTTGTTGATTGGCATTCAGACGTGCCTCTGTCTCATCTTCTGTCTCTCGCTGTCTGGCCCTCGCCAGACATTGTTGATTGGCATTTAGACGTGCCTCTGTCTCATCTTCTGTCTCTCGCTGTCTGGCCCTCGCCACACGTTGTTGATTGGCGTTCAGACGTGCCTCTGTCTCATCTTCTGTCTCTCGCTGTCTGGCCCTCGCCACACGTTGTTGATTAGCGTTCAGACGTGCCTCTGTCTCATCTTCTGTCTCTCGCTGTCTGGCCCTCGCCAGACATTGTTGATTGGCGTTTAGACGTGCCTCTGTCTCATCTTCTGTCTCTCGCTGTCTGGCCCACGCCAGACATTGTTGATTGGCGTTTAGACGTGCCTCTGTCTCATCTTCTGTCTCTCGCTGTCTGAATCTAGAGACACGTTCTTGATTGGCTTGTCGATGGTGAAAAGTACCTTCATCGGCTTCATGGAGTCTCCGATCAGCGATTTTCCTTGCTCGGGAGGTTGAACGTGACAAATTTCTTTTCTTCGGTGCCATTGCCTTTATCACAGTCAGTCTTCCAGTCACTCACTCGTAGACAAATTCAAAATACTCGTAGACAAAATACCACGTTTACACGTGGTAAGAAACGACGCAAACGCACGATTGCTACTCTGCGTCGTGTCGTGGGCGTGGCCAACGTGGCCTCATGCTCCCAGGTGATTGGCTAACTCGAGCTCGAGAGAGCCATAATGCGCAACGTTATGGCAAAAAATATGGATCTGAAGATGAAAGAAAAAAAAAACCTATGTGCTGTGAATGGCAATGTTCGTCGCTCAAATGTGAAAAAACGCAATTGCGTGGCAAGGAACATCACGTGATCGCTCTGAGCGATGGATTGCAACTCTGCGTCCTGTCGTGGGCGTGATGAACGTGGCCTCATGCTCCCAGGTGATTGGCTAACTCGAGCTCGAGAGAGCCATAATGCGCTACGTTATGGCAAAAAATATGGATCTAAAGATGAAAGGGAAAAAAACCTATGTGGTGTGAATGGCAATGTTCGGCGCTGAAATGTGAAAAAAGGCAATTGCTTTTCGCTCTGAAATACGTGCGAATGCGTAACTGAGTTAATGGCGGCAAGGAACATCACGTGATCGCTCTGAGCGAATCAGCGCGCTGCTCTGCGACCGGTCAGATTCCGTGCATAAAGTCCTCGCTGAAATGCACTGAGGTAAAAATATGGTTAAAAAATATTATGAAATCAATTTTTAGGTCGGCCATGTTCGTCCCAGGCTCAATGGCCATGTCTGTGCCAAATATCAAGTACGTGAGCCTCTCCGTTTAGGAGTCTACCGGTAACATTACACACACACACACACACACACACACACACACACACACACACACACACACACACACACACACTGTGTTTTATATATATAGATGCACACAATAAATTTGCTGAAAGAAGAGACTATTGTGAAGTAAGCCTTTCCTGCAAACCAGACTGGTATTAAGGACAAATAAGAACCTTCACAATGAACAACAGATCAAAAAGTTCCTTTCTTTTAATGCAAATTGGAGCTTTAGGAGACATTTTTCTATATGTACTGCAATCTCACCTCTGTTGTATAGATGTAGAGGCTCTGAAATGAACCCGATATCATGGCCCGGGCTATGAACATCAGCACAGTTGTGACAGTCCTGTAAAACAAAAGTGCTTGTGGACAAAGTCTCATTCCTTGAGGACCGTAGTGATAAATGTTGGTTACTCAGATATAATTAGGAAGAGGGGCCAAGAGAAGGCCTGTGCCGTGTTGTGTATACAGAACTACCAGAATTTGGTTTTCATGACTAAGCCCAAAAGTTTGCAGAATTTGCTGTAGTATATTTTTCTTTTGTTTCTTTCACAAAGTCTCTTTGCTCTTTCTTTCTATCAAAACTTTTCATTTTTTAGGGTCAATTTTTTAAAATTATATATATTTTTAAATGTAATTTTTTTTAAATTTTATTTTTTCATTAGTAATACAAAGATTTTTATCACGAAGGCTTTCACAAATACCAAAAGTTTCTTTTTCATTGCCATCACATTATTGGATTCAGTTTATCATCATTATTATTAAAGGTAAGTTTCATAATCTTAATTATTTTTATGTTCATGAAAATAAATAGCACAAAAACAATGTACAAACATGTTAATTATGTGTACCGTTTGGCAAAACGGGGTGACAAATTATCATGCTCAAGTCTTATTACGTTTGCACATCGTGGAGTTATGGTTCACGGGGATTTTCAATAACATAGCGCCAGTGAACGGCAAGGCCCTCCTGCACAGAACATTGCCTCATTTAATATGGTAGGATTATCTTACCTGTCCCCCAACGCAGGCCAACACGAGCCTTCACGAGTAAGACAAGTCCTTCTTTCTACATTTTGGCAGCAGAACTAATCTCAGTCTACAAGGCTTTATTCCATAACTCAATGGAGTACTGCCTCTAACCTATGGGCTGGATCCCCAGCATCACATCTATCTCTCCTGCATTCTGTGAAAACGAAAGTTCTCAATGTTGTTAGAAATTTGCATGACGAGGACGAAACACGAGGTCTGCTGCTCTCACATTGCAGGCAACCCCTCGGTTTTAAAAACTGCATCTCCTCTGGTTTAGTTCCCTCTATTCTATCAACCCCCCCACACTCTTCAACAACTCCAGGATGTACACATTCTTCCAGTAACCCACTCCTGGTTAAACTTCCAAAATTCAGACTGAAGGCACACCTCAATTCTTGTTCCTCACTTCAGTGTGTGGAACTGCCTTCCAGAGGCTGTGATATCCCACTCTTCCCTCTAAAACTAACAAGTGTAGAAAAGATCATGCTTTTGAAGTGGGGATGATCTGAGATAGTGGTGAACAGCTGTCTTGAAGACCTAGAGGGAAGAATGAGATTGAAGAGAATGTGGAAGTTTGTTCCACAGGCAGGGAAAAAGAGGAACAAATGAGTGGAGGTGAGCAGTGATCCTAAATTTAAGTAGTTTCACCAGAGCAGTGACCAGGGAGGGTAAAAGCACAGAAAAAGCAGCATGTGCAAGACCAGAACAGAGGTGGTAGAAGACAGACAGACCTGACCTGTCTGCGATGGGAAGTGATAGGCCCATAGACTCAGCACGGGAGATTCCAATGATCTTCAAGACAATGGTTTCCATGGTGTCAAGCTGAGCAAGGTGTGAGGCAGGAGAGACAGACGAGAGGAAAGAGCAGTATTTCATCAAGCTGCAGATTAAGGCCTTTTTGGTGGATAGGAGTTCAGGGTATGCCAAGGAAGGACTTTGTATGATGGAGGATGCTCAGACAGTGACTGGCTTTGGAGGCCAACTTTGAAATGTGGCTTGCCCAAGAAATATCACGGCTGATGGTGAGACCCAGGAGTTTGAGCGACCGAACGTCCTCAAGGGGGTTGTTAAAAAAGTAGATGGGAGGGTTTGACATATGGTCCTTTTGGAGCAAGAGAGTATGAGATTTGTCAGGATTTAAGGACATATTCCAAGTAACCAGCTTGTGATTTTGTCAAGGTCTGAAGAGAGGGAAGAGGCTATTGACCGACTGTCTGAAGGATGGGAAATGTCACAGCAGAGGGTGAAGTCATTGGTAAATAAATAGAGGATTTTCCAGGGAGCCAGCTGATCATTAATGAAGATCACAAATAAGAGTGGGCCCAGAGCCTTTGTGAAAGATCTCGGAGGCCACCAGAGACTATCACAGACTCCTTGCAGGACAAGATACAACGCATTGTCAGGCGAAATCATGCCCGGTTGCCAGACCCTGATCCCACTGTTAAAGAACAGTTTGCGACTGGGCTTCAAGAACAGTTTGCGACTGGGCTTCAAGACTGCTCTGTCCTTCACGTAGTTACAATGAGACTTGGCAACTACCATCTATCTCATTCGCCGACCTCATGAAAGCAGCTATCATTTGGTCCGAAGAGGAAGAGTCAACATCTCAGTCTGCATGCAGTCAAGGCGGTAGACCTCCTGTGTCAGTACCTATCAAGAGAGACACCAGAACTCCGAAAACTGTTGGTTGAACTACTAAGGGAAATCATTTCCCTTCTGATACAGATCAAACACTGTCCCCAAGTAGAGTAATGCCAGCCTCACAGGCTAAATCCGAACCTGCAGGGAATGCACCGTACCTATTTTACTGATGCGGCCAACATTGGCAAATAAGGCAAAGCTTCCCGAACCAGGCAGAATTTTTTAGAAGAGTCTAATGTTGACAGTAGCCGAACAGTAGATGGCAGTGTATTGGGCTCCATGGAACAAAGCGATGTAGAATCCGACAATGAATGCCAGTAAGCAGATGTCCTGTGGCATGATTGAAGGATCACCGGAAACAGGTTACACTCGTAAAGAAGCTACTTCCTTACAGAGTAAATCACTATCCCTCACACAACACCCCAACCCCAGTCCTACCACCCATTCGTTGCGGTGAGCGGTGGTGGGGGAAGGAGGGAATGGGAGGGGTAGGGTTGGGAAACTTCAATATCTTTTGAATAAACCCGTCAGTAAAGCGACGAGCAGGATCTATTGGCTGTCGCTATGCTGTGGGCCAGTTCGTGAAGAACAATAACATGTTACGTGTTCCTCCCCGACCTCCTGGTCTTGGTATACCTCCGAACCCCGAGAGGAGCCACGGCAGAAAAATATATTATTCCGTGTCGAAATCAATATTGAAACCACACCAATGATTATCCACAAACCAAATAATGTATTAAAAAGCACACAGGAAGAACCATACAACCATGACAGCAATCAACCATATAATCAATCTTAAGATGGTACCATCTTTTCTCGTCACTTAACTCAAACTCACAGCACTCCCAGGGAATGGAACCAAGCACTCCTCAATGTCTCTATAACTCTCCAAGGCGAAGTTGATTCGCTCCAGCGATCGTTGGAACAATGTCCGATCAAGATCAATTGAGGCGTAGGCGGTCGAAGCGACACAGAAGTCACGTGGTCCAACACCCAGCAAACTCATGGTAGAATGGAAAATCCCCAAAGATGCGTGCCGACGTACACGTTCACCGCTCAATCAGCGAACCGCCGTGTAATCTTCAAATGCCGCTTTAGTGCACAGCCCTCCCCGGCAGACCACTGGAGGGTAAGACCAGCCGACGCAACAAAAACCTTTTCCGATGAACGCAGCGCGCGGGGAAAAATGGCGGACGGCTCTCACTCGAGCCGGAGCCTCTAGGCAAGGATTCTCCGGAACCTCAATGCCGATACCTGACTACGCAGGTTCCTCAATACTCTGGCGATAACACCTATCGCACGCACTTCCTTCAAGGTCTCAAAGTTCACTCGCAACGTTCGCTCGACCACGCCCGTTACAGAGCTTCGACACGCGTCTTCCCCGACCTTTGCCTCACGACCTCTTCTTCCTCGCTGGACGTCTTCCGGTGCACGATCCGATTTCCTGTTTCATTTTACCATGAGGGCTTTTAACCTTTTAATCACAATAACCATTTCCGTTAAACAACAATAATCGCCGTTTCCTTCCAACCCCGATAAGAATAATAATACCTAACCAGAAATGTTTCACGTGGATGAAAACCACCACCACGGAAGGGCCGAATCCGTAACACTCCCCCCCCCTTCAACAAAGAAAGTTTGAACACCGCGAAAACTTTCTTTGCAGGCAAACTCTTGAAACCAACAAACGTAAACTCACAACCCTAATCATCAATTCCGGTGAACAACAATAATCAAGATTTCCCAAAAATAAAGCAACAAACTTCGAACAACCCACAGAGATTTCCAAAGTTAATTGACTCTGGACAAAGCGTCAGCCACGACATTGTCCCTGCCCTTTACATGTTCAATTTCCCAGTTGGACTCCTGCAAAGCCAAACTCCATCTCATCCCCCTCTGATTTTACTTTTCGTTTCTTTTGAAAGAAGGTTAAGGGGTGGTAATCAAAATCCAAAGTCAAGCAAAACTACAACACTTTTCCCGGGAGGCCGAGCTGAAAGCCAGGTTCCATGGTGGTTGGGGTGGTGAGGCCTGGAAGTATTCACGACATGGATGCCTTTAGGAACGTAGAGTTCACGGTTAATCTGTGTAGGAATTTTTTTTTTTTTGCTCGGCTGCTCCGCAGCATTCAGTGCTTCAACTCTTTCTGACTTTCGTAATAATCACGGGTGGACCGCTTGTCACTGTAGTCACGTAAATAGCGGTCTCCCTCTCGGCCACTACCCTGATTATCATTCCTGCGGGAGCTGCCATAACCCGGGGAGCCTCCGTAGTAATATCAACTGCGGCCACCACCAAAACTACCGCCACGTTTTCCTCTTCTGTAGCCCCCTCGACGCCTACGGCCTGCCTTCTCTACGGCTATGGTCCGACCCTCCAAATCCTTACCATTCCAATCCGTCTCTGCCTCTTTGGCGTCCTTTGTGTTTTCAAACGTGACAAAGCCAAACCCTCTTGACTTTTGCGTTTCCCTGTCTTTTACCAGCCGCACATCCAGAAGCGGTCCATATTTGCTGAAAACAGAGGTCAGAACTTCTTCCTTTGTTTTGAAGTTCAGTCCACCTACAAATAACTTGTCAAATTTGTCACCATCCCTAACTGGTGTGGTGTTATTTTCCCTGCTGGGCTTTTTACCAACCATCGGGTTACCATAAACTTGACCACCGGCCAAATCATTCCCGATAACCAATGATACTCCCTCTACAGGAAGAGTGGCTTGTAAACCTACGGTGACCGGTCCCGACACCAAATCGGACTCCAAATGGATGACATGAAGTGGAGCTCTAACACAACCACCAATCCCCTGTAAACGAACACTATCACCAGTTGCCGTCTCCTCTGACAATGGCAAGATGCCTTGAAGCATTAAAGATTGATGTGCTCCTGTGTCCCTCAATACCCTAACAGGTCTCCGGGTAGTCGGGTCTCCGTCCAGTGACACCAACCCCTCTGAAATAAATGGTTGGTAACCCTTTTGAGGGCGATTACTCACATTTGCCATTGCATTCGGAGTTGAACTAGTCGAACTCCGCTCCTGATTTTCCTTTCCCAGAGCATAACAGTGGGACATCAAGTGTCCAGGTTTATGGCAAAAAGCGCAAGTAGGCCCAGAGGAGAATCTCGTGGTTTGTCTCGAGCCCCCCGGAGGATAAGTCTGCCTTGAAACTGCTGTCTTCGGATTTCTAGAAGTCGTGGTATCAGAGTGGTCCTCATATTCATCTTGAGGCCACCCCCATGAATTTTCGTTCTCCGCCCCTGATGTACCATAGCTCCCTTGGCTAGGTCTAGGCGAGAAGTTAGGTTTGTGGAACCCCATCCTGTGGGTTAAGGCATAGTCATCAGCCATGGCTGCTGCCTCATACAACTCTGGTACTTTCCTTTCCTCCAGATGAACTTTAATGTCCTCGTGGACACACTGTTGGAATTCCTCCACCAGGATAAATTGTCGCAATAGTTCGAAGTCTTTCCCAAACCCTTTTGAATCACACCACCTATCAAACATGGTTTCTGTCATTCTGGCAAACTCCACATGGGTCTCACTCTCCCTCTTCCTGGCATTCCCGATTTTTGCCGGTAAGCTTCAGGGACCAATTCATAGGCTTTGAGAATGTTTTTCTTCACTATCTCATAATCTGCACATTGGTCAATCGGTAAAGCCGAATAAATATCTTGAGCTTTACCCACTAGAACACTTTGCACTAATATGGTCGAGGACTCTTCAGACCATTTTAGCAGTTGAGCCACTTTCTCAAAGTGTGAAAAGAAATTGGCTACCTCCTTTTCATTGAAGGGTGGAACCAGCCTCACGTGTCTGCCAACATCCCAGGTGTTCTGACTAGGTGTCGAACCAGTCGGCATGGATGGTACCTCTCCCCTTTCTTTCATTACATCCAGCTCCTCGAGTCTAATTTCCTGCTGAAGCGCCATTTCACGGTCCTTTAACTCCCTTTCGGCTTTTCTCTCCTCTGCTTTTTTTCTCCTCTAACCTTTCGTGGAGTTCTCTTTCAACTCTCCTTTCCTCTGCTCTTTCTTGTGCTTTTTTATCTTCTAACCTTTCCTGGAGTTCTCGTTCAACTCTCCTTTCCTCTGCTTTTCTTTCTTCGAGTTCTCTTGCAGCTCTCCTTTCCTCTGCTTTTTCTTGTGCTTTTTTCTCTTCTAACCTTTCCTGGAGTTCTCGTTCCTGTTCTGCTCTTTCCTTTTCTGCTTTCCTTTCCTGGCTCTGCAATTGCATCTCCAATATCCGGAGCTCCACATTTTCTTGTTCCTCGGGTAACCAATCCAAGGCTCCCTCTTCCCATGTTCCTTGTCCCACCAGAGATTCTATCACCAATCTCTGCATCTCTGCTTTCCTCATATTCGTTCGAACCTCCAAGCTAAAATGTCTGGCCAATACCAAGAGGTCCGATTTTAATAACGCTCTGAACTGTGCCTCACTAGGGGTCACTGCAAACTTCTCTGCGTCAAACTCCATGGTGACTATTGTTAACAAATGTTAACCTTCACACAAGAAAAAAAAAAGTTTTTGGAAAAATTTGGGAATGTTGGAAAAATTTCCAAATTTGGGAATTCTGGGAATGTTTGGGAATTCTTTCCCAGACTAAATTTAGGGAATTTTATCTCCTGGACGCAGACCCAATTTCGAGCCCACGAGTCAATTGGACGAGCCCCCAATTTCTGTTACGTGTTCCTCCCCGACCTCCTGGTCTTGGTATACCTCCGAACCCCGAAAGGAGCCACGGCAGAAAAATATATTATTCCGTGTCGAAATCAATATTGAAACCACACCAATGATTATCCACAAACCAAATAATGTATTAAAAAGCACACAGGAAGAACCATACAACCATGATAGCAATCAACCATATAATCAATCTTAAGATGGTACCATCTTATCTAGTCACTTAACTCAAACACACGGCACTCTCAGGGAATGGAACCGAGCACTCCTCAATGTCTCTATAACTCTCCGAGGCGAAGTTGATTCGCTCCAGCGATCGTTGGAACAATGTCCGATCAAGATCAATCGAGGCGTAGGCGGTCGAAGCGACACAGAAGTCACGTGGTCCAACACCCAGCAAACTCGCGGTAGAATGGAAAATCCCCAAAGACGCGCGCTGACGTACACATTCGCCGCTCAATCAGCGAACCGCCGTGTAATCTTCAAACGCCGCTTTAGTGCACAGCCCTCCCCGGCAGACCACCGGAGGGTAAGACCAGCCGACGCGACAAAAACCTTTTCCGATGAACGCAGCGCGCGGGGAAAAATGGCGGACGGCTCTCACTCGAGCCGGAGCCTCTAGGCAAGGATTCTCCGGAACCTCAATGCCGATACCTGACTACGCAGGTTCCTCAATACTCTGGCGATAACACCTATCGCACGCACTTCCTTCAAGGTCTCAAAGTTCACTCGCAACGTTCGCTCGACCACGCCCGTTACAGAGCTTCGACACGCGTCTTCCCCGACCTTTGCCTCACGACCTCTTCTTCCTCGCTCGACGTCTTCCGGTGCACGATCCGATTTCCTGTTTCATTTTTACCATGAGCGCTTTTAACCTTTTAATCACAATAACCATTTCCGTTAAACAACAATAATCGCCGTTTCCTTCCAACCCTGATAAGAAAAATAAAATCTAACCAGAAATGTTTCACGTGGATGAAAACCACCACCACGGAAGGGCCGAATCCGAAACAAACATTTATATGGAAGACTGTGCAGTGAAGGATCTCTGGCTCTCTCATGGAGCTCAATCAGCTATCTTACGAGAATGCAAACTGCCCTCGGGGCATATGACAAACAAAGCCCCAATGAGCCAAGAGCAATAATAGACCTGAGGGAACTTCATAAACTTATGAAATATTCCCATATGCTGGTCCAGTTTATCATGATCTACCGACTAAATACAGACACAGTGGAACCAATAATTCAATTTTTGGCAAATAGGATGACTAATTGGTCCATTTGCAAAGCGACCAGTAGGCTCTGCTAGTATTCTAGTAATATAGATAACTACTTGAAGACTAGCTATCTGAGCTTGGACCACATTGGCCTGGCTTTGGTGTGGCTACAACTTCAAATCAACATGTAACTATGGGCCCGGCTTGGGTGTGGCTTTTTTTTTTTTTTTTTTTTTTTTTTTGTATACAAGATCGAGGCTGGTGAAAGAGCGAACATTAATCACACAGAAAGACAAACCGACACATAAAACATATAACATCGGGAGCGGTAGACAAGATGGGGAGAGAGGGGGAAGGACACAAACACAACATTTGAGAGCAGGGACCGAGAGACATGGAGACATCGAGAGATCTGAGAGAGGGCGAGGGCTTTGGTGGGGGGCATGGGAAGGGGGGGGGGGGGGGTTGGGGGAGGTATAAAACATATGGACACTGCCAGGACTTCCAGGAAAGAAGTTGGAATTTCAAACAAGGTGGATCTGGGGTGAATTAGCGGGGGTAGAAAAGATCAAGGTTTTGGATGGGGGAAGATAAGAGATGGTGGTGAACAGCTGTTTTAAAGACCTGGAGGGAGGAGTGGGATTGAAGGGAGTGAGGGAGTTTGTTCCAGAGGCGGGAGAAAAGAGGAATTGAAAAAGTGAAGGTGAGCAGAGAGCCGAGATTTCGGCAGTTTAACCATCAGAGGGTTGCTGGCAGATCTTGTGCGACCTGTAGGAATATTTGGGGGACAGAGCACAGAGAGAGCTGGGGGTGCAAGGCCGGAGAGGAGTCGGTAGAAGACAGAAAGACCACCTACCTGCCTGCGGTGAGTGAGTGAAAGGACCTCAGAGATAGCTTCATCACGGGAGATTCCAATAATTCTGAAAGCTTTGGTTTCAACAGCGTGAAGCCGAGCTAGGTGTGAGGCAGGAGCACCGGCCCATAGGGGAGAACAGTATTCCATTGAGCTGCGGATGAAAGCCTTGTATGTGGTGAGGAGCTCAGGTGTGCCGAGGAAGGACTTCGCACGACGGAGGATGCCCAGTCGCCGACTGGCTTTGGAGGCCAGCTTGGAAATGTGGTTTTCCCAAGAAAGATCATGGCAGATAGTGAGACCCAAAAGCTTGAGCGACAGAACTTCTTGGAGAGGATTGTTGAGAAAGTAGATGGGAGGGTTGTCCAGTCGATCTTTTCGGAGAGACATAGTAAGAGTGTGGGATTTGTCAGGATTCAAAGACATGTTCCACTTGTTTGACCAGTCTGTGATTTTGTCTAAGTCTTCAGAGAGTGAGGAGGCTGCAGACTGCCGATCTGAGGGAAGAGGAATGAAGCGGCAGAGAGTGGAGTCATCAGCAAAGAGATAGAGAGGATTTTCAAGAGAGTCAGAGAGATCATTGATGAAGACCAGAAAAAGCACAGGGCCCAGAACACTGCCTTGGGGAACTCCAGCCTGAACAGGAAGAGGAGATGAGAGAAACCCATTCAGGGCCACACGTTGACGACGACTAGAGAGGAAGTCCGCCAGCCATGCGTGGAGATTTCCATGGATACCAAAGGAGGAGGGTTTGGTGAGCAGAGCGGGGTGCCAGACCGTATGGAAGGCACGTGATATGTCGAGGGAGACAGCTCTAATTTCCTGTTTGGCATTGAGGACCTCCATCCATTGTTGAGACACCAGAAGCAGCATGTCCAGAGTAGAGTGACCTGGTCTGAAACCAAATTGATGATCAGAGATCAAGCCATTGGAGAAGAGGAAAGATTTCATATCCGAAGCAATGATGGATTCCCTGACTTTGCTGATAATTGGGAGAAGGCTGATTGGTCTGTAGTTGCTAGGATCTGTTTTTGCACCTTTTTTGTGCAAAGCGGTGATGTTGGCTGATTTCCAAGCAGATGGCAGTTGACCTTGAGCAAAAGAGAGGGTGAAGAGAACAGAGAGAGGGTGAGATAGAGCGGAAGAGCAGGATTTTAGGACCCGTGGGCTGATGCCGTCGGGTCCAGTTGCAGAATCAGAGTCGAGCGTTGACAGAAACTTTTCCACCTTGTCAGGAGGAAAGAACATGGAGTCCAGGAGCAGCTGGGTACGACTGGGTATGGTGGGTACAGAGAGGGATGGGTTTTGGACACAAGATTTAGAGGCAAACACAGAGTTGAGGCATTCAGCTTTTTCACGTGCGGAGTCAGCTGTGTAGCCATTTGAGATAAGGGAGTGGATGGAGGGGGAACAAACACCAGAAACGGATTTGACCAGACGCCACCAGGATTTGGAAGAGGGAGACAGATAAGAGAGTTCGGTCTTGAGAACGGAGAGATATTGTTTCCTGGCTCTCCTGAGGGTGGACACACACTTGTTTCGGGCTTTGTGAAAGGAAATGAGATTTCCTTCCGTTGGATTTGCTTTCCAGGAGACGAAGGCAAGTTGTTTCTGGGCAACAGCCTCACCACAAGATTCCGTGTACCATGGACGGGAGGAAGGGTATGACAACTGAAGACGAGATGGGATAAATCTGTGCATGAGAGAGAGCAATTTACTTTGGAAGAATTCCCAGGATGAGTTGATGTCAGAGGTGGTAGAGATGGGAGACCAGTCCAGATGATTGATGGCTGCTTGAAGACCGTGCCAGTTGGCCTGAGTGAAATGCCAGACTCGTCGACGCTGAGAGCAGGCTCCCTGAGAATGGTCAGAGAGATGTCCACTTTAACAAGGACATGATCAGATGATCCGATTGGAGCAGAAGAAGAGCAACAGACATTTTCAGGGAAGTTAGTCATAACCAAGTCCAGAAGAGAAGATGCTCCGTTGACTGAGATCCGGGTCGGGAAATTGACAGATTGCGTCAGTCCCAGTGCTGTGTCAGTGTCAGTCCCTGTCAGTCCCAGGCTTTAAATCAACATGTAACTCTCTGGGCCTGGATTGGGCATGGCTTCAAATCAACACGCAACTCTGGGGCTGGCTTGGGTGTGGCTTCAAATCAACATGCAACTCTCTGGGCCCGGCTTGGATGTGGCTTCAAATCAACATGTAACTCTATGGGCCTGGCTTAGGTGTGGCTTCAAATCAACATGCAACTCTCTGGGCCTGGCTTGGGCGTGGCTTCAAATCAACATGCAACTCTCTGTGCCTGGCTTGGGTGTGCCTTCAAATCAACATGTAACTCTCTGGGGGCCTGGCTTAGGTCTGGCTTCAAATCAACATGTAACTCTCTGGGCCTGGCTTAGGTGTGGCTTCAAATCAACATGTAACTCTCTGGGCCTGGCTTAGGTGTAGCTTCAAATCAACATGTAACTCTCTGGGCCTGGCTTGGGTGTGCCTTCAAATCAACATGTAACTTTTACCCGGTAAGTGTCGGTACGGCATCATGTTTCAGCAATTGCCGAGGATGTTTCTCAAGTAGTGAGCATGTTGATTTAAACACAAACGCTGATGTCTCAAAGTGGTCTTCACAAACACGATATTTTGAATGAACATACGTTTTGATGTTGAATTTGGTTGTTCCTAGGGTTTTCAACCACAAAGCACATGATCATTGACGATCATTTCGTGGGTTAGGGATGCAAAAAAATGATTTCTCAGTTCTGTGGGCAAAGTTCTCGACGATTCAAAAAGTTAAATTCACTCAATCAATCACTCTCCCTAAGAGACCATCGTATGAGGCCAAGCTCAAATCATGTCCCCATCCAACACCCCAAGTATTTCATTAATATCACAACATAATCTCTTCTTTTCCACTTCTAGGGATACTGGTGCAAACATCAGCATTAGCCTCCTGCACCACAAACATGAAGTGAGAGTAAAGAATGATGAAACAAATTTACCTGTTGACACAAGCCATCATGCACAAGAGGCTGACACAGAAGAGTAGCAGAGTACCAATAAATGTACGTTTCCTTCCCAGAACATCTGCAGCCCAGGTTGCAAGAAGAATTCCTGTGGTCAGATAAGTGATTAAAAACAGGCACGTAAGATGTTATGCTACGAGAATGAACAACTGCCAATTGCCAATTTCTCAGTAAGAACTATTTCACAATGATTCACCTGATCCCATTCATAGAGTCGTTGGAAACAGCATCAAAGGCCATAGAAATACTGCATATAGTAAAATATGTCGAATCACACTCACAGACACTCTTTGCTTCCTGTCACTAATCCAGTTTCCAATCCAGTTAGTTACCTGACCAGCCACTCCACCAGCCCTCACCTTGGCTAACAACCTCCCTCTGAAAGTCTAGATATACTACATTCACGACACATCCCTCGTCTACCAGGTCAGAAACCGCTTCACAGAACTTCAATCAATTTGTGCTTGACTACCATTAATTAGCTTGAAATTATTTAAATGTTTTCCGATCCGTTCCTCAGCTAATGTCTACAACACCTTCCCCACAACTAAAGACAAGCTAATAGGTCTATCGCTCCGCAACTCTTCTACGTAACCTGTATTAAACAACGGTGTTACAGTTGCTACTCTCCGATCCTCTGGTACCTTTCCTGACTCCAACGAGCTGTTAAAGATATCCGCCAACATCACTCACACTTATCTGCTCCGCCACGTCCCTCAATACTCTTGGTATGCACATTATCTGCCCCCCTGAAGATTGATTTTTCTAGCTGTTTTTTCACTTGGATCTCTCTTAAATCCCCCCCCCCCCCCCCCCCCCAAATAGATGCTCTCAGCTATTAATATTAAACCACTTAACTGTCCCTGTGTAAATGTAGAACAACCTATTCAATAAGCCTAGCATATCACCCTCATCTTCACCTAATTCTCCTGTGCTATTCCTCAATCGGCCCACACTCCTCTTAACCCTTTCCTTACTTCTTAGAAAGTTAGTGTCTTTTTGTGTACAGAGTCAACGCTCATGGAAGAGGTAGAACACAGCTGTCTTATTCCTCCTTTCCGCAATGTTGATGTCCAACCCACTCTCCCACCTGCCCCCTTCTCCGCCAAATCCCACATACCCTTTGGTAGTCGGTAAACTTGCCGCCCCTTGTTGTTGAACTCCTCCAGGAGCCTCAACCCTTGGATTTAAAAAAAACAACAACTTTATTTTCATCACAAACCTCAATATAGTTGTATGCCTAAAGTAATATACCTTGAGTAATTTGTAAGAAAGTAACAGATTTTGTGACTGTCTCGAACGCCAGCTAGGTTCCATTCCTCATCGAAGTGCAGGCCCTTTTAGCCCAGATCCTCTCCAAATGGTGGGTCCACATCAGCAGATCTAAGACCTCAGGTGTCTATACACTCAGTCAATCCAGCATTGCAACATCACTATCTAACAGAGTAAACCATGTAGCTTTACCTATGGATGTTTACCTGCCTTATTATAGCCTTTATTGTATTGTCATACATTTGTAATCCTTATCACACATTTCATGACTTAACCAGACATGTGATATCTCAAATTTACACATTAGCAACGAACACAAACACGAACACACACACGAAGATAGCTCCTTTGAGACCTGGTAAGTCTCCATTCCATCTCCTGAAAACCAACCACGTGGGGAGATAGCAGGCGCCAACAACAACAACACACACACACACACACACACACACACACACACACACACACACACACACACACACACACACACACACACACACACACACACACACACACACACAAAGGTGGATACTTTGAGACCTGGGAGGGCTCCGTTTTCCATCTTCTGAAATCCGCACATGGAGATAACGACCAACGTCACACAGAAACACACACACGCATGAACACACAAACCAAAGTCGCATCAACAGAAGAAGCCTCACACACATCGATCCCGCTTCCGGTCCGGTCTGAAGAGGACGCAGGCGTCACATGCTCGCCGCTTCTTCGACTGGGCCACTGTCTGTGGCTTGCTTTTTTGGTGGTCGTGCGGATTTTTTGGCTATTGAGTCTGCCCTCCGCATAGTCCCGGCTCTGCTCCCTGCTTCGCCTACCCGGCTCCTTCGCCTGCTCGCTGTTTCCTCGGGCTCGCTCTCGTGGGTTGTGTCCTTCGCAGCGGTGTAGCGGTGGTTTTCCCGCCGTGATCTTGATTTGTAGCGGCGGCGGTTGATTGCCGCTGCATTTCCCGCTTTGCCGTGATCAACCTTGGCCTCGTGATCGTCTCTTTGCTCCTATCTGCCCTCTGCTTGGTCCCGACTCTGCTCCTGGCTTCACCTACCTGGCTCCTTTGTCTCCTTCGTTTCCTTGGGCCTGCTCCCGTGCGTTGGGACCATTGTTTCACCTCCTCAACCTTGGCCTCGTGCTCGCCTCTCCGCTCCTGCCTGGCATGGCTCTGCGGTACTCCGCCGCAAGGCTCCTTCTGCTCAATACCCGCTCCACCCCATCATGCATCTCTGCCATCAAATCAAATGGACTCCTCCGACGACCCAGGTACATTCACCGTGGCTCCGGTCATAAGTTTGTATATGTACAATCAGGTCACTCCATCCCCGTCCTCTGGTCGGCTCAGCGCACTCCCACTCATCGTCCCAGCGCACCTAGTCACGGCAACGCACAAAATCGCACCTCCTGCCTGCGAACCCTGGCTAAATCACCTGAATTCATCCCCGCTGTTCAAACCAACATCAAGCTCACCCTGTTCAACACCCGGTCCCTCAACAACAAATGCCTCATCCTCAACGACTACATCCTGGATAACAAACTGGACTTTCTCTGTCTCACCGAAACCTGGCAACAACCACTGGACTACTACACGCTCAACCTCACCACACCTAATGGATATTCCTACGTCAATAAACCACGCTCGGAGGGCCGAGGTGGTGGAATTGCCATTATCCACCGTCAAGACATCAGGACCAGCCTCATCCCCTCATCCTCATCCTTTGAACACCTGGCTTTTAAACTCTCTGGTCGCACGCAGTCAGTCATGGCTGTCGTCTACCGCCCTCCCAAACCACACCCATTATTCCTGTCTGACTTCTCCTACTTTCTGACCCAGCTATGTTCCCTCTCCCCCTCAATCCTCCTCCTTGGTGATTTCAATATCCACATGGACTGCACTGACTCCACAATAACCACTGACTTCACTGATTTACTCACCTGCTTTAACCTCACTCAACATGTCAACTTTCCTAAGCATTTCCGTGGTCACATTTTGGACCTTGTCTGCTCCACTGGATTAATTTTGCACCATCTCTCTGGCTCCGACCTCACCCTCTCTGACCACTTAGCCATCACTATGACCATCAACATCCCCACCCCAACACCAAGACATTATCGCACTATCAACTTCCGTAAGCTAAACGCTCTTTCACCTACCTCATTCTCATCCACCCTCTCTGAAAAAATGTCCACTTCTCCCTTCATTGACCTCCACACCCCTTCCGACCTCACTGACTACTACAACCACACTCTCTCCTCCTGCCTTGACCAGCTTGCGCCTGTAAAAACCAAAACAGTTTCTTTCACCCATTCTGCTCCCTGGTTTACCCCTGAACTCCGCCTGATGAAAACTCGTGCTCGCCAACTTGAAAGACTCCGCAATAAAACAGGTCTCACAGTTCACTCCCAAGCCTACAAGGACCACCTACAACACTACAAAGATGCCCTCTCCCACGCCCGCTCCGCCTACTACTCTCAAATTATCCACTCTGGCTCCGGAAACCCAAAAGCACTCTTCTCGACAATAAACAAACTCCTCCGCCCCCTGGACACCACCACCCAGTCATTCACAGTAGACAACTGCATCTCCTTCCTTTCTTTCTTCCAACGCAAAATTGACAACATCTACAACAGCTTGACCACCGCCGCACCCACTCCCCCTCCAACCACCTGCCCCCCCTTATCCTGCCTTCCCCTGTCTCAATTCTCCCCGGTCTCCCCTACTGACCTCTCTGAACTCCTCATAGGAATGAAAACTGCCACCTGCACTCTTGACCCCATCCCCTCCAGCTTTGTCAAGGCCTCCCTCCCTGCTCTCTCTCCACTTATCATTGCAACAATAAACTCCTCCCTGTCTACAGGCATCGTCCCACCATCCCTCAAAATTGCTGCTGTTACCCCCATTCTAAAAAAACCTGGTCTAAACCCTGACACCCTAAACAACTTCAGACCCATCTCCAACCTACCCTTTCTGTCGAAAGTTGTGGAACGCGCTGTAGCCACTCAACTCAAACATCACCTATCTGCCAATAACCTGTATGAAACATTCCAATCCGGATTCCGCTCCAACCACAGCACTGAAACTCTCTCCTCAAAATCACCAACGACCTTCTCCTCTCCTCTGACGCTGGCAACCTCAACATTCTCGTCCTCCTCGACCTCAGCGCTGCCTTTGACACCATCGATCACACCATCCTCCTCACCCGACTTGAATCCACCTTTAACGTTACCGGCACTGCCCTCTCTTGGATTAAATCATACCTCTCTGACAGACGCCAGTTCATCTCCATCAATAACTGCAAATCCCCCACTGCTCCCCTCCCCCAAGGTGTCCCCCAAGGTACAGTTCTTGGCCCCCTCCTCTTCATCCTTTACCTGTCCCCCCTCGGTCACTTAATCCGCCGTCATGGTCTCCAATTCCACTGCTTCGCTGATGACATCCAGCTTTTCATCTCCACCAAGTCCGTCTCCACCGACACCCACTCCATCCTGACAAACTGCATCTCTGAAAAAAAATCCTGGCTTCAAATCAACTTCCTCAAACTTAACTGTGATAAATCTGAAATAATCATCATTGGCCCAAAAACGCTCACAAAATCCACCCATAACTTTGCCCTCAACATCGACGGTATCCCAGTATCCACCTCCCCTCTCATCCGGAATCTTGGCGTCATCTTTGACCAAACCCTCTCCTTCGACAAATACACTAAACAGATCACAAAGACAGCCTTCTTTCACCTGAAAAACATCGCCCGTCTCCGCTCATCCCTCTCCTCCACGGCTGCAGAAACCCTCATCCATGCCTTCATCACCTCCCGTCTGGACTACTGCAATAGCCTCCTCTATGGTTCACCCTCAACAATCACCAATAAACTCCAATACATTCAGAACTCCGCTGCCCGTCTACTCACCCATTCCCGGACCCGTGACCACATCACCCCCGTCCTTTACAAGCTTCACTGGCTCCCCATCTCCCAGAGAATCCAGTACAAAATCCTCCTCTTGACCTACAAAGCCCTCCATAACCTGGCCCCATCCTACCTGGCTGACCTCCTCTCCAGACACACTCCCACCCGCAATCTCCGCTCTGCTGGTACCAACCTCCTGACCCCCCCCATCCGGACCAAATTCAGATCCTGGGGGGACAGGGCCTTCTCCATCGCTGCTCCCACCCTCTGGAACTCACTACCTCACACCATCAGAGACTCCTCCTCACTCACCACATTCAAAACATCACTCAAGACCCACCTGTTGAGCACTGCATTCAACATTCAACCCACAGCATTTAACCCCTGACTATCACTTCTCCTTCTCCCTCCTTTTGCTTTAAATATTTCCCTATTGATTCTTGTCTTTTTGCAATTGTTGTTTTCATGTTTTGTTATGCATTATGTTTTGCACTCTGTCAAAGCGCCTTTGGGCTTCATGAAAAGCGCTGTACAAAATAAATGAATTATTATTATTATTATTATTATTACACATGCATGCACACTTTCATACGCACACACACAAATTGCTCTCCCAGACGGGTTTTGGGAGAGCAACAGTGAATGCACATTCATCATCAGTGAATGCACATCATTCCATGCTGCACAAAATTTTGTTTCCCAATAAAATGTTTACTGCTATTTTTTTTTTTTTAAAAACAGGAGTGCAATAATATATATTCATCATATTATCACACCTGGTAACTCAGCTAGAGTTGTCCACACCATGGTGACATAGTCTGCCGGTTTCAGTATCTGGCACAGCTGTATGCAATTTGCGCTTTCAGTGTCAGCCTCGTTGCTCGCTGTAGACGTGTGAACAGAAACATACGTACAACTGATTTTTATACCGAGTTGGGAATTAGCACAATTTATCAAAGTACAAACGTGTGGGAAATGTCTCATTCCTATGGTTGTTATTTTCAGAGGACATTATAGTCTGGGAGCCAGATATAATAACCCCACCTACATATTAAGTCCGACATCATATCCCCACTCCTACCCCTCACCCTCGCCGATTCCACCCATGCCCCCGACAGTGGCAAAGGTTTAACTACTCTACATTTGAAAAAGGGATACTTTAGAAACATTTTTAGGGTGGGTATCACCTGCTGACTGATCACTGATCTGAGATACATAAGAAATCATACATCATCGTGATAGCAGAAAACAAAATGAACTTGACATTTGCACCAATATGCAACACTTATTAAAAGTTGCCTCCACGATGGTGTATGTATGTATGTATATATATATATATATATATATATCAGCCTATATATAACTGTGAGAAATAGTAGAAACTCCACAGTACGAGCAGGGCCTTATTTGCATTAAATAAATAATCTGGAGATTAAATCAGACGCGGACGTAGCTTCAGGACGTCGATCTTTAATTTTCGACCAACAAAGGTCTTCTTCTTAGTCGTCCCCATATATATAGGACGAGAGACAGAGAGACAGAGAGACAGAGAGACAGAGAGACAGAGACAGAGAGAGAGAGAGAGAGAGAGAGAGAGAGAGAGAGAGAGAGAGAGAGAGAGAGAAAGAGAATTGAATTTGCAACACCATTTATTTCACAAAAAAACACACCAGGTCAAGTTACATTTTTACAGGAGAGAAAAAAATAGAAAAAAACAACAGTTCTTAATGTTAAAAAGAAAAGTACAAATTCGATTCATTCACAACACATAAGGCTTCATTAATACACCATTTGCATTCAAAGAGTTTGACATTTTCATTCGCCACATAATAATCAAACTCTAACCTTACTCTTGCAGACACCAGCCCTTTAAACATAGGAACAACATCAAACCCATGCCCATTATCAATTTTAATTTTCCTCGATTTATATATTGAATATTTTGCTACAGCAGCTAAGAAGTTTAGGAGGACACCAGAGTCCTTGCAGGAGGGTCTGAAAGATACACCAAAAATAAAAGAATGTGAAGTAAAAGGAAAAGACAACTGATCAAAAAGGTGTGTGAGAATCAAGAAAAGAGGTATTAGTCTTTCGCATTTCACATAGGCATGAAAGAGATCCTCCTTCTGTACACAGAAGGGGCATGCTACTGGCACTGAGCTGTCAAGATGATGAACAAAGGTGTTCGTAGGGAGAGCCCAATGTGCTAGTCTCCACTGGATATCTGCGAGGAACCCGTAAATAGGTAATTTGTACATATTGGGCCACAGTGGCGTGGCAGGAGACCCTGGCCCTAACCTTTCGGACCACAAGGCCACTCGCGCCACTCCGGAGAAGGATGATGCTTGGTTTTCTCGAAGGAGCTTGTGAATACCCGCCTTTGTTACCAAGTGAAAATGAGATACAAGTTCACCATTCGACTGGAGAGCTGGGAGCACCTTAATTTCAGGGAAAGACAGCCGAACATCCTCGACATTGTTTATACCTTCCCAGCCAATATTTAACTCCTTAAACTTCCTCTTGACGATGCGTATAATTTGGCTGACAATACGCACGGATCTTAAACCAAGAATGGCCGCCACCCTGCCAGCAGACATCCATTTTGTCCCAGATGTATCCCTCAGGTCACAAACTTTGCCAATTCCTCCTTGAGTAAATTTCCTAATCAAAGTCGGACTATGAGGAATGCATGGAAAAAACCCGTTATAGAAAATAGGCTCTTGGATAAACATCCGGCAATTATAAGCCTCAAGGCAACGATGAACCCCAAAACCTTTCCAAACTCTCAGCAAACCCTGATAAAAAGTTGGGATTGAAACTAAGCTGACACGGTCAAGGTTCACCAGGAACAAGTGCCTATCATAACACAGGCCTCCCGCTTGTTGCAACAAGAAAAACGCAAATGAGCGCCAGGGCAGCTCTTCAGCATACAACAGACGTTGCACAGACTGTAGGCGAAAAGCCATAAGCCGGGTGGACACCTCCACAATTCCATGTCCACCCTCCTTCCGAGGATGGTACAGTATTTGCGGCCGAAGCCAGTGGTATCCATTCCAAAAGAAATTAACCAAGACCCGCTGGATGGCTGGTATCAACTCCTTGGGTGGCTGCAAGGCAATTAGTTTATGCCATAATCTTGCTGCTATCAAGTTATTTATAACAAGAGAGCGGCCTTTATAAGAAAGAGATCGCAGCAGTCCTTCCCATCGTTTCAACCGGTGTGTAATTTGTTCAATCATTCCTTCCCAGTTCTTCGTTTCTACTTCCTGGTTGCCAAGATAGACACCAAGATATTTGACTCCATCTGTTTTCCACTCTAGATTATGTGGGAGTGACGGTGGCAGTGTTAAAGAAAGGTTATCTGAACCGCACCATAAGGCTACACTCTTGCCCCAATTTACTTCGGCGGAAGAGGCCGCAGAGTAGTCTTTAAAGCAACGCTGCACCGCAGCAACACTACTTGGGCCCTTAATCAGAACACATACATCATCAGCATAAGCTGTGACCACAAATCTTGAACCAAAAACGGCTCCCACATCCTGGGTTATTCGCTGCCTGATGGATGCTAAGAGTGGTTCAAGGGCAATTATATACAGAAGTCCAGAAAGGGGACACCCTTGACGGATACCCCGACGGAAAGGAAAAGGGGGACATAAACTGTTGTTTACTTTCATCATGCAGAAGGTGTTAGTGTATAACAGCTTGACATAGGAAATGAAAGTTTCGCCAAAACCCATCCGCTCCAGAACAGAAAACAAATATGTATGATCAACACGATCAAAAGCCTTTGTTTGGTCAAGAAACAACAACCCAAAACTGGCACGCAAGTACTTATTACAAGAAATAATATCCCTTATCAGAAAAATATTGTCATAAATTGACCTTCCTGGTACACAGTAGGTCTGGTCAGGGTGCACAATAGAGCTGATCACAGTTCCCAAACGGTTTGCTAAGGCCTTCGACAAAAGCTTGTAATCCGCACACAGCAATGAGACAGGCCGCCAGTTCTCGACTAGTTGAGTGTCCCCAGCCTTTGGCAACAGGCAAATGACTGCTCTTCTGCAGGACAGGGGAAGCTCTCCAACATGAAGGCATTCATCAAATACCTCAAGCAGGTCAGGTCCCACAAGTTTCCAAAAAGTCTTATAGAACTCTCCGGGCAAACCATCAATCCCAGAGGCTTTACCATCCTTCAAGCTCCGCATAGCAGTTTCAAGTTCAGCAGCCGAAACTGACATGTTCAATGTGCGTTGCTGGTCTTCCTCAAGTCTTGGAAGCCCGGTAGTCAGCTCCTGCAAGGTCTCATTACTTATGCTCTGGGGGGAGTACAAGTTTGTATAAAAACCCTTCAAAACAGACTTAATCTCCTGTTGGGAGGTCACTATTGGCCCAGTAGCAGCACGTAGCCCATGAATCTGTTGTGATTTTTTAACAGAGTTCTCCAAACCAAACAAGGCCTTATTTGGCATATCCAACGTTAAATAACTCATTCTCATGCGTACCAGGGTGCCCATTGCTCGCTGCCGTACCAGTTCAGTCAACATTGCCTTTTTAGTCCATAGCAGCCGGTCACCTGTAGTGTCTTTCCCAGCCGTATTAATGTTTTCCTCCAGGGCTGCAATTTCAGCCTTTAATGAATCAATCGAGAGATTTTTCAATTTAGTGGCATAAAGACTATATTGTTGACAGAACGATTTGACCTGACCCTTTGCGAGGTCCCACCACAGTCGAAGGTTAGCATGTTCAAATTTGGAGGACCGAATTCTTTCCCACACGGCTCGAAAAGCCTCTTTGAATCTCATATCATTCAGCAGGTGGGTATTAAGTGACCAATACGCACTACCCCCTGAGGTCAGAGGCAAATTAAAACCCATTGAAACCAGGTAATGGTCTGTGAAACCAGTTGGGAGTATCTGGGTTGTGGCCATCACATTTAGCATTGGCTTATTCACGTAGAATCTGTCTAGCCTTGCCATTGATATCCTCCCATCATGGCATCTGCACCACGTATAGCACCGTGAAGTTGGGTGTTGCAACCTCCAAACATCTTTCAAATGCTGATTTTTGATGATGTTCTCCAAAATCCTCATAGAAGCTGGATGGGGTTCATGACCGGTCCTGTCTACGGAAGGATTGATAGTGCAATTGAAATCACCAGCAACACAGATGAAAGCGGTTGTATCCAGTCCTTTTACAAAGTCATGCAGAGTGGAAAAGAACACTCTTCTTTCCATGGGCTCACTCGGTGCATATACGTTCACAATGATGATCCTTTGCGTGTTGCAATAGAAATCCACCGCTATCAGATGTCCCTTATAAATTTCCTTAAAGACAATCTTCCGAGCAGGGATTCTATCACTCAAGGCGATGGCAACACCAGCTTTGGGTGTGGTAAACCCACTCAGCCACCACTGCCCTCGATAAAGTTTTCCCCATTCAGCAACCAGGGTGTTCGTAGCATGAGTCTCCTGTATCAGGATGATGTCGGCTTTCACCCTCTCCATCGCCTGAATTGTCTGAATTTTTCGTAAGGGGGTACAACCCCCATTGATATTCAGGGATGCGATACATATCTTTCGCAAAGCCATTTACAAAGGTAACTCACCCTCCGCCTGCAATTCCTTATTCGCCTTTGTGACCGCTTTCCGAAGACGCTGAAATTGGGCCTCCGAGATTTCCATTGGGTCATTTCTTTGCAGGAGGGGTCTTGCAGCCCTGATGAAAGTTTTCACATCGGGAAAATGGTCTTTGATCACAACGTAGCGTTGCCTAAACGTCTCGTTTAGGAAACTGATGACGTTTTCCTTTGTTGCTTCCATCTGTTCTTCTCCCTGATGATCATTCACAGACACAAGGCTTTGAGCTTCCTCATCCAGCTCCCTAACCACATCAGCGTTGAAACTCCTTTGTTGTGTGTCAGGAGCAGGCACACCTTCTGTGTCATCACCACTGCAGTCTTCTTGTTGCATCACAAGGGGCACATCTGTGCCACCACTGCTGCCTATTATAGGTCTGCTTGGACCATCATCCTTGGTCGTTTCAACCGGATGTGAGCAACAACCGTTGTCACTCAGGCCCTGGGACTGCTCGTTGTCACAAGGGACAATGGTGCCATCATCACAACCAATACTGCTGCATTGATTTTCTTCAACAAGAGCAAGGGGTGAAGTCCTACTCTCCTCTGTTTCGTCACCACCCTGCCCAGCTTGCCGAGAATCATCAGGATAGTCTGAGATACTGTTTGTTTGTACGAGTATCACTTTGCTACCTTTGTCTTCCACCTCGGCGCTCAAAAAGGTACGTTTTAGGTTCCTCTTAGCCTCGGTGCCTTTCATCAATACCTCCTCAAAGACCATATTCTCTTGAGGTTGCAGCCTCTTGTCCACATCGACTGGGTGCACCCCTGCTGCACTAACCTCAGCAACACCGCCACCACTTTCCACACCCTGGTCTTCTGGTGTGGACGTCTGTACTCCACCAGGCTCATGAACGGGGGGCACTGCATCAGTTACAGGGGGGGCCGACCCAGCTGCTGTAGCGTACGTCTTCTTGGCGTCTGGGCAATACTGCTTAGTGTGTCCGTGTGCTCCACATCCGTAGCAGATCAAGGTCTCGGTCGCCATGAAGATTCTATATTCATGCTCGCCTACTTTAAAGGTGTGGGAGGTGTTCAACTGCTTCGCTGCGTCTTTTAGAACAACAAAACAAAAACGTCGAAACGATTGTACGTGCTTCAACCTGCCGTTTCTCGTACGTAGAGGAACCCTAATGATTCGAGAGACGACAGTACCAAACTCACCGAGCTTGTGTAGGATTTCCTCGTTACCTAGAAAAGGCGGAACATTGCTCAGAATGACTTTAACTGCCGGCGTGTCCATCGACGACACAGGAACAAACAGATCGTTTCCCAAGGTCAAACCATTCTGCACAACAATATCGGCCAGGCTTATTTGCGAAACAAAAACCACAATTTTGTGATTCATACGAGACGCGGCACGAATGTTACTCACGTCGATCAAATCCCCAATCGCAAGCAAAATGTCATCCATTTCAACTCCCTCCGGCGGGACAAGGCACAGCCCGTGCTTACGCGATAAACCCTCATCGGTAACACGATCGGCAGGCCTTTGGCTACTCCTATTAGCCATATCGTCAAAGGAGAAACGAAGTGAAAGCAAATAGATTTGTATAATCCCAAAAAAAAAGAATAGAAAAAAATATATATTAAGTAACTAAAAACGAAAGCACGGTTTAAACCACGTTAGGAAAAAACGTGGTTCAAACAAACCCTTACCGTGCTGGCTCTCCCTCTCTCTGTCTCGAAGGAGGAGAAAAAAACGAGGGACAGGTGGTAACGAAGCAGGAAGGGAGGAAAAAGGTCAACATACACGACAAGAGTACAAAAGGAAAAAAAAACAAAGGAAAGGGAAAGGTAAAAAGGTTGGTGGGGAGAGGATGAAAAACAACACGAGCCAGGAGCTACAACACACAAGCACGAGCACGCGCCATCTTGCCACGCCCAACACACGAAACGGCCAGCAGGGGGCGAGAGAGAGAGTGAAAGAGAGAGAGAGAGTGCAGCAGGGGTGAGAAAAAAGGAGAGAAAGGTAAGGTGCACGGGGAGTTAGGAAAGAGAATGATATGTTATACTTTGTGACCGCACACACCTTGAATTAAGAAGAAAAAAAAAAGATAAAAGACATTTTAAACTGCTGCAGCCTGCAGACAGTGAAGATGGAAAGTGAAAAAAATCGATCTTTATTAATGCCTCAAAAAAGACTTAAAATTTTGTCAACTGAGAAGATTGACATGTTCAGATTGAGAGACGATCACGTGAAAATAGTGGAAAGTTTCACCTTCATGGGTTATAAGATTGAATGAGGTGAGTGGGGATTGTGGAGGAGAAATAAATGAGACCATTGGAGAGAACAGAAATGTCAGAATTGACAAAAATCTGGAAAGACAAAGATGTGACAAAACAAACCAAGTGGAGGCTTGTGAATACTCTGGTATTTTTAGTTGCAATGTATGGATGTGAGTCATGGACAGTGAAAAAGAAAAAGGAAAAAGAAGATTGTCAGTTTTGAAATGTGGTGTTGCAGACAAATGTTAAAAATTCCATGGACGACAAGAAGAACAAACAAATCAGTGCTTGAATAAATTAGTGTTCATAGAACACGTTACACGCTTACATCATAGAGCAGTCTTGAGAAAAAGGACATGGGAAGGGTCTCTTAAACTCTTGCTTTGCATTTCTGAGCACAGTCTATATTTGCTGTGAGCCACCATTTTGTCTGAATCTCGGTATTCCCCAATGCTGAGAGTGCGAGCACCAAATCCGATTGGTTGAGATGGCGTAAAGTGGCGTAATATTTTGTCCAAGTACTGCAAAAACGGAGGTCTTTGGAAGTAACAATAAATCCATTTGTGTTCAACTCTGGTCAAGGATACGATTCAATTGAATGAACTTGACATTTGCACCTATATATATTTTTTACAATAAAGGTTTTATTGACTACAACAACAACAACAACAACAACAACAACAGGCATTTTAAGGCCATTTCCCCTGCAAGAGCGGGGGTTAGCCTTGCGGTCCCCATGACAGTTCTCCATTTTGCCCTATTTTCTGCATCCCCTTGTTAACCCCCTTGCCCGCATTTCTTCTTCGACCATCTTTAGCCAAGTCTTTCTCAGTCTTCCCCGTCCTCTACTTCCTTCTACATTCATTCCCATCACTCTTTTCAACCAGTCACTTTCATCCTTCCTCAACACATGACCAAACCATCTCAACCTGTTCCTCTTCACAGCATCCATCACAGGCTCTATTCCCATCATCTTTCGCAATTCATCATTTGTCTTCCTCTCTCTCAACGATACTCCACACATCCACCGAACCATTCACATTTCCACCCTTTCCAGCCTTAGTTGCTGCTCTACGTTCATTACCCATGTCTCACTCCCATAAATCATAACACTTCTCACACATGCAGCATACACCTTTCCCTTCAGCTTCAATGACACTCCCCGCCTCGTCAGCACGCCACTCAGTTCCCGAAACTTCTTCCATGCACATCTCACTCGAGCAACCGTTGCCGAGTCTGATCCACCTTCTCCATTCAGCATGTCTCCAACGTAACAAAATGTTTTCACACCTTCCAGCTTCACGCCATCTCCAAGATCCAACTCAACATTTCCTCCATCTGCAGCTCCCTCTGTGCACACCTTACACTTGAATGTAGCTGCCACACTGGTTAATGACCCTCTCAAACCACTACATTTTTGATGAACCCACTCAGCGCACATTGTACATTGAATGGAATTCACTCCGACACCCTTCCTGCACACAGCACACGGCCACTTCCCAGTTCTTTCCACCTCACCACATGCTTTACCACTTGCCATCACCTTCGTCTTTCCGATATTCACCTTCAGACCTTTTGTCTCCATACATTCCTTCCACTTGTTCATCTTCTCCTTCAGTCCATCCATATTTTCTGCAATGAACACCAGATCATCTGCATACAACAACTCCCACGGTAAACCCTCCTTTATGTTCTGAGCCAGCACCTCCATCACAGCTACAAATAGTAGTGGACTTAGTACCGACCCATGATGCACTCCCACCTTCACCTCAAACTCACCACTGTTCCCGTCCTTCGTCCTTACAGCTGTGCGCGCTCTTTTGTACATTGCCATCACTACTCTGATCAAGCATTCCTCCACTCCTAACTTCCTCAATGCCCATGTCACTACTTCACGTGGAACCCTATCGAATGCTTTCTCCAGATCAACAAACCCAAGAAACAACTTCTTCCTCTTCTCCATATACTTCTACTGCAACTGCCTCACAATAAAAAGCACGTCTGTCGTTACTCTTCCTGGCATAAATCCAAACTGCATTTCGTCAATCTTCACTTTCTTCCTTATCCTCCTCTCAAACACCCTTTCCAATACCTTCATTCCATGCTCCAATAACTTTATCGCTCGATACGAGCCACAGTCCAGAGGGTCACCTTTCCCCTTGTATAGAGGGACGAGGGTACTCAGTTCCCAATCCACTGGAATGCGGCTTTCTTTCACCACCAGATTGCAGATCTCTGTCATTCTCCTCAAACCCCAATTTCCCGCTGCCTTCAACATATCTCCCACAACTCCCATCGGCCCTCCCGCTTTTCTACTCTTCATTGCTTTTATCGCTTCCTCAACTTCCTTCTCGGTTATCTTCTCTGCCGGTCCTAAAACTGGGTTACTCTCGATGTTGGCATCCCATTCATTCTCTGCATTCAACAGCATTTCCATATATCTCTTCCATCTTCCTTTAATTCCATCTGGGTCCACAATGATTTGTCCCACTTCATCCTTCAAGCAACTCACCCCCATCACATCACACCTCTCTTTCGCTATCTGCTTTGCAATCCTGAATACCGCTCTCTGACCCTCTTCCAAATCCAAGCGTTCTCCGAACATTTTCCTACATGCCTCCTGTGCCTTTGCTACCTCTTTCTTTGATGCCTTCTTGGCTGCCTTATAACTTTCATGCTCTGCCTTTTCTGCCCCAATTCCATTCGCCTTCTGCCACTCTTTGAACTTCTTCCTCTTCTCGTCAATCTTCTGTCCAACTTCATCATCCCACCACCATGTTTCCGAGTGCCTCGGTGGTCCTTTTGTCCATCCACATACCTCACCAACGGCTCCCAACAGACTATCTTTCATTGACATCCAACCACTTTCAAGCTCAACCACATCATCCTCCACCATACTCAGCCTCTCTTTTAATGCCCCCCTCACTGTCACCTCTTTCAACCTCCACACCTTCATTCTCGGTTGGTACTTCACCGCTGAGCTCTCCTTGCACCTTTCACCCTCATGTCGCAGACAACCAAGTGGTGCTGTGAAACAGCCTCCTCCCCCGGGATCAAGTTTGTGTCCCGGAGGTGCCCCCTATCTCGCCTACGCACCAGCAGGTAGTCAACGGTTGTCGTCGACCCACCTGACGTGTATGTAACAAGCTTATTATCCTCTTTCTGGAACTGAGTATTACAAATCAACAAATCAGCTCAATTAGCAAACTCCAAAATCCTTTCACCTTCTCCATTTCTCACACCATATCCGTAACCCCCATGAACTCCCTCAAAACCGTCCATACTCCTTCCCACATGTCCATTTAGGTCTCCTCCTACCACAACAACTTCCTCATCTTTCACGTTTTCCATCAGCTTCTCTATAGCACACCAGAACTTGTCCTTCTCTTCATCGCTCCGACCAACCTGCGGAGCATATCCCGAGATGACGTTCACCAAGAGCTTTCCAATCATCATTTTCACCATCATCAACCTTTCACTCACTCGTCACACTCAACACACTGTCTACAAACTCCTCAGAAAACAGGACACCAACACCATTTACGCCCTCCGGGCACCCTTGCCACGCAAACTTGTATTTCTGTCCCTGCCTACCCTTCACCATTCTCACACCACTTCCCTTCCATCTCGTCTCCTGCACACAACATATGTCCACTCTTCTTCTGACCAATACTTCCACCACTTCTCCTGATCTCCCTGTCATTGTCCCTACATTCCATGTCCCAAATCTCAGAAACCGATCTCCACATCGGGCATCAGACGTTTCGTCGTCATAAATGGAATGATTTCCACCCTTGCTTCGATCGGGTTCCCCACCTTGAGTTTTGACGAGAGGGAGTGGGGTCCCCCACGGGGTACTTCTGGCTGTACCCTGCCCATATGTAATAATAATAATAACTAGAACTGCCACTTTAAAACTGCTGGCAGTGATGACCGGTTTACTCGCACCCACTTTTGATGCAACCCCACTGTTGATACAACCCCACTTGTGATACAACCCCACTTTCATTGGACATGCTTTGACACAACCCCCTTGGATACAACCCCGACACACACACACACACACACACACACACACACACACACACACACACACACACACACACACATCCCCACACACACACACACATTCCCCCTACCCCCCACCCACATACACACACACAAACACATGTCCTCCCACCCCCACCCCCAACACACACACACACACACATATCCCCCCACCCCTAACACACACACACACACATGGACACAGCCCCCCCACCCCCAACACACAAACACACACACATATCCCCCACTCCTAACACACACACAAACACATGCACACATCCTCCCACCCCCCCAACCCTAACACACATGCACACACACAAACACCCCCACACCCCTCCCCCCACACGAACACCCCTCCACACATACACCCCTCCACACACGCACACATCTCCCCACCCCACTCCCAACACACACACACACACACACACACACACACACACACACACCCTCCACACATACACACACATATCCATCCCCCCCTCCACATGCACACCCCAACCCCTCCACACACACACACATATCCCCCCCCACAACCCACACACACACACACACACACACACAGACATCCACACACACGCACATCCATACACACACACAAACACACACACATCCCCCCCCCACCCCATCCATTTAAAAAAATATTTTCGTTTAATTAACGATATCTGCCACCAGTGGAAGAACGTCCTGCCGTGGCATGACGTCATCCGTGGCCCGTGCCGTATGTCAGCGTAGAACGAAGTATCCCGTCGATCGAACTTGGTCAAATTTTTCATGATTGTCACCAAATTTGTTGTGGTATTTTGTTAACTCATCCGAGGCAATACGACAATCGAAATCCGATTTGAAATCGGAGCCAAATTGACGCCGTAAGGTGTGCCTGCACGTGTGGATATTTTACCTGTGGAAGATTCACTTTAGAAATACGCTCCATTTAAAATGTTAGATTTTGGATAACTTCGTCATTGTAAATCGGATTTCCACAAAATAAAGGTCACCATTGCTTGCAGATACCTCTCTTTCTCCTTAAAATTGAAGACAGGATGAACTTCAGAGCGAGAAATAAGCCGAGGCGGCGGAGAGTTTTACAATGTTATTTTCCAATGTAAATGACAATATCGTGTAGTTTTACGAAAATTCATCAGAATTTGCCCAGATTTGTTGCATTCGAATGTTACCCTCTAGCGACTGTCAAATCCGAAGACAATTTAATTTCGAGCTACCCTTAGCTCGTGAGGTGGTTATGTCACATGGCCTGGTCAAAAAAAGGTGTTGTGGTTCTTCTTCTTCTTCAGGCAATAACAACTTCTAGTTTCCAGACCGTACATCCAATCATCTTGAGATTTTTCACACCTGTTACTCTTCATGACTTCTACTAGAGTATGAAGTTTCACGTCGATCAATAAAGCGATTCAAGAGATATCCATTTAAAAAAAAAAAAATTCGTTTAATTAACGATATCTGCCAAACCACGTGACCTATCGCAAATTCTAAAATGACATTTTAGTAGGCTGACATGCTGAACAGATCTGTGAATTTTCTCCTTGATTGGATCAAAAATGAGGGAGGAGCTAGGTTTTAAAGGTTCATGCTTAAAAACGTCATAACTCTGAAACCATGTGTCGGATGACGTCGCCCTCGCTGACTTTTTTGTTCGTCATGAGTATGTGATGCCGCTTGCAAAGTTTGGCCTCGATCTGTTCAGTCGTTGCAGAGAAAAAGCGGTTTTCGTGTTTTCACGAAAAACAATATGGCTGCCGAACCACGTGACCTACGACGTCATATTTACCATTAAAATATTCTACAGACCGAGTCCCTCCTATGGTGAAAATTTTATCTCAATCGGCCCTATTATTGCAGAGAAAATGTTTTTTAAAGGAAATTAAAACTTAAAATGGCAATAGCACTCACTGTGAGACGTGGCCTGGCAGGACAAAATGGTGTGTTTCTTCTTCTTTCAACAATAAAGACTTATAGCTTCGCGACCGTACATCCAATCATCTTGAAATTTTGCACACTTGTTACTCTTCATGACTTCTACTACAGTATGAAGTTTCACGTCGATCAATAAAGCGATTCAAGAGATATCCATTAAAAAAAAAAATTCGTTTAATTAACGATATCTGCCAAACCACATGACCTATCGCAAATTCTAAAATGACATTTTAGTAGACTGACATGCTGAACAGATCTGTGAATTTTCTCCTCGATTGGATCAAAAATGAGGGAGGAGCTACGTTTTAAAGGTTCATGCTTAAAAACGTCATAACTCTGAAACCATGTGTCGGATGATGTCGTGCTCGCTGACTTTTTTGTTCGTCATGGGTATGCGATTCTGCTTGCAAAGTATGGCCTCGATCTGTTCAGCCGTTGCAGAGAAAAAGGGATTTTCGTGTTTTCACGAAAAACAAGATGGCGGCCGAACCACGTGACCTACGACGTCATAATTACCATTAAAATATTCTACAGACCGAGTCCCTCCTATGGTGAAACTTTTATCTCAATCGGCCCTACTATTGCAGAGAAAATGTTTTTTAAAGGAAATTAAAACTGAAAATGGCAATCGCACTGATGTCGGATGATGTCGTGGCCTGGGAGGACAAAATGGTGTGTTTCTTCTTCTTTCAACAATAAAGACTTTAGCTTCGCGACCGTACATCCAATCATCTTGAAATTTTGCACACTTGTTCCACCCGATGAGAGCTACATTGCATTAAAAATTCAAGTCGATCCATGTAGTGGTTCAAGAGTTACAAGCTTTTTACAATTTAACTTCCATTATTTATTGCGGCCAAACCATGTGACTTATCAAAACGTCTCAAGTAATGATGAAACATCCCCCCATGTGGAACATTTGTGTAAGGTTTCCACTCGATATCTCCACAAATTATGGAGGTGATTCCATTTCTAGTTTGAAATTTTAAAACGTCATAACTCTGAAACCACGTGTCGAATGACGTCGTGCTCGCTGACTTTTTTGTTTGTCATGGGTATCCGAATATGCATGCCAGGTTTGGGCTCGATCCGTTCAGCCGTTGCGGAGAAAAAGGGTTTTTTGTGTTTTTTCACGGAAAACAAGATGGCGGCCGAACCATGTGACGTATGACTTCGAAAATTTTCGCATTCTGAGTTTTTTTTAACTAAGCATCTGGGGAAAAAATCTCATTTTCGGGGGAGAAAAACTGTGTTTGACGAATTCTAACCTCTTAACGTTAGCATTTTTGATATACTCAATACACATGTTTTTTATTCCCATTGCAGAGTTCTTTAGAATGAGCCATTCCTCAAATTTTTCCATTGAGCCGTTTCGGAGATACAGAGGGGCAAAGTTGAAGGTGTTTTACAAGATGGCGCCCATACCACGTGACCTATGACGTCATCATTAGCATTTAAAAATTCTACGAGCCTAGCCGATCATTTGATGAAAATTTCCTGTCAATCCGACCAGCGGTTGCTGAGAAACTTAATTATGAAGTTTTCGGAGGTGCAAAATAGGGTGGAAGAATAATAATAACTAGAACTGCCACTTTAAAACTGCTGGCAGTGATGACCGGTTTACTCGCACCCACTTTTGATACAACCCCACTTTTGATACAACCCCATTTTTCATGCAACCCCACTTTTCATACAACGCCACTTTTGATACCACCCCACTTTTGATACAACCCCACTTTCATTGGGCATGCTTTGACACAACCCCCTTGGATACAACCCTGATAAACACACACACACACACACACACACACACACACACACACACACACACACACACACACACACCGCCCCTTCACACACCCCCCCCTTCACACACACACACACACACACACATCCCCCCTCCACACACTCACACACATACACACACATCTGCCCCCCCTCCATATGCACAACCCAACCCCCCCCCCCACAAACACACACCCCCCCACAGATACACACACACACACATCCGACCCCCCCTCCTCCACATGCACACACGAACCCCCCCACCCCCCACCCCCCACATACACACATATCCACCTCCCCACACACACCCACACATATCCCCCCCCCCCACCCACACACACACATCCAAACACACACACACAAACACCCCACACCCCTCCCCCCACACGCACACCCCTCCACACATCCACACACACATATTCCCCCTCCCCCCCACACGCACACCCCTCCACACATACACCCCCCCCCCCACATACACGCATATCCACCCCCCCCCCCACACACACACACGCCCACACACACACACATCCACACACACACACACACACCCTCCCCCCCACCACACCCACACAAACACACATACACACCTACACACCAACCCCCCCCCCCCCCCCCACAAACACACATACCCCCACCCACCCCCCCCACCCCTAACACACATACACACGCACACACCAACCCCCCCCACACACACACACACACATCCCTCCCCCCCCCCCCCCACATCCCCCCCCCACACCCACATCCCTCAAGCACACACACATCCCTCCCCCCCCCCCCCCCACATCCCTCCCCCCCCCCCACACCCACACACACATCCACACGTGTCAATCCATGCACTGATTGCAGAAAAAGCCATTTAAAAAAGAAAATTAACCTGAAATTGCAGACAGAATTATTTATTTTATCTGAGAAGCTAAACGATTCTTCTTCTTCTTTCGTACCTCAAACTTTATGTGAAATGCGATCGATTTAAAAAAAATCAGAATTTGAGCAAATCTGTTTCATTCCTTTGTTAATATGCCTCCCCGATTGATAAATCTGCAATTTGAATTTCATTTGAGGTTGAAATGACCGCGGGAGATCGTGTGATAATGATCACGTCCTGGAAGGGAATCTTCTTCTTCAGTGGGACGTCACTTTGAGTGAAAAGCGTTCGATTTTTTAAAAATCAGAATTTGAAAAAATCTGTTTCATTTCTTTGTTAATATGCCTGCCCGATTGATAAATCTGCAATTTGAATTTCATTTGAGGTTGAAATGACCGCGGGAGATCGTGTGATAATGATCACGTCCTGAAAGGAATTCTTCTTCTTCAGTGGGTCATCACTTTGAGTGAAATGCGATCGATTTTTAAAAAATCAGAATTTGAAAAAATCTGTTTCATTCCTTTGTTAATATGCCTCTCCTATTGATAAATCTGCAATTTGAATTTCATTTGAGGTTGAAATGACTGCGGGAGATCGTGTGACTGATCACGTCATGGAAGGACATAACGATTCTTCTTCTTCTTTAGTTTTCCAAGAACTGTGTGAATTGCGATCGATTTTTAAAAAATCAGAATTTCACCAAATATATGTCATTCGTTTGTTAATATGCCTCATCTATTGACAAATCTGCAATTATAATTTTTTTTGAGGTTGAAATGATCGCGGGAGATCGCGTTATAGTGATGATGTCCTTGATGGACATCTTCTTCTTCAGTGACTCATAACTTTGAGTGAGATGCGATCGAGTTAAAAATAGTCAGAATTTTAGCAAATCTGTTTCATTCGTTTGTTAATATGCCTCATCTATTGACAAATCTGCAATTATAATTTTTTTGGAGGTTGAAATGATCGTGGGAGATCGCGTTATAGTGATGACGTCCTGGATGGACATCATCTTCTTCAGTCGCTCACAACTCTGAGTGAAATACGATCGAGTTAAAAATAGTCAGAATTTGAGCAAATCTTTTTCATTCCTTTGTTAATATGCCTCATCTATTGACCAATCTGCAATTATAATTTTTTTTGAGGTTGAAATGATCGTGGGAGATCGCGTTATAGTGATGACGTCCTGGATGAACATCTTCTTCTTCAGTCGCTCACAACTTTGAGTAAAATACGATCGAGTTAAAAATAGTCAGAATTTGAGCAAATCTGTTTCATTCGTTTGTTAATTAATATGCCTCATCTATTGACAAATCTGCAATTATAATTTTTTTTGAGGTTCAAATGACCGCGGGAGATCGCGTTATCGTGATCACGTTCTGGAAAGACAATCGGTGTGTTTCTTATTCTTTCAACAATAAAGACATAGCTTCGCGACCGTACATCCAATCATCTTGAAAGTTTGCACACTTGTTCCGCTTGATGAGAGCTATATTGCATTAAAAATTCAAGTCGATACATGCAGTGGTTCAAGAGTTACAAGCTTTTAAAAATTTAATTTCCATTATTTATTGCGGCCAAACCATGTGACTTATCAAAACGTCTCAAGTAACGTTGAAACATACCCCCATGAGGAACATTTGTTTAAAGTTTCCACTCGATATCTCCACAAATTATGGAGGTGATTCCATTTCTAGTTTGAGCTTTAAAACGTCATAACTCTGAAACCATGTGTCGGATGGCGTCGTGCTCACTGACTTTCTTGTTCGTCATGGGTATGCGAATATGCATGCTAAGTTTGGGCTCGATCCGTTCAGCCGTTGCGGAGAAAAAGGGTTTTTTGTGTTTTTTCACGGAAAACAAGATGGCGGCCGAACCATGTGACGTATGACTTCGAAAATTTTCGCATTCTGAGTTTTTTTTAACTAAGCATCTGGGGAAAAAATCTCTTTTTCGGGGGAGAAAAACTGTGTTTGACGAATTCTAACCTCTTAACGTTAGCATTTTTGATATACTCAATACACATGTTTTTTGTTCCCATTGCAGAGTTCTTTAGAATGAGCCATTCCTCAAATTTTTCCATTGAGCCGTTTCGGAGATACAGAGGGGCAAAGTTGAAGGTGTTTTACAAGATGGCGCCCATACCACGTGACCTATGACGTCATCATTAGCATTAAAAAATTCTGCGAGCCTAGCCGATCATTTGATGAAAATTTCCTGTCAATCCGACCAGCGGTTGCTGAGAAACTTAATTATGAAGTTTTCGGAGGTGCAAAAAAGGGTGGAAGAATAATAATAACTAGAACTGCCACTTTAAAACTGCTGGCAGTGATGACCGGTTTACTCGCACCCACTTTTGATGCAACCCCACTGTTGATACAACCCCACTTTTGATACAACCCCACTTGTGATACAACCCCACTTTCATTGGACATGCTTTGACACAACCCCCTTGGATACAACCCCGACACACACCCACACACACACACACACACACACACACACACACATCCCCCCTACCCCCACCCACACCCCTCCCCCCAAACACACACACACACACACACACACACACACCAACCCCCCCCCCCTCCACATACACAAACACACCCAACCCCCAACACACACACACACACACACACACACACACACACACACACACACACATCCACACCCACACACAAACACACATATACACACCCACACACACACCCACACCCCTCCCCCCACACACACACCCCTCCACACACACACACACACACACCAACCCCCCCCTCCACATACACAAACACACCCCACCCCCAACACACACACACACACACACACACATATCCACACAAACGCACATCCCCTTCCACACCACCCCCTCCCCCACATACACACACACACACACACAAACACACGCACACATCTCTACACCTCCCCCCCCCACCCCAACACACACACACACACGCACACACAAATCCCCCCACTCCTAACACACACAAACACACGCACACATCCCCCCTACCCCCACCACACCCCTCCCCCCATACGCACACCCCTCTAAACACACACACACACACCAAACCCCCCCCCCACCTACACACACACACACACACACATATATCCCCCCACCCCTAACACACACACAAACACACACATACATCCCCCCACCCCCAACACACACACACACACACACACACACACACACACACACACACACACACACACACACACACACACACATCCCCCCTACCCCCACCCACACCCCTCCCCCCAAACACACACACACACACACACACACACACCAACCCCCCCCCCCTCCACATACACAAACACACCCCACCCCCAACACACACACACACACACACACACACACACACACACACACACACACACACACACACACACACACACACACACACACACACATCCACACCCACACACAAACACACATATCCACACACACACACACACCCACACCCCTCCCCCCACACACACACCCCTCCACACACACACACACACACACACACACACACACCAACCCCCCCCCCCCCTCCACATACACAAACACACCCCACCCCCAACACACACACACACACACACACACACACACACATATCCACACAAACGCACATCCCCTTCCACACCACCCCCTCCCCCACATACACACACACACACACACACACACAAACACACGCACACATCTCTACACCCCCCCCCCCCCCACCCACCCCAACACACACACACATGCACACACAAATCCCCCCACTCCTAACACACACAAACACACGCACACATCCCCCCTACCCCCACCACGCCCCTCCCCCCATACGCACACCCCTCTAAACACACACACACACACACACCAACCCCCCCCCCACATACACACACACACACACACACACACATCTCTACACCCCCCCCCCCCACCCCAACACACACACACATGCACACACAAATCCCCCCACCCCTAACACACACAAACACACGCACACATCCCCCCTACCCCCACCACACCCCTCCCCCCATACGCACACCCCTCTAAACACACACACACACACACACACACACACACACCAACCCCCCCCCCCCCCCCCACACCCACACACACATCCACACATGTCAATCCATGCACTGATTGCAGAAAAAGCCGTTTTAAAAAGAAAATTAACCTGAAATTGCAGACAGAATTATTTATTTTATCTGAGAAGCGAAACGCTTCTTCTTCTTCTTCAGGCGCTCATAACTTTGAGTGAAATACGATCGAGTTAAAAATAGTCAGAATTGGAGCAAATCTGTTTCATTCGTTTGTTAATATGCCTTACCTATTGATAATTCTGCAATTGGAATTTCATTTGTTGTTGAAATGACCGCGGGAGATCGCGTTATCGTGAGCACGTTCTGGCAGGGACAAAATGGTGTGTTTCTTCTTCTTTCAACAATAAAGACTTATAGCTTCGCGACCGTACATCCAATCATCTTGAAATTTTGCACACTTGTTACTCTTCATGACTTCTACTACAGTATGAAGTTTCACGTCGATCAATAAAGCGATTCAAGAGATATCCATTTTTTTTTTAAAATCGTTTAATTAACGATATCTGCCAAACCACGTGACCTATCGCAAATTCTAAAACGACATTTTAGTAGACTGACATGCTGAACAGACCTGTGAAGTTTCTCCTCGATTGGATCAAAAATGAGGGAGGAGCTACGTTTTAAAGGTTCATGCTTTAAACCGTCATAACTCTGCAACCATGTGTCGGATGACGTCGCCCTCGCTGACTTTTTTGTTCGTCATGGGCATGCGATTCTGCTTGCAAAGTCTGGCCTCGATCTGTTCAGCCGTTGCAGAGAAAAAGGGGTTTTCGTGTTTTCACGAAAAACAAGATGGCGGCCGAACCACGTGACCTGCGACGTCATAATTACCATTAAAATATTCTACAGACCGAGTCCCTCCTATGGTGAAAATTTTATCTCAATCGACCCTATTATTGCAGAGAAAATGTTTTTTAAAGGAAATTAAAACTGAAAATGGCAAAAGCACTGGGAGATGTAGCCTGGGAGGACAAAATGGTGTGTTTGTTCTTCTTTCAACAATAAAGACTTTAGCTTCGCGACCGTACATCCAATCATCTTGAAATTTTGCAGACTTGTTCCACCCGATGAGAGCTACATTGTATTAAAAATTCAAGTCGATCCATGCAGTGGTTCAAGAGTTACAAGCTTTTTAAAATTTAACTTCCATTATTTATTGCGGCCAAACCATGTGACTTAAAAAAACGTCTCAAGTAACGATTAAACATCCCCCCATGAGGAACATTTGTGTAAAGTTTCCACTCGATACCTCCACAAATTATGGAGGTGATTCCATTTCTAGTTTGAGATTTGAAAACGTCATAACTCTGAAACCACGTGTCGGATGACGTCGTGCTCGCTGACTTTTTTGTTTGTCATGGGTATCCGAATACGCATGCCAAGTTTGGGCTCGATCCGTTCAGCCGTTGCGGAGAAAAAGGGTTTTTTGTGTTTTTTCACGGAAAACAAGATGGCGGCCGAACCATGTGACGTATGACTTCGAAAATTTTCGCATTCTGAGTTTTTTTTAACTAAGCATCTGGGGGAAAAATCTCTTTTTCGGGGGAGAAAAACTGTGTTTGACGAATTCTAACCTCTTAACGTTAGCATTTTTGATATACTCAATACACATGTTTTTTGTTCCCGTTGCAGAGTTCTTTAGAATGAGCCATTCCTCAAATTTTTCCATTGAGCCGTTTCGGAGATACAGAGGGGCAAAGTTGAAGGTGTTTTACAAGATGGCGCCCATACCACGTGACCTATGACGTCATCATTAGCATTAAAAAATTATACGAGCCTAGCCGATCATTTGATGAAAATTTCCTGTCAATCCGACCAGCGGTTGCTAAGAAACTTAATTATGAAGTTTTCGGAGGTGCAAAATAGGGTGGAAGAATAATAATAATAATAATAATAATAAGAAAAACTCTAGCAGTAATAATAGGTTACTCTCCATTTCATGGAGAGTAAACCTAACTGGAACTGCCACTTTAAAACTGCTGGCAGTGATGACCGGTTTACTCGCACCCACTTTTGATGCAACCCCACTGTTGATACAACCCCACTTTTGATACAACCCCACTTGTGATACAACCCCACTTTCATTGGACATGCTTTGACACAACCCCCTTGGATACAACCCCGACACACACACACACACACACACACACACACACACACACACACACACACACACACACACACACACACACACACACACACACACATCCAGCCTACCCCCTCCCACACACACACCCACACCCCTCCCCCCACATGCACACCCTTCCAAACACACACACACACCCACATCCCTCCCCCCCCCCCCACACACACACACACATCCCTCCCCCCACACACACACACACACATCCCCCCTACACACACACACACACACACACACACACACACACACACACACACACACACACACACACACACACACACACACACACACACACACACACATACACACATCCCCGCTAACCCCACCCACACCCCTACCCCCAAACACACACACACACACACACACAACCAACCCCCCCCCCCCCACCTACACACAAACACACACATACATCCCTCCACCCCCCCACACACACACACGCTTATTTTTCAAGATAAGCAGGTTGCAAGGTCAGACATATATATGGTGGCGGCCATCTTGGATTTTGACGTGGCGACCCAATTTTCGATAGCGTTCTTCCTTGTGCCTAGATACACCCACACACCAAATTAGAAGTTGCTACTTCGCTTATTTTTCAAGATATGCAGGTTGCAAGGTTCAGACATACATGGTGGCGGCCATCTTGGATTTTGCCGTGGCGACCCAATTTTCAATAGCTGGCGCATGCGCAGATGGGTTGCACTGCGATGCCACTGAAAAGCGACTGAGAAAACCGCGCATGCGCAGATCGCGGACATGATTCATTTCGATTTATATCTTTATTTAATTTCCGAAAAGACGTCTGAATTCGAAAATCGCGTGATGACGTCACGACGTAAATGCATTTCTTCATATAACTTCAGATCGGCTGGATGGATTGTGACGAAATAAACGGCATCGTGTAGGGCATTTATTTGCGCAAATTTCAAGACCAATTACGACCATGACAGCCATTTCCTTCTCGCACAGCACCTTACGTAATATGTGGATGGATGTTTGCATATGCGCAAATGGGCCATTGTATTTTCGTGTATTACGTACGCGCCTTGATGGGCTTACTTTCAGTGAAATACGATCGAGTTAAAAATAGTCAGAATTTGAGCAAATCTGTTTCATTCGTTTGTTAATATGCCTCAGCTATTGACAAAGCTGCAATTATAATTTTTTTTGCGGTTCAAATGACCGCGGGAGATCGCGTTATCGTGAGCACGTTCTGGAAAGACAAAATGGTGTGTTTCTTCTTCTTTCAACAATAAAGACTTATAGCTTCGCGACCGTACATCCAATCATCTTGAAATTTTGCACACTTGTTACTCTTCATGACTTCTACTACAGTGTGAAGTTTCACGTCGATCAATAAAGCGATTCAAGAGATATCCATTTAAAAAAAAAAAATCGTTTAATTAACGATATCTGCCAAACCACGTGACCTATCGCAAATTCTAAAATGACATTTTAGTAGACTGTCATGCTGAACAGACCTGTGAAGTTTCTCCTCGATTGGATGAAAAATGAGGGAGGAGCTACGTTTTAAAGGTTCATGCTTTAAACCGTCATAACTCTGAAACCATGTGTCGGATGACGTCGCCCTCGCTGACTTTTTTGTTCGTCATGGGCCTGCGATTCTGCGTGCAAAGATTGGCCTCGATCTGTTCAGCCGTTGCAGAGAAAAAGGGGTTTTCGTGTTTTCACGAAAAACAAGATGGCGGCCGAAGCACGTGACCTGCGACGTCATAATTACCATTAAAATATTCTACAGACCGAGTCCCTCCTATGGTGAAAATTTTATCTCAATCGGCCCTATTATTGCAGAGAAAATGTTTTTTAAAGGAAATTAAAACTGAAAATGGCAATTGCACTGATGTCGGATGATGCCGTGGCCTGGGAGGACAAAATGGTGTGTTTGTTCTTCTTTCAACAATAAAGACTTTAGCTTCGCGACCGTACATCCAATCATCTTGAAATTTTGCACACTTGTTACTCTTCATGACTTCTACTACAGTGTGAAGTTTCACGTCGATCAATAAAGCGATTCAAGAGATATCCATTTAAAAAAAAAAATCGTTTAATTAACGATATCTGCCAAACCACGTGACCTATCGCAAATTCTAAAATGACATTTTAGTAGACTGACATGCTGAACAGACCTGTGAAGTTTCTCCTCGATTGGATGAAAAATGAGGGAGGAGCTACGTTTTAAAGGTTCATGCTTTAAACCGTCATAACTCTGAAACCATGTGTCGGATGACGTCGCCCTCGCTGACTTTTTTGTTCGTCATGGGCATGCGATTCTGCGTGCAAAGATTGGCCTCGATCTGTTCAGCCGTTGCAGAGAAAAAGGGGTTTTCGTGTTTTCACGAAAAACAAGATGGCGGCCGAAGCACGTGACCTGCGACGTCATAATTACCATTAAAATATTCTACAGACCGAGTCCCTCCTATGGTGAAAATTTTATCTCAATCGGCCCTATTATTGCAGAGAACATGTTTTTTAAAGGAAATTAAAACTGAAAATGGCAATTGCACTGATGTCGGATGATGCCGTGGCCTGGGAGGACAAAATGGTGTGTTTGTTCTTCTTTCAACAATAAAGACTTTAGCTTCGCGACCGTACATCCAATCATCTTGAAATTTTGCACACTTGTTACTCTTCATGACTTCTACTACAGTATGAAGTTTCACGTCGATCAATAAAGCGATTCAAGAGATATCCATTAAAAAAAAAAAATCGTTTAATTAACGAAATCTGCCAAACCACGTGACCTATCGCAAATTCTAAAATGACATTTTAGTAGACTGACATGCTGAACAGAGCTGTGAAGTTTCTCCTCGATTGGATCAAAAATGAGGGAGGAGCTAGGTTTTAAAGGTTCATGCTTAAAAACGTCATAACTCTGAAACCATGTGTCGGATGATGTCGTGCTCGCTGACTTTTTTGTTCGTCATGGGTATGCAATTCTGCTTGCAAAGTTTGGCCTCGATCTGTTCAGCCGTTGCAGAGAAAAATGGATTTTCGTGTTTTCACGAAAAACAAGATGGCGGCCGAACCACGTGACCTGCGACGTCATAATTACCATTAGAATATTCTACAGACCGAGTCCCTCCTATGGTGAAAATTTTATCTCAATCGGCCCTATTATTGCAGAGAAAATGTTTTTTAAAGGAAATTAAAACTGAAAATGGCAAAAGCACTGGGAGATGTGGCCTGGCAGGACAAAATGGTGTGTTTGTTCCTCTTTCAACAATAAAGACTTTAGCTTCGCGACCGTACATCCAATCATCTTGAAATTTTGCACACTTGTTCCACCCGATGAGAGCTACATTGTATTAAAAATTCAAGTCGATCCATGCAGTGGTTCAAGAGTTACAAGCTTTTTAAAATTTAACTTCCATTATTTATTGCGGCCAAACCATGTGACTTAAAAAAACGTCTCAAGTAACGATTAAACATCCCCCCATGAGGAACATTTGTGTAAAGTTTCCACTCGATACCTCCACAAATTATGGAGGTGATTCCATTTCTAGTTTGAGATTTGAAAACGTCATAACTCTGAAACCACGTGTCGGATGACGTCGTGCTCGCTGACTTTTTTGTTTGTCATGGGTATCCGAATACGCATGCCAAGTTTGGGCTCGATCCGTTCAGCCGTTGCGGAGAAAAAGGGTTTTTTGTGTTTTTTCACGGAAAACAATATGGCGGCCGAACCATGTGACGTTTGACTTCGAAAATTTTCGCATTCTGAGTTTTTTTTAACTAAGCATCTGGGGGAAAAATCTCTTTTTCGGGGGAGAAAAACTGTGTTTGACGAATTCTAACCTCTTAACGTTAGCATTTTTGATATACTCAATACACATGTTTTTTGTTCCCATTGCAGAGTTCTTTAGAATGAGCCATTCCTCAAATTTTTCCATTGAGCCGTTTCGGAGATACAGAGGGGCAAAGTTGAAGGTGTTTTACAAGATGGCGCCCATACCACGTGACCTATGACGTCATCATTAGCATTAAAAAATTCTACGAGCCTAGCCAATCATTTGATGAAAATTTCCTGTCAATCCGACCA
>NC_136266.1:139209084-139216584 GCF_964187855.1 Myxine glutinosa | reverse complement strand
TAAAAATTCAAGTCGATCCATGCAGTGGTTCAAGAGTTACAAGCTTTTTAAAATTTAACTTCCATTATTTATTGCGGCCAAACCATGTGACTTAAAAAAAACGTCTCAAGTAACGATTAAACATCCCCCCATGAGGAACATTTGTGTAAAGTTTCCACTCGATACCTCCACAAATTATGGAGGTGATTCCATTTCTAGTTTGTGATTTGAAAACGTCATAACTCTGAAACCACGTGTCGGATGACGTCGTGCTCAGTGACTTTTTTGTTTGTCATGGGTATCCGAATACGCATGCCAAGTTTGGGCTCGATCCGTTCAGCCGTTGCGGAGAAAAAGGGTTTTTTTGTGTTTTTTCACGGAAAACAAGATGGCGGCCGAACCATGTGACGTATGACTTCGAAAATTTTCGCATTCTGAGTTTTTTTTAACTAAGCATCTGGGGGAAAAATCTCTTTTTCGGGGGAGAAAAACTGTGTTTGACGAATTCTAACCTCTTAACGTTAGCATTTTTGATATACTCAATACACATGTTTTTTGTTCCCATTGCAGAGTTCTTTAGAATGAGCCATTCCTCAAATTTTTCCATTGAGCCGTTTCGGAGATACAGAGGGGCAAAGTTGAAGGTGTTTTACAAGATGGCGCCCATACCACGTGACCTATGACGTCATCATTAGCATTTAAAAATTCTACGAGCCTAGCCGATCATTTGATGAAAATTTCCTGTCAATCCGTCCAGCGGTTGCTGAGAAACTTAATTATGAAGTTTTCGGAGGTGCAAAATAGCGTGGAAGAATAATAAGAAAAACTCTAGCAGTAATAATAGGTTACTCTCCATTTCATGGAGAGTAAACCTAATAAGAAAAACTCTAGCAGTAATAATAGGTTACTCTCCATTTCATGGAGAGTAAACCTAACTAGAACTGCCACTTTAAAACTGCTGGCAGTGATGACCGGTTTACTCGCACCCACTTTTGATGCAACCCCACTGTTGATACAACCCCACTTTTGATACAACCCCCTTGGATACAACCCCGACACACACACACACACACACACACACACATCCTCCCTACCCCCTCCCACACCCCTCCCCCCACATGCACAACCTTCCAAACACACACACACACCCACATCCCTCCCCCCCCCCCCCACACACACACATCCCTCCCCCCACACACACACACACACACATCCCCTACACACACACACACACACACACACACACACACACACACACACACACACACACACACACACACACACACACACACACACACCCACACACACACACACACACACACACACATCCCTCCACCCCCCCACACACACACATCCCCCCTACACACACACACGCTTATTTTTCAAGATAAGCAGGTTGCAAGGTCAGACATATATATGGTGGCGGCCATCTTGGATTTTGACGTGGCGACCCAATTTTCGATAGCGTTCTTCCTTGTGCCTAGATACACCCACACACCAAATTAGAAGTTGCTACTTCGCTTATTTTTCAAGATATGCAGGTTGCAAGGTTCAGACATACATGGTGGCGGCCATCTTGGATTTTGCCGTGGCGACCCAATTTTCAATAGCTGGCGCATTCGCAGATGGGTTGCACTGCGATGCCACTGAAAAGCGACTGAGAAAACCGCGCATGCGCAGATCGCGGACATGATTCATTTCGATTTATATCTTTATTTAATTTCCGAAAAGACGTCTGAATTCGAAAATCGCGTGATGACGTCACGACGTAAATGCATTTCTTCATATAACTTCAGATCGGCTGGATGGATTGTGACGAAATAAACGGCATCGTGTAGGGTATTTATTTGCGCAAATTTCAAGACCAATTACGACCATGACAGCCATTTCCTTCTCGCACAGCACCTTACGTAATATGTGGATGGATGTTTGCATATGCGCAAATGGGCCATTGTATTTTCGTGTATTACGTACGTGCCTTGATGGGCTTACTTTCAGTGAAATACGATCGAGTTAAAAATAGTCAGAATTTGAGCAAATCTGTTTCATTCGTTTGTTAATATGCCTCAGCTATTGACAACGCTGCAATTATAATTTTTTTTGCGGTTCAAATGACCGCGGGAGATCGCGTTATCGTGAGCACGTACTGGAAAGACAAAATGGTGTGTTTCTTCTTCTTTGAACAATAAAGACTTATAGCTTCGCGACCGTACATCCAATCATCTTGAAATTTTGCACACTTGTTACTCTTCATGACTTCTACTACAGTATGAAGTTTCACGTCGATCAATAAAGCGATTCAAGAGATATCCATTTTTTTAAATAAAATCGTTTAATTAACGATATCTGCCAAACCACGTGACCTATCGCAAATTCTAAAATGACATTTTAGTAGACTGACATGCTGAACAGACCTGTGAAGTTTCTCCTCGATTGGATCAAAAATGAGGGAGGAGCTACGTTTTAAAGGTTCATGCTTTAAACCGTCATAACTCTGCAACCATGTGTCGGATGACGTCGCCCTCGCTGACTTTTTTGTTCGTCATGGGCATGCGATTCTGCGTGCAAAGATTGGCCTCGATCTGTTCAGCCGTTGCAGAGAAAAAGGGGTTTTCGTGTTTTCACGAAAAACAAGATGGCGGCCGAAGCACGTGACCTGCGACGTCATAATTACCATTAAAATATTCTACAGACCGAGTCCCTCCTATGGTGAAAATTTTATCTCAATCGGCCCTATTATTGCAGAGAAAATGTTTTTTTAAGGAAATTAAAACTGAAAATGGCAATCGCACTGATGTCGGATGATGTCGTGGCCTGGGAGGACAAAATGGTGTGTTTCTTCTTCTTTCAACAATAAAGACTTTAGCTTCGCGACCGTACATCCAATCATCTTGAAATTTTGTACACTTGTTCCACCTGATGAGAGCTACATTGCATTAAAAATTCAAGTCGATCCATGCAGTGGTTCAAGAGTTACAAGCTTTTTAAAATTTAACTTCCATTATTTATTGCGGCCAAACCATGTGACTTAAAAAAACGTCTCAAGTAACGATTAAACATCCCCCCATGAGGAACATTTGTGTAAAGTTTCCACTCGATACCTCCACAAATTATGGAGGTGATTCCATTTCTAGTTTGAGATTTGAAAACGTCATAACTCTGAAACCACGTGTCGGATGACGTCGTGCTCGCTGACTTTTTTGTTTGTCATGGGTATCCGAATACGCATGCCAAGTTTGGGCTCGAACCGTTCAGCCGTTGCGGAGAAAAAGGGTTTTTTGTGTTTTTTCACGGAAAACAAGATGGCGGCCGAACCATGTGATGTATGACTTCGAAAATTTTCACATTCTGAGTTTTTTTTAACTAAGCATCTGGGGGAAAAATCTCTTTTTCGGGGGAGAAAAACTGTGTTTGACGAATTCTAACCTCTTAACGTTAGCATTTTTGATATACTCAATACACATGTTTTTTGTTCCCATTGCAGAGTTCTTTAGAATGAGCCATTCCTCAAATTTTTCCTTGAGCCGTTTCGGAGATACAGAGGGGCAAAGTTGAAGGTGTTTTACAAGATGGCGCCCATACCACGTGACCTATGACGTCATCATTAGCATTAAAAAATTCTACGAGCCTAGCCGATCATTTGATGAAAATTTCCTGTCAATCCGACCAGCGGTTGCTGAGAAACTTAATTATGAAGTTTTCGGAGGTGCAAAATAGGGTGGAAGAATAATAAGAAAAACTCTAGCAGTAATAATAGGTTACTCTCCATTTCATGGAGAGTAAACCTAATAAGAAAAACTCTAGCAGTAATAATAGGTTTCTCTCCATTTCATGGAGAGTAAACCTAACTAGAACTGCCACTTTAAAACTGCTGGCAGTGATGACCGGTTTACTCACACCCACTTTTGATGCAACCCCACTGTTGATACAACCCCACTTTTGATACAACCCCACTTGTGATACAACCCCACTTTCATTGGACATGCTTTGACACAACCCCCTTGGATACAACCCCGACACACACACACACACACACACACACACACACACACACACACACACACACACATCCCCCCTACCCCCTCCCACACACACACCCCTCCCCCCACAAGCACACCCCTCCCCCACAAGCACACCCCTCCAAACACACACACACACCCACACACACACATCCCTCCCCCCACACACACACACACATCCCTCCCCCCACACACACACAGCACACACATCCCCCCTACACACACACACACAACACCCACACACGCACATCCCCCCTACACACACACACCCCACCCCCAACACACACACACACACACACACACACATCCCCCCCCACACACACACACACACCCACACACACACATACCTCCCCCCCCACACACACACACATCCCTCCCCCCACACACACACATCCCTCCCCCCACACACACGCACACACATCCCCCTACACACACACACACACATGCACACACACAACACACACATCCCACCTACCCCCACCCACACCCCTCCCCCCAAACACACACACACACACACACACACACCGCTCCCCCCCACACGCACACACATATCCAGACAAACGCACATCCCCCTCCCCCCACCTCCCCAAGACACATCCCCCACACACATCCCCCGACACACAACCCCCTCCATCCCCCCCACACACACACACATCCCCACACACACACACATTCCCCCTACCCCCCACCCACATACAAACACACAAACACATGCACACATCCCCCCACCCCAACCCACAACACACACACACACACACACACATCCCTCCACCCCTAACACAAACACACGCACACATCCCCCCACCCCCCCAACACTAACACACATGCACACACACAAACACCCCCACACCCCTCCCCCCACATGCACACCCCTCCACACGTAAACACACACACATCCCCCCCACCCCATCCATTTTAAAAAATATTTTCGTTTAATTAACGATATCTGCCACCCGTGGAAGAACGTCCTGCCGTGGCATGACGTCATCCGTGGCCCGTGCCGTATGTCAGCGGAAGAACGAAGTATCCCGTCGATCGAACTTGGTCAAATTTTTCATGATTGTCACCAAATTTGTTGTGGTATTTTGTTAACTCATCCGAGGCAATACGACAATCGAAATCCGATTTGAAATCGGAGCCAAATTGGCGCCGCAAGATCTGCCTGCCCGTGTGGATATTTTACCTGTGGAAGATTCACTTTGGAAATGCGCTCGATTTAAAATGTTAGATTTTGGATAACTTCGTCATTTTCAATCGGATTTCCACAAAATAAAGGTCACCATTGCTTGCAGATACCTCTCTTTCTCCTTAAAATTGAAGACAGGATGAACTTCAGAGCGAGAAATAAGCCGAGGCGGCGGAGAGTTTTACAATGTTATTTTCCAATGTAAATGACAATATCGTGTAGTTTTACGAAAATTCATCACAATTTGCCCAGATTTGTTGCATTCGAATGTTAACACCCTCTAGCGACTGCCAAATCCGAAGACAATTTAATTTCGAGCTACCCTTAGCTCGTGAGGTAGTTATGTCACATGGCGTGGTCAAAAAATAGTGTTGTGGTTCTTCTTCTTCAGGCAATAACAACTTCTAGTTTCCAGACCGTACATCCAATCATCTTGAGATTTTGCACACTTGTTACTCTTCATGACTTCTGCTAGAGTATGAAGTTTCACGTCGATCAATAAAACGATTCAAGAGATATCCATTAAAAAAAAGAAATTTCGTTTAATTAACGATATCTGCCAAACCACGTGACCTATCGCAAATTCTAAAATGACATTTTAGTAGACTGACATGCTGAACAGATCTGTGAAGTTTCTCCTCGATTGGATCAGAAATGAGGGAGGAGCTACGTTTTAAAGTTTTATGCTTTAAACCGTCATAACTCTGAAACCATGTGTCGGATGACGTCACCCTCGCTGACTTTTTTGTTCGTCATGGGCATGCGATTATGCTTGCAAAGTTTGGCCTCGATCTGTTCAGCCGTTGCAGAGAAAAAGGGTTTTTCGTGTGTTCACGAAAAACAATATGGCGGCTGAACCACGTGACCTACGACGTCATATTTACCATTAAAATATTCTACAGACCGAGTCCCTCCTATGGTGAAAATTTTATCTCAATCGGCCCTATTATTGCAGAGAAAATGTTTTTTAAAGGAAATTAAAACTTAAAATGGCAATAGCACTCATTGTGAGACGTGGCCTGGCAGGACAAAATGGTGTGTTTCTTCTTCTTTCAACAATAAAGACTTATACCTTCGCGACCGTACATCCAATCATCTTGAAATTTTGCACACTTGTTACTCTTCATGACTTCTACTACAGTATGAAGTTTCACGTCGATCAATAAAGCGATTCAAGAGATATCCATTAAAAAAAACAAAATTCGTTTAATTAACGATATCTGCCAAACCACGTGACCTATCGCAAATTCTAAAATGACATTTTAGTAGACTGACATGCTGAACAGACCTGTGAAGTTTCTCCTCGATTGGATCAAAAATGAGGGAGGAGCTAGGTTTTAAAGGTTCATGCTTAAAAACGTCATAACTCTGAAACCATGTGTCGGATGATGTCGTGCTCGCTGACTTTTTTGTTCGTCATGGGTATGCGATTCTGCTTGCAAAGTTTGGCCTCGATCTGTTCAGCTGTTGCAGAGAAAAAGGGATTTTCGTGTTTTCACGAAAAACAAGATGGCGGCCGAACCACGTGACCTGCGACGTCATAATTACCATTAAAATATTCTACAGACCGAGTCCCTCCTATGGTGAAAATTGTATCTCAATCGGCCCTATTATTGCAGAGAAAATGTTTTTTAAAGGAAATTAAAACTGAAAATGGCAAAAGCACTGGGAGATGTGGCCTGGGAGGACAAAATGGTGTGTTTCTTCTTCTTTCAACAATAAAGACTTTAGCTTCGCGACCGTACATCCAATCATCTTGAAATTTTGCACACTTGTTCCACCCGATGAGAGCTACATGGCATTAAAAATTCAAGTCGATCCATGCAGTGGTTCAAGAGTTACAAGCTTTTTAAAATTTAACTTCCATTATTTATTGCGGCCAAACCATGTGACTTAAAAAAACGTCTCAAGTAACGATTAAACATCCCCCCATGAGGAACATTTGTGTAAAGTTTCCACTCGATACCTCCACAAATTATGGAGGTGATTCCATTTCTAGTTTGTGATTTGAAAACGTCATAACTCTGAAACCACGTGTCGGATGACGTCGTGCTCACTGACTTTTTTGTTTGTCATGGGTATCCGAATACGCATGCCAAGTTTGGGCTCGATCCGTTCAGCCGTTGCGGAGAAAAAGGGTTTTTTGTGTTTTTTCACGGAAAACAAGATGGCGGCCGAACCATGTGACGTATGACTTCGAAAATTTTCGCATTCTGAGTTTTTTTTAACTAAGCATCTGGGGGAAAAATCTCTTTTTCGGGGGAGAAAAACTGTGTTTGACGAATTCTAACCTCTTAACGTTAGCATTTTTGATAT
>NC_136266.1:139206194-139208884 GCF_964187855.1 Myxine glutinosa | reverse complement strand
ACACACACACACACACACACACACACACATCCAGCCTACCCCCTCCCACACACACACCCACACCCCTCCCCCCACATGCACACCCTTCCAAACACACACACACACACCCACACACACACATCCCTCCCCCCCCCCACACACACACACACACATCCCTCCCCCCACACACACACACACACATCCCCCCTACACACACACACACACACACACACACACACACACATACACACATCCCCGCTAACCCCACCCACACCCCTACCCCCAAACACACACACACACACACACACACACACAACCAACCCCCCCCCCCCCCCCCCACCTACACACAAACACACACATACATCCCTCCACCCCCCCACACACACACACGCTTATTTTTCAAGATAAGCAGGTTGCAAGGTCAGACATATATATGGTGGCGGCCATCTTGGATTTTGACGTGGCGACCCAATTTTCGATAGCGTTCTTCCTTGTGCCTAGATACACCCACACACCAAATTAGAAGTTGCTACTTCGCTTATTTTTCAAGATATGCAGGTTGCAAGGTTCAGACATACATGGTGGCGGCCATCTTGGATTTTGCCATGGCGACCCAATTTTCAATAGCTGGCGCATGCGCAGATGGGTTGCACTGCGATGCCACTGAAAAGCGACTGAGAAAACCGCGCATGCGCAGATCGCGGACATGATTCATTTCGATTTATATCTTTATTTAATTTCCGAAAAGACGTCTGAATTCGAAAATCGCGTGATGACGTCACGACGTAAATGCATTTCTTCATATAACTTCAGATCGGCTGGATGGATTGTGACGAAATAAACGGCATCGTGTAGGGCATTTATCTGCGCAAATTTCAAGACCAATTACGACCATGACAGCCATTTCCTTCTCGCACAGCACCTTACGTAATATGTGGATGGATGTTTGCATATGCGCAAATGGGCCATTGTATTTTCGTGTATTACGTACGCGCCTTGATGGGCTTACTTTCAGTGAAATACGATCGAGTTAAAAATAGTCAGAATTTGAGCAAATCTGTTTCATTCGTTTGTTAATATGCCTCAGCTATTGACAAAGCTGCAATTATAATTTTTTTTGCGGTTCAAATGACCGCGGGAGATCGCGTTATCGTGAGCACGTTCTGGAAAGACAAAATGGTGTGTTTCTTCTTCTTTCAACAATAAAGACTTATAGCTTCGCGACCGTACATCCAATCATCTTGAAATTTTGCACACTTGTTACTCTTCATGACTTCTACTACAGTGTGAAGTTTCACGTCGATCAATAAAGCGATTCAAGAGATATCCACTTTTAAAAAAAAAATCGTTTAATTAACGATATCTGCCAAACCACGTGACCTATCGCAAATTCTAAAATGACATTTTAGTAGACTGTCATGCTGAACAGACCTGTGAAGTTTCTCCTCGATTGGATGAAAAATGAGGGAGGAGCTACGTTTTAAAGGTTCATGCTTTAAACCGTCATAACTCTGAAACCATGTGTCGGATGACGTCGCCCTCGCTGACTTTTTTGTTCGTCATGGGCATGCGATTCTGCGTGCAAAGATTGGCCTCGATCTGTTCAGCCGTTGCAGAGAAAAAGGGGTTTTCGTGTTTTCACGAAAAACAAGATGGCGGCCGAAGCACGTGACCTGCGACGTCATAATTACCATTAAAATATTCTACAGACCGAGTCCCTCCTATGGTGAAAATTTATCTCAATCGGCCCTATTATTGCAGAGAAAATGTTTTTTAAAGGAAATTAAAACTGAAAATGGCAATTGCACTGATGTCGGATGATGCCGTGGCCTGGGAGGACAAAATGGTGTGTTTGTTCTTCTTTCAACAATAAAGACTTTAGCTTCGCGACCGTACATCCAATCATCTTGAAATTTTGCACACTTGTTACTCTTCATGACTTCTACTACAGTGTGAAGTTTCACGTCGATCAATAAAGCGATTCAAGAGATATCCATTTTTAAAAAAAAATCGTTTAATTAACGATATCTGCCAAACCACGTGACCTATCGCAAATTCTAAAATGACATTTTAGTAGACTGACATGCTGAACAGACCTGTGAAGTTTCTCCTCGATTGGATGAAAAATGAGGGAGGAGCTACGTTTTAAAGGTTCATGCTTTAAACCGTCATAACTCTGAAACCATGTGTCGGATGACGTCGCCCTCGCTGACTTTTTTGTTCGTCATGGGCATGCGATTCTGCGTGCAAAGATTGGCCTCGATCTGTTCAGCCGTTGCAAAGAAAAAGGGGTTTTCGTGTTTTCACGAAAAACAAGATGGCGGCCGAAGCACGTGACCTGCGACGTCATAATTACCATTAAAATATTCTACAGACCGAGTCCCTCCTATGGTGAAAATTTTATCTCAATCGGCCCTATTATTGCAGAGAAAATGTTTTTTAAAGGAAATTAAAACTGAAAATGGCAATCGCACTGATGTCGGATGATGCCGTGGCCTGGGAGGACAAAATGGTGTGTTTGTTCTTCTTTCAACAATAAAGACTTTAGCTTCGCGACCGTACATCCAATCATCTTGAAATTTTGTGCACTTGTTCCACCTGATGAGAGCTACATTGCATTAAAAATTCAAGTCGATCCATGCAGTGGTTCAAGAGTTACAAGCTTTTTAAAATTTAACTTCCATTATTTATTGCGGCCAAACCATGTGACT
>NC_136266.1:139183694-139201194 GCF_964187855.1 Myxine glutinosa | reverse complement strand
ACACACACACACACATCCCTCCCCCCACACACACACACACACATCCCCCCTACACACACACACACACACACACACACACACATACACACATCCCCGCTAACCCCACCCACACCCCTACCCCCAAACACACACACACACACACACACAACCAACCCCCCCCCCCCCCACCTACACACAAACACACACATACATCCCTCCACCCCCCCACACACACACACGCTTATTTTTCAAGATAAGCAGGTTGCAAGGTCAGACATATATATGGTGGCGGCCATCTTGGATTTTGACGTGGCGACCCAATTTTCGATAGCGTTCTTCCTTGTGCCTAGATACACCCACACACCAAATTAGAAGTTGCTACTTCGCTTATTTTTCAAGATATGCAGGTTGCAAGGTTCAGACATACATGGTGGCGGCCATCTTGGATTTTGCCGTGGCGACCCAATTTTCAATAGCTGGCGCATGCGCAGATGGGTTGCACTGCGATGCCACTGAAAAGCGACTGAGAAAACCGCGCATGCGCAGATCGCGGACATGATTCATTTCGATTTATATCTTTATTTAATTTCCGAAAAGACGTCTGAATTCGAAAATTGCGTGATGACGTCACGACGTAAATGCATTTCTTCATATAACTTCAGATCGGCTGGATGGATTGTGACGAAATAAACGGCATCGTGTAGGGCATTTATTTGCGCAAATTTCAAGACCAATTACGACCATGACAGCCATTTCCTTCTCGCACAGCACCTTACGTAATATGTGGATGGATGTTTGCATATGCGCAAATGGGCCATTGTATTTTCGTGTATTACGTACGCGCCTTGATGGGCTTACTTTCAGTGAAATACGATCGAGTTAAAAATAGTCAGAATTTGAGCAAATCTGTTTCATTCGTTTGTTAATATGCCTCAGCTATTGACAAAGCTGCAATTATAATTTTTTTTGCGGTTCAAATGACCGCGGGAGATCGCGTTATCGTGAGCACGTTCTGGAAAGACAAAATGGTGTGTTTCTTCTTCTTTCAACAATAAAGACTTATAGCTTCGCGACCGTACATCCAATCATCTTGAAATTTTGCACACTTGTTACTCTTCATGACTTCTACTACAGTGTGAAGTTTCACGTCGATCAATAAAGCGATTCAAGAGATATCCATTTAAAAAAAAAAAATCGTTTAATTAACGATATCTGCCAAACCACGTGACCTATCGCAAATTCTAAAATGACATTTTAGTAGACTGTCATGCTGAACAGACCTGTGAAGTTTCTCCTCGATTGGATGAAAAATGAGGGAGGAGCTACGTTTTAAAGGTTCATGCTTTAAACCGTCATAACTCTGAAACCATGTGTCGGATGACGTCGCCCTCGCTGACTTTTTTGTTCGTCATGGGCATGCGATTCTGCGTGCAAAGATTGGCCTCGATCTGTTCAGCCGTTGCAGAGAAAAAGGGGTTTTCGTGTTTTCACGAAAAACAAGATGGCGGCCGAAGCACGTGACCTGCGACGTCATAATTACCATTAAAATATTCTACAGACCGAGTCCCTCCTATGGTGAAAATTTATCTCAATCGGCCCTATTATTGCAGAGAAAATGTTTTTTAAAGGAAATTAAAACTGAAAATGGCAATTGCACTGATGTCGGATGATGCCGTGGCCTGGGAGGACAAAATGGTGTGTTTGTTCTTCTTTCAACAATAAAGACTTTAGCTTCGCGACCGTACATCCAATCATCTTGAAATTTTGCACACTTGTTACTCTTCATGACTTCTACTACAGTGTGAAGTTTCACGTCGATCAATAAAGCGATTCAAGAGATATCCATTTAAAAAAAAAAATCGTTTAATTAACGATATCTGCCAAACCACGTGACCTATCGCAAATTCTAAAATGACATTTTAGTAGACTGACATGCTGAACAGACCTGTGAAGTTTCTCCTCGATTGGATGAAAAATGAGGGAGGAGCTACGTTTTAAAGGTTCATGCTTTAAACCGTCATAACTCTGAAACCATGTGTCGGATGACGTCGCCCTCGCTGACTTTTTTGTTCGTCATGGGCATGCGATTCTGCGTGCAAAGATTGGCCTCGATCTGTTCAGCCGTTGCAGAGAAAAAGGGGTTTTCGTGTTTTCACGAAAAACAAGATGGCGGCCGAAGCACGTGACCTGCGACGTCATAATTACCATTAAAATATTCTACAGACCGAGTCCCTCCTATGGTGAAAATTTTATCTCAATCGGCCCTATTATTGCAGAGAAAATGTTTTTTAAAGGAAATTAAAACTGAAAATGGCAATTGCACTGATGTCGGATGATGCCGTGGCCTGGGAGGACAAAATGGTGTGTTTGTTCTTCTTTCAACAATAAAGACTTTAGCTTCGCGACCGTACATCCAATCATCTTGAAATTTTGCACACTTGTTACTCTTCATGACTTCTACTACAGTATGAAGTTTCACGTCGATCAATAAAGCGATTCAAGAGATATCCATTTAAAAAAAAAAATCGTTTAATTAACGATATCTGCCAAACCACGTGACCTATCGCAAATTCTAAAATGACATTTTAGTAGACTGACATGCTGAACAGAGCTGTGAAGTTTCTCCTCGATTGGATCAAAAATGAGGGAGGAGCTAGGTTTTAAAGGTTCATGCTTAAAAACGTCATAACTCTGAAACCATGTGTCGGATGATGTCGTGCTCGCTGACTTTTTTGTTCGTCATGGGTATGCAATTCTGCTTGCAAAGTTTGGCCTCGATCTGTTCAGCCGTTGCAGAGAAAAATGGATTTTCGTGTTTTCACGAAAAACAAGATGGCGGCCGAACCACGTGACCTGCGACGTCATAATTACCATTAGAATATTCTACAGACCGAGTCCCTCCTATGGTGAAAATTTTATCTCAATCGGCCCTATTATTGCAGAGAAAATGTTTTTTAAAGGAAATTAAAACTGAAAATGGCAAAAGCACTGGGAGATGTGGCCTGGCAGGACAAAATGGTGTGTTTGTTCCTCTTTCAACAATAAAGACTTTAGCTTCGCGACCGTACATCCAATCATCTTGAAATTTTGCACACTTGTTCCACCCGATGAGAGCTACATTGTATTAAAAATTCAAGTCGATCCATGCAGTGGTTCAAGAGTTACAAGCTTTTTAAAATTTAACTTCCATTATTTATTGCGGCCAAACCATGTGACTTAAAAAAACGTCTCAAGTAACGATTAAACATCCCCCCATGAGGAACATTTGTGTAAAGTTTCCACTCGATACCTCCACAAATTATGGAGGTGATTCCATTTCTAGTTTGAGATTTGAAAACGTCATAACTCTGAAACCACGTGTCGGATGACGTCGTGCTCGCTGACTTTTTTGTTTGTCATGGGTATCCGAATACGCATGCCAAGTTTGGGCTCGATCCGTTCAGCCGTTGCGGAGAAAAAGGGTTTTTTGTGTTTTTTCACGGAAAACAATATGGCGGCCGAACCATGTGACGTATGACTTCGAAAATTTTCGCATTCTGAGTTTTTTTTAACTAAGCATCTGGGGGAAAAATCTCTTTTTCGGGGGAGAAAAACTGTGTTTGACGAATTCTAACCTCTTAACGTTAGCATTTTTGATATACTCAATACACATGTTTTTTGTTCCCATTGCAGAGTTCTTTAGAATGAGCCATTCCTCAAATTTTTCCATTGAGCCGTTTCGGAGATACAGAGGGGCAAAGTTGAAGGTGTTTTACAAGATGGCGCCCATACCACGTGACCTATGACGTCATCATTAGCATTAAAAAATTCTACGAGCCTAGCCAATCATTTGATGAAAATTTCCTGTCAATCCGACCAGCGGTTGCTGAGAAACTTAATTATGAAGTTTTCGGGGGTGCAAAATAGGGTGGAAGAATAATAATAACTAGAACTGCCACTTTAAAACTGCTGGCAGTGATGACCGGTTTACTCGCACCCACTTTTGATGCAACCCCACTGTTGATACAACCCCACTTTTGATACAACCCCACTTGTGATACAACCCCACTTTCATTGGACATGCTTTGACACAACCCCCTTGGATACAACCCCGACACACACACACACACACACACACACACACACACACACACACACACACACACACACACACACACACACACACACACACACACATCCCCCCTACCCCCTCCCACACACACACACACACCCCTCCCCCCACACGCACACCCCTCCAAACACACACACACACACACCCACACCCACACATCCCTCCCCCCCCCCCCCACACACACACACATCCCTCCCCCCACACACACACACATCCCTCCCCCCACACACACACACACATCCCCCCTACACACACACACACACACACACACACACACAACACACACACACACACCAAGCCCCACCCCCCCCACCTACACACACACACATCCCTCCACCCCCACACACACACACATCCCCCCTACACACACACACACACCCCACCCCCAACACACACACACACACACACACATCCACACACAAACACACATATCCACACACACACCCACACACAAACACCCCCACACCCCTCCCTCCACACACCCACACATATCCACACAAACGCACATCCCCTTCCACCCCACCCCCTCCCCCACATACACACACACACACACACACACACACACAAACACACGCACACATCTCTACACCGTCCCCCACCCCAACACACACACACATGCACACACAAATCCCCCCACCCCTAACACACACAAACACATGCACACATCCCCCCTACCCCCACCCACACCCCCCCCCCCACCTACACACACACATCCCTCCACCCCCACACACACACACACATCCCCCCTACACACACACACACACATACACCCCACCCCCAACACACACACACACACACACACACACACACACACACACACACACACACACACACACACACACACACACACACACACACACACACACACACACACATCCACACATGTCAATCCATGCACTGATTGCAGAAAAAGCCATTTTAAAAAGAAATTAACCTGAAATTGCAGACAGAATTATTTATTTTATCTGAGAAGCTAAACGATTCTTCTTCTTCTTTAGTACCTCAAACTTTATGTGAATTGCGATCGATTTAAAAAAAATTAGAATTTCAGCAAATCTGTTTCATTCGTTTGTTAATATGTCTCCCCTATTGATAAATCTGCAATTTGAATTTCATTTGAGGTTGAAATGACCGCGGGAGATCGTGTGATAATGATCACGTCCTGGAAGTGAATCTTCTTCTTCAGTCCTCATTACTTTCAGTGAAATACGATCGAGTTAAAAATAGTCAGAATTTGAGCAAATCTGTTGCATTCGTTTGTTAATATGCCTCAGCTATTGACAAAGCTGCAATTATAATTTTTTTTGCGGTTCAAATGACCGCGGGAGATCGCGTTATCGTGAGCACGTACTGGAAAGACAAAATGGTGTGTTTCTTCTTCTTTCAACAATAAAGACTTATAGCTTCGCGACCGTACATCCAATCATCTTGAAATTTTGCACACTTGTTACTCTTCATGACTTCTACTACAGTATGAAGTTTCACGTCGATCAATAAAGCGATTCAAGAGATATCAATTTTTTTTAAAAAAATCGTTTAATTAACGATATCTGCCAAACCACGTGACCTATCGCAAATTCTAAAATGACATTTTAGTAGACTGACATGCTGAACAGACCTGTGAAGTTTCTCCTCGATTGGATCAAAAATGAGGGAGGAGCTACGTTTTAAAGGTTCATGCTTTAAACCGTCATAACTCTGCAACCATGTGTCGGATGACGTCGCCCTCGCTGACTTTTTTGTTCGTCATGGGCATGCGATTCTGCGTGCAAAGAATGGCCTCGATCTGTTCAGCCATTGCAGAGAAAAAGGGGTTTTCGTGTTTTCACGAAAAACAAGATGGCGGCCGAAGCACGTGACCTGCGACGTCATAATTACCATTAAAATATTCTACAGACCGAGTCCCTCCTATGGTGAAAATCTTAGCTCAATCGGCCCTATTTATTGCAGAGAAAATGTTTTTTAAAGGAAATGAAAACTGCAAATGGCAATCGCACTGATGTCGGATGATGTCGTGGCCTGGGAAGACAAAATGGTGTGTTTCTTCTTCTTTCAACAATAAAGACGTTAGCTTCGCGACCGTACATCCAATCATCTTGAAATTTTGTACACGTGTTCCACCTGATGAGAGCTACATTGCATTAAAAATTCAAGTCGATCCATGCAGTGGTTCAAGAGTTACAAGCTTTTTAAAATTTAACTTCCATTATTTATTGCGGCCAAACCATGTGACTTAAAAAAACGTCTCAAGTAACGATTAAACATCCCCCCATGAGGAACATTTGTGTAAAGTTTCCACTCGATACCTCCACAAATTATGGAGGTGATTCCATTTCTAGTTTGAGATTTGAAAACGTCATAACTCTGAAACCACGTGTCGGATGACGTCGTGCTCGTTGCCTTTTTTGTTTGTCATGGGTATCCGAATACGCATGCCAAGTTTGGGCTCGATCCGTTCAGCCGTTGCGGAGGAAAAGGGTTTTTTGTGTTTTTTCACGGAAAACAAGATGGCGGCCGAACCATGTGACGTATGACTTCGAAAATTTTCGCATTCTGAGTTTTTTTTAACTAAGCATCTGGGGGAAAAATCTCTTTTTCGGGGGAGAAAAACTGTGTTTGACGAATTCTAACCTCTTAACGTTAGCATTTTTGATATACTCAATACACATGTTTTTTGTTCCCATTGCAGAGTTCTTTAGAATGAGCCATTCCTAAAATTTTTCCATTGAGCCGTTTCGGAGATACAGAGGGGCAAAGTTGAAGGTGTTTTACAAGATGGCGCCCATACCACGTGACCTATGACGTCATCATTAGCATTCAAAAATTCTACGAGCCTAGCCGATCATTTGATGAAAATTTCCTGTCAATCCGTCCAGCGGTTGCTGAGAAACTTAATTATGAAGTTTTCGGAGGTGCAAAATAGCGTGGAAGAATAATAATAATAATAATAATAAGAAAAACTCTAGCAGTAATAATAGGTTACTCTCCATTTCATGGAGAGTAAACCTAACTAGAACTGCCACTTTAAAACTGCTGGCAGTGATGACCGGTTTACTCGCACCCACTTTTGATGCAACCCCACTGTTGATACAACCCCACTTTTGATACAACCCCACTTGTGATACAACCCCACTTTCATTGGACATGCTTTGACACAACCCCCTTGGATACAACCCCGACACACACACACACACACACACACACACACACACACACACACACACACACACACACACACACACACACACACACACACACATCCCCCCTACCCCCTCCCACACACACACACACACCCCTCCCCCCACACGCACACCCCTCCAAACACACACACACACACACCCACACCCACACATCCCTCCCCCCCCCCCCCACACACACACACATCCCTCCCCCCACACACACACACATCCCTCCCCCCACACACACACACACATCCCCCCTACACACACACACACACACACACACACACACAACACACACACACACACCAAGCCCCACCCCCCCCACCTACACACACACACATCCCTCCACCCCCACACACACACACATCCCCCCTACACACACACACACACCCCACCCCCAACACACACACACACACACACACATCCACACACAAACACACATATCCACACACACACCCACACACAAACACCCCCACACCCCTCCCTCCACACACCCACACATATCCACACAAACGCACATCCCCTTCCACCCCACCCCCTCCCCCACATACACACACACACACACACACACACACACAAACACACGCACACATCTCTACACCGTCCCCCACCCCAACACACACACACATGCACACACAAATCCCCCCACCCCTAACACACACAAACACATGCACACATCCCCCCTACCCCCACCCACACCCCCCCCCCCCACCTACACACACACATCCCTCCACCCCCACACACACACACACATCCCCCCTACACACACACACACACATACACCCCACCCCCACACACACACACACACACACACACACACACACACACACACACACACACACACACACACACACACACACACACACACACACACACACACACACACACACACATCCACACATGTCAATCCATGCACTGATTGCAGAAAAAGCCATTTTAAAAAGAAATTAACCTGAAATTGCAGACAGAATTATTTATTTTATCTGAGAAGCTAAACGATTCTTCTTCTTCTTTAGTACCTCAAACTTTATGTGAATTGCGATCGATTTAAAAAAAATTAGAATTTCAGCAAATCTGTTTCATTCGTTTGTTAATATGTCTCCCCTATTGATAAATCTGCAATTTGAATTTCATTTGAGGTTGAAATGACCGCGGGAGATCGTGTGATAATGATCACGTCCTGGAAGTGAATCTTCTTCTTCAGTCCTCATTACTTTCAGTGAAATACGATCGAGTTAAAAATAGTCAGAATTTGAGCAAATCTGTTGCATTCGTTTGTTAATATGCCTCAGCTATTGACAAAGCTGCAATTATAATTTTTTTTGCGGTTCAAATGACCGCGGGAGATCGCGTTATCGTGAGCACGTACTGGAAAGACAAAATGGTGTGTTTCTTCTTCTTTCAACAATAAAGACTTATAGCTTCGCGACCGTACATCCAATCATCTTGAAATTTTGCACACTTGTTACTCTTCATGACTTCTACTACAGTATGAAGTTTCACGTCGATCAATAAAGCGATTCAAGAGATATCAATTTTTTTTAAAAAAATCGTTTAATTAACGATATCTGCCAAACCACGTGACCTATCGCAAATTCTAAAATGACATTTTAGTAGACTGACATGCTGAACAGACCTGTGAAGTTTCTCCTCGATTGGATCAAAAATGAGGGAGGAGCTACGTTTTAAAGGTTCATGCTTTAAACCGTCATAACTCTGCAACCATGTGTCGGATGACGTCGCCCTCGCTGACTTTTTTGTTCGTCATGGGCATGCGATTCTGCGTGCAAAGAATGGCCTCGATCTGTTCAGCCATTGCAGAGAAAAAGGGGTTTTCGTGTTTTCACGAAAAACAAGATGGCGGCCGAAGCACGTGACCTGCGACGTCATAATTACCATTAAAATATTCTACAGACCGAGTCCCTCCTATGGTGAAAATCTTAGCTCAATCGGCCCTATTTATTGCAGAGAAAATGTTTTTTAAAGGAAATGAAAACTGCAAATGGCAATCGCACTGATGTCGGATGATGTCGTGGCCTGGGAAGACAAAATGGTGTGTTTCTTCTTCTTTCAACAATAAAGACGTTAGCTTCGCGACCGTACATCCAATCATCTTGAAATTTTGTACACGTGTTCCACCTGATGAGAGCTACATTGCATTAAAAATTCAAGTCGATCCATGCAGTGGTTCAAGAGTTACAAGCTTTTTAAAATTTAACTTCCATTATTTATTGCGGCCAAACCATGTGCAAACCATGTGACTTAAAAAAACGTCTCAAGTAACGATTAAACATCCCCCCATGAGGAACATTTGTGTAAAGTTTCCACTCGATACCTCCACAAATTATGGAGGTGATTCCATTTCTAGTTTGAGATTTGAAAACGTCATAACTCTGAAACCACGTGTCGGATGACGTCGTGCTCGTTGCCTTTTTTGTTTGTCATGGGTATCCGAATACGCATGCCAAGTTTGGGCTCGATCCGTTCAGCCGTTGCGGAGGAAAAGGGTTTTTTGTGTTTTTTCACGGAAAACAAGATGGCGGCCGAACCATGTGACGTATGACTTCGAAAATTTTCGCATTCTGAGTTTTTTTTAACTAAGCATCTGGGGGAAAAATCTCTTTTTCGGGGGAGAAAAACTGTGTTTGACGAATTCTAACCTCTTAACGTTAGCATTTTTGATATACTCAATACACATGTTTTTTGTTCCCATTGCAGAGTTCTTTAGAATGAGCCATTCCTAAAATTTTTCCATTGAGCCGTTTCGGAGATACAGAGGGGCAAAGTTGAAGGTGTTTTACAAGATGGCGCCCATACCACGTGACCTATGACGTCATCATTAGCATTCAAAAATTCTACGAGCCTAGCCGATCATTTGATGAAAATTTCCTGTCAATCCGTCCAGCGGTTGCTGAGAAACTTAATTATGAAGTTTTCGGAGGTGCAAAATAGCGTGGAAGAATAATAATAATAATAATAACTAGAACTGCCACTTTAAAACTGCTGGCAGTGATGACCGGTTTACTCGCACCCACTTTTGATGCAACCCCACTGTTGATACAACCCCACTTTTGATACAACCCCACTTGTGATACAACCCCACTTTCATTGGACATGCTTTGACACAACCCCCTTGGATACAACCCCGACACACACACACACACACACACACACACACACACACACACACACACACACACACACACACACACACACACACACACACACACACATCCCCCCTACCCCCTCCCACACACACACACACACCCCTCCCCCCACACGCACACCCCTCCAAACACACACACACACACACCCACACCCACACATCCCTCCCCCCCCCCCCCACACACACACACATCCCTCCCCCCACACACACACACATCCCTCCCCCCACACACACACACACATCCCCCCTACACACACACACACACACACACACACACACAACACACACACACACACCAAGCCCCACCCCCCCCACCTACACACACACACATCCCTCCACCCCCACACACACACACATCCCCCCTACACACACACACACACCCCACCCCCAACACACACACACACACACACACATCCACACACAAACACACATATCCACACACACACCCACACACAAACACCCCCACACCCCTCCCTCCACACACCCACACATATCCACACAAACGCACATCCCCTTCCACCCCACCCCCTCCCCCACATACACACACACACACACACACACACACACAAACACACGCACACATCTCTACACCGTCCCCCACCCCAACACACACACACATGCACACACAAATCCCCCCACCCCTAACACACACAAACACATGCACACATCCCCCCTACCCCCACCCACACCCCCCCCCCCACCTACACACACACATCCCTCCACCCCCACACACACACACACATCCCCCCTACACACACACACACACATACACCCCACCCCCAACACACACACACACACACACACACACACACACACACACACACACACACACACACACACACACACACACACACACACACACACACACACACACACACACATCCACACATGTCAATCCATGCACTGATTGCAGAAAAAGCCATTTTAAAAAGAAATTAACCTGAAATTGCAGACAGAATTATTTATTTTATCTGAGAAGCTAAACGATTCTTCTTCTTCTTTAGTACCTCAAACTTTATGTGAATTGCGATCGATTTAAAAAAAATTAGAATTTCAGCAAATCTGTTTCATTCGTTTGTTAATATGTCTCCCCTATTGATAAATCTGCAATTTGAATTTCATTTGAGGTTGAAATGACCGCGGGAGATCGTGTGATAATGATCACGTCCTGGAAGTGAATCTTCTTCTTCAGTCCTCATTACTTTCAGTGAAATACGATCGAGTTAAAAATAGTCAGAATTTGAGCAAATCTGTTGCATTCGTTTGTTAATATGCCTCAGCTATTGACAAAGCTGCAATTATAATTTTTTTTGCGGTTCAAATGACCGCGGGAGATCGCGTTATCGTGAGCACGTACTGGAAAGACAAAATGGTGTGTTTCTTCTTCTTTCAACAATAAAGACTTATAGCTTCGCGACCGTACATCCAATCATCTTGAAATTTTGCACACTTGTTACTCTTCATGACTTCTACTACAGTATGAAGTTTCACGTCGATCAATAAAGCGATTCAAGAGATATCAATTTTTTTTAAAAAAATCGTTTAATTAACGATATCTGCCAAACCACGTGACCTATCGCAAATTCTAAAATGACATTTTAGTAGACTGACATGCTGAACAGACCTGTGAAGTTTCTCCTCGATTGGATCAAAAATGAGGGAGGAGCTACGTTTTAAAGGTTCATGCTTTAAACCGTCATAACTCTGCAACCATGTGTCGGATGACGTCGCCCTCGCTGACTTTTTTGTTCGTCATGGGCATGCGATTCTGCGTGCAAAGAATGGCCTCGATCTGTTCAGCCATTGCAGAGAAAAAGGGGTTTTCGTGTTTTCACGAAAAACAAGATGGCGGCCGAAGCACGTGACCTGCGACGTCATAATTACCATTAAAATATTCTACAGACCGAGTCCCTCCTATGGTGAAAATCTTAGCTCAATCGGCCCTATTTATTGCAGAGAAAATGTTTTTTAAAGGAAATGAAAACTGCAAATGGCAATCGCACTGATGTCGGATGATGTCGTGGCCTGGGAAGACAAAATGGTGTGTTTCTTCTTCTTTCAACAATAAAGACGTTAGCTTCGCGACCGTACATCCAATCATCTTGAAATTTTGTACACGTGTTCCACCTGATGAGAGCTACATTGCATTAAAAATTCAAGTCGATCCATGCAGTGGTTCAAGAGTTACAAGCTTTTTAAAATTTAACTTCCATTATTTATTGCGGCCAAACCATGTGACTTAAAAAAACGTCTCAAGTAACGATTAAACATCCCCCCATGAGGAACATTTGTGTAAAGTTTCCACTCGATACCTCCACAAATTATGGAGGTGATTCCATTTCTAGTTTGAGATTTGAAAACGTCATAACTCTGAAACCACGTGTCGGATGACGTCGTGCTCGTTGCCTTTTTTGTTTGTCATGGGTATCCGAATACGCATGCCAAGTTTGGGCTCGATCCGTTCAGCCGTTGCGGAGGAAAAGGGTTTTTTGTGTTTTTTCACGGAAAACAAGATGGCGGCCGAACCATGTGACGTATGACTTCGAAAATTTTCGCATTCTGAGTTTTTTTTAACTAAGCATCTGGGGGAAAAATCTCTTTTTCGGGGGAGAAAAACTGTGTTTGACGAATTCTAACCTCTTAACGTTAGCATTTTTGATATACTCAATACACATGTTTTTTGTTCCCATTGCAGAGTTCTTTAGAATGAGCCATTCCTAAAATTTTTCCATTGAGCCGTTTCGGAGATACAGAGGGGCAAAGTTGAAGGTGTTTTACAAGATGGCGCCCATACCACGTGACCTATGACGTCATCATTAGCATTCAAAAATTCTACGAGCCTAGCCGATCATTTGATGAAAATTTCCTGTCAATCCGTCCAGCGGTTGCTGAGAAACTTAATTATGAAGTTTTCGGAGGTGCAAAATAGCGTGGAAGAATAATAATAATAATAATAATAAGAAAAACTCTAGCAGTAATAATAGGTTACTCTCCATTTCATGGAGAGTAAACCTAATAATAACTAGAACTGCCACTTTAAAACTGCTGGCAGTGATGACCGGTTTACTCGCACCCACTTTTGATGCAACCCCACTGTTGATACAACCCCACTTTTGATACAACCCCACTTGTGAGATGTGGTACTTAAACACAACGATGAGATGTGGTACTTAAACACAACGATGAGATGTGGTACTTAAACACAACGATGAGATGTGGTCCTAAAACACAACGATGAGATGTGGTACTTAAACACAACGATGAGATGTGGTACTAAAACACAACGATGAGATGTGGTACTAAAACACAACGATGAGATGTGGTACTAAAACACAACGATGAGCTTTGGTACTAAAACACAACGATGAGATGTGGTACTAAAACACAACGATGAGCTTTGGTACTAAAACACAACGATGAGATGTGGTACTTAAACACAACGATGAGATGTGGTACTAAAACACAACGATGAGATGTGGTACTTAAACACAACGATGAGATGTGGTCCTAAAACACAACGATGAGATGTGGTACTAAAACACAACGATGAGCTTTGGTACTAAAACACAACGATGAGATGTGGTACTAAAACACAACGATGAGATGTGGTACTAAAACACAACGATGAGATGTGGTACTAAAACACAACGATGAGATGTGGTACTAAAACACAACGATGAGATGTGGTACTAAAACACAACGATGAGATGTGGTACTTAAACACAACGATGAGATGTGGTACTAAAACACAACGATGAGATGTGGTACTAAAACACAACGATGAGATGTGGTACTTAAACACAACGATGAGATGTGGTACTAAAACACAACGATGAGATGTGGTACTAAAACACAACGATGAGATGTGGTACTAAAACACAACGATGAGATGTGGTACTTAAACCCAACGATGAGATGTGGTACTAAAACACAACGATGAGATGTGGTACTAAAACACAACGATGAGATGTGGTACTAAAACACAACGATGAGATGTGGTACTAAAACACAACGATGAGATGTGGTACTAAAACACAACGATGAGATGTGGTACTAAAACACAACGATGAGATGTGGTACTTAAACACAACGATGAGATGTGGTACTAAAACACAACGATGAGATGTGGTCCTAAAACACAACGATGAGATGTGGTACTTAAACACAATGATGAGATGTGGTACTTAAACACAACGATGAGATGTGGTCCTAAAACACAACGATGAGATGTGGTACTTAAACACAACGATGAGATGTGGTACTTAAACACAACGATGAGATGTGGTACTTAAACACAACGATGAGATGTGGTACTTAAACACAACGATGAGATGTGGTCCTAAAACACAACGATGAGATGTGGTACTTAAACACAACGATGAGATGTGGTACTAAAACACAACGATGAGATGTGGTCCTAAAACACAACGATGAGATGTGGTACTAAAACACAACGATGAGATGTGGTACTAAAACACAACGATGAACTTTGGTACTAAAACACAACGATGAAATGTGTGTGGTACTAAAACACAACGATGAGATGTGGTACTTAAACACAACGATGAGATGTGGTACTTAAACACAACGATGAGATGTGGTACTAAAACACAACGATGAGATGTGGTACTTAAACACAACGATGAGATGTGGTCCTAAAACACAACGATGAGATGTGGTACTAAAACACAACGATGAGATGTGGTACTAAAACACAACGATGAGATGTGGTACTTAAACACAACGATGAGATGTGGTACTTAAACACAACGATGAGATGTGGTACTTAAACACAACGATGAGATGTGGTACTAAAACACAACGATGAGATGTGTGTGGTACTAAAACACAACGATGAGATGTGGTACTTAAACACAACGATGAGATGTGGTACTTAAACACAACGATGAGATGTGGTACTTAAACACAACGATGAGATGTGGTACTTAAACACAACGATGAGATGTGGTCCTAAAACACAACGATGAGATGTGGTACTTAAACACAACGATGAGATGTGGTACTTAAACACAACGATGAGATGTGGTACTTAAACACAACGATGAGATGTGGTACTTAAACACAACGATGAGATGTGGTACTTAAACACAACGATGAGATGTGGTACTTAAACACAACGATGAGATGTGGTACTAAAACACAACGATGAGATGTGGTACTTAAACACAACGATGAGATGTGGTACTTAAACACAACGATGAGATGTGGTACTTAAACACAACGATGAGATGTGGTCCTAAAACACAACGATGAGATGTGGTCCTAAAACACAACGATGAGATGTGGTACTAAAACACAACGATGAGATGTGGTACTAAAACACAACGATGAACTTTGGTACTAAAACACAACGATGAGATGTGGTCCTAAAACACAACGATGAGATGTGGTACTAAAACACAACGATGAGATGTGGTACTAAAACACAACGATGAGATGTGGTCCTAAAACACAACGATGAGATGTGGTACTTAAACACAACGATGAGATGTGGTCCTAAAACACAACGATGAGATGTGGTACTTAAACACAACGATGAACTTTGGTACTAAAACACAACGATGAGATGTGTGTGGTACTAAAACACAACGATGAGATGTGGTACTTAAACACAACGATGAGATGTGGTACTTAAACACAACGATGAGATGTGGTACTTAAACACAACGATGAGATGTGGTACTTAAACACAACGATGAGATGTGGTCCTAAAACACAACGATGAGATGTGGTACTAAAACACAACGATGAGATGTGGTACTAAAACACAACGATGAGATGTGGTACTTAAACACAACGATGAGATGTGGTACTTAAACACAACGATGAGATGTGGTACTTAAACACAACGATGAGATGTGGTACTTAAACACAACGATGAGATGTGGTACTTAAACACAACGATGAGATGTGGTCCTAAAACACAACGATGAGATGTGGTACTTAAACACAACGATGAGATGTGGTACTAAAACACAACGATGAGATGTGGTACTAAAACACAACGATGAGATGTGGTACTAAAACACAACGATGAGCTTTGGTACTAAAACACAACGATGAGCTTTGGATACAACCCCACTTTCATTGGACATGCTTTGACACAACCCCCTTGGATACAACCCCGACACACACACACACACACACACACACACACACACACACACACACACACACACACACACACACACACACACACACACACACACACACATCCCCCCCTACCCCCTCCCCACACACACACACACACCCCTCCCCCCACACGCACACCCCTCCAAACACACACACACACACACCCACACCCACACATCCCTCCCCCCCCCCCCCACACACACACACATCCCTCCCCCCACACACACACACATCCCTCCCCCCACACACACACACACATCCCCCCTACACACACACACACACACACACACACACACAACACACACACACACACCAAGCCCCACCCCCCCCACCTACACACACACACATCCCTCCACCCCCACACACACACACATCCCCCCTACACACACACACACACCCCACCCCCAACACACACACACACACACACACATCCACACACAAACACACATATCCACACACACACCCACACACAAACACCCCCACACCCCTCCCTCCACACACCCACACATATCCACACAAACGCACATCCCCTTCCACCCCACCCCCTCCCCCACATACACACACACACACACACACACACACACAAACACACGCACACATCTCTACACCGTCCCCCACCCCAACACACACACACATGCACACACAAATCCCCCCACCCCCTAACACACACAAACACATGCACACATCCCCCCTACCCCCACCCACACCCCCCCCCCCCCACCTACACACACACATCCCTCCACCCCCACACACACACACACATCCCCCCTACACACACACACACACATACACCCCACCCCCAACACACACACACACACACACACACACACACACACACACACACACACACACACACACACACACACACACACACACACACACACACACACACACACACACACATCCACA
>NC_136266.1:139168694-139173694 GCF_964187855.1 Myxine glutinosa | reverse complement strand
CAACCCCCCCCCCCCACCTACACACACACACACACACACACACACACACATATCCCCCCACCCCTAACACACACACACACACACACACACACACACACACACACACACACACACACACACACACACACACACACACACAAACACACGCACACATCTCTACACCCCCCCCCCCCCCCCACCCCAACACACACACACATGCACACACAAATCCCCCACCCCTAACACACACAAACACACGCACACATCCCCCCTACCCCCACCACACCCCTCCCCCCATACGCACACCCCTCTAAACACACACACACACACACACACACACACACACACACACCAACCCCCCCACCTACACACACACACACACACACACACACACACACAACACACACACACACACACACACACACACACACACAACACACACACACACACACACACACACACACACACAAACACACACACACACATATCCCCCCACCCCTAACACACACACAAACACACACATACATCCCCCCACCCCAAACACACACACACACACACACATGCACACACACATCCCCCCTACCCCCACCCACACCCCTCCACCCAAACACACAACACCAACCCCCCCCCCCCCACCTACACACACACATCCCTCCACCCCCACACCCCTCCCCCCACACGAACACCCCTCCACACATACACCCCCCCCACACACACACACACACACCCCCCCCCCCCACACCCACACACACATCAACACATGTCAATCCATGCACTGATTGCAGAAAAAGCCATTTTAAAAAGAAAAATAACCTGAAATTGCAGACAGAATTATTTATTCTATCTGAGAAGCGAAACGCTTCTTCTTCTTCTTCAGGCGCTCATAACTTTGAGTGAAATACGATCGAGTTAAAAATAGTCAGAATTGGAGCAAATCTGTTTCATTCGTTTGTTAATATGGATAACCTATTGATAATTCTGCAATTGGAATTTCATTTGTTGTTGAAATGACCGCGGGAGATCGCGTTATCGTGAGCACGTTCTGGCAGGGACAAATTGGTGTGTTTCTTCTTCTTTCAACAATAAAGACTTATAGCTTCGCGACCGTACATCCAATCATCTTGAAATTTTGCACACTTGTTACTCTTCATGACTTCTCCTACAGTATGAAGTTTCACGTCGATCAATAAAGCGATTCAAGAGATATCCATTTTAAAAAAAAAAATCGTTTAATTAACGATATCTGCCAAACCACGTGACCTATCGCAAATTCTAAAATGACATTTTAGTAGACTGACATGCTGAACAGACCTGTGAAGTTTCTCCTCGATTGGATCAAAAATGAGGGAGGAGCTAGGTTTTAAAGGTTCATGCTTTAAACCGCCATAACTCTGCAACCATGTGTCGGATGACGTCGCCCTCGCTGACTTTTTTGTTCGTCATGGGTATGCGATTCTGCTTGCAAAGTCTGGCCTCGATCTGTTCAGCCGTTGCAGAGAAAAAGGGGTTTTCGTGTTTTCACGAAAAACAAGATGGCGACCGAACCACGTGACCTGCGACGTCATAATTACCATTAAAATATTCTACAGGCCGAGTGCCTCCTATGGTGAAAATTTTATCTCAATCGGCCCTATTATTGCAGAGAAAATGTTTTTTTAAGGAAATTAAAACTGAAAATGGCAAAAGCACTGGGAGATGTGGCCTGGCAGGACAAAATGGTGTGTTTGTTCCTCTTTCAACAATAAAGACATAGCTTCGCGACCGTACATCCAATCATCTTGAAATTTTGCACACTTGTTCCACCCGATGAGAGCTACATTGTATTAAAAATTTAAGTCGATCCATGCAGTGGTTCAAAGTTACAAGCTTTTTAAAATTTAACTTCCATTATTTATTGCGGCCAAACCATGTGACTTAAAAAAACGTCTCAAGTAACGATTAAACATCCCCCCATGAGGAACACTTGTGTAAAGTTTCCACTCGATACCTCCACAAATTATGGAGGTGATTCCATTTCTAGTTTGAGATTTTAAAACGTCATAACTCTGAAACCACGTGTCGGATGACGTCGTGCTCGCTGACTTTTTTGTTTGTCATGGGTATCCGAATACGCATGCCAAGTTTGGGCTCGATCCGTTCAGCCGTTGCGGAGAAAAAGGGTTTTTTGTGTTTTTTCACGGAAAACAAGATGGCGGCCGAACCATGTGACGTATGACTTCGAAAATTTTCGCATTCTGAGTTTTTTTTAACTAAGCATCTGGGGGAAAAATCTCTTTTTCGGGGGAGAAAAACTGTGTTTGACGAATTCTAACCTCTTAACGTTAGCATTTTTGATATACTCAATACACATGTTTTTTGTTCCCATTGCAGAGTTCTTTGGAATGAGCCATTCCTCAAATTTTTCCATTGAGCCGTTTCGGAGATACAGAGGGGCAAAGTTGAAGGTGTTTTACAAGATGGCGCCCATACCACGTGACCTATGACGTCATCATTAGCATTATAAAATTCTACGAGCCTAGCCGATCATTTGATGAAAATTTCCTGTCAATCCGACCAGCGGTTGCTGAGAAACTTAATTATGAAGTTTTCGGAGGTGCAAAATAGGGTGGAAGAATAATAATAATAATAATAATAAGAAAAACTCTAGCAGTAATAATAGGTTACTCTCCATTTCATGGAGAGTAAACCTAACTAGAACTGCCACTTTAAAACTGCTGGCAGTGATGACCGGTTTACTCGCACCCACTTTTGATGCAACCCCACTGTTGATACAACCCCACTTTTGATACAACCCCACTTGTGATACAACCCCACTTTCATTGGACATGCTTTGACACAACCCCCTTGGATACAACCCCGACACACACACACACACACACACACACACACACACACACACACACACACACACACACACACACACACACACACACACACACACACACACATCCCCCCTACCCCCTCCCACACACACACACACACCCCTCCCCCCACACGCACACCCCTCCAAACACACACACACACACACCCACACCCACACATCCCTCCCCCCCCCCCCCCACACACACACACATCCCTCCCCCCACACACACACACATCCCTCCCCCCACACACACACACACATCCCCCCTACACACACACACACACACACACACACACACAACACACACACACACACCAAGCCCCACCCCCCCCACCTACACACACACACATCCCTCCACCCCCACACACACACACATCCCCCCTACACACACACACACACCCCACCCCCAACACACACACACACACACACACATCCACACACAAACACACATATCCACACACACACCCACACACAAACACCCCCACACCCCTCCCTCCACACACCCACACATATCCACACAAACGCACATCCCCTTCCACCCCACCCCCTCCCCCACATACACACACACACACACACACACACACACAAACACACGCACACATCTCTACACCGTCCCCCACCCCAACACACACACACATGCACACACAAATCCCCCCACCCCTAACACACACAAACACATGCACACATCCCCCCTACCCCCACCCACACCCCCCCCCCCCACCTACACACACACATCCCTCCACCCCCACACACACACACACATCCCCCCTACACACACACACACACATACACCCCACCCCCAACACACACACACACACACACACACACACACACACACACACACACACACACACACACACACACACACACACACACACACACACACACACACACACACACATCCACACATGTCAATCCATGCACTGATTGCAGAAAAAGCCATTTTAAAAAGAAATTAACCTGAAATTGCAGACAGAATTATTTATTTTATCTGAGAAGCTAAACGATTCTTCTTCTTCTTTAGTACCTCAAACTTTATGTGAATTGCGATCGATTTAAAAAAAATTAGAATTTCAGCAAATCTGTTTCATTCGTTTGTTAATATGTCTCCCCTATTGATAAATCTGCAATTTGAATTTCATTTGAGGTTGAAATGACCGCGGGAGATCGTGTGATAATGATCACGTCCTGGAAGTGAATCTTCTTCTTCAGTCCTCATTACTTTCAGTGAAATACGATCGAGTTAAAAATAGTCAGAATTTGAGCAAATCTGTTGCATTCGTTTGTTAATATGCCTCAGCTATTGACAAAGCTGCAATTATAATTTTTTTTGCGGTTCAAATGACCGCGGGAGATCGCGTTATCGTGAGCACGTACTGGAAAGACAAAATGGTGTGTTTCTTCTTCTTTCAACAATAAAGACTTATAGCTTCGCGACCGTACATCCAATCATCTTGAAATTTTGCACACTTGTTACTCTTCATGACTTCTACTACAGTATGAAGTTTCACGTCGATCAATAAAGCGATTCAAGAGATATCAATTTTTTTTAAAAAAATCGTTTAATTAACGATATCTGCCAAACCACGTGACCTATCGCAAATTCTAAAATGACATTTTAGTAGACTGACATGCTGAACAGACCTGTGAAGTTTCTCCTCGATTGGATCAAAAATGAGGGAGGAGCTACGTTTTAAAGGTTCATGCTTTAAACCGTCATAACTCTGCAACCATGTGTCGGATGACGTCGCCCTCGCTGACTTTTTTGTTCGTCATGGGCATGCGATTCTGCGTGCAAAGAATGGCCTCGATCTGTTCAGCCATTGCAGAGAAAAAGGGGTTTTCGTGTTTTCACGAAAAACAAGATGGCGGCCGAAGCACGTGACCTGCGACGTCATAATTACCATTAAAATATTCTACAGACCGAGTCCCTCCTATGGTGAAAATCTTAGCTCAATCGGCCCTATTTATTGCAGAGAAAATGTTTTTTAAAGGAAATGAAAACTGCAAATGGCAATCGCACTGATGTCGGATGATGTCGTGGCCTGGGAAGACAAAATGGTGTGTTTCTTCTTCTTTCAACAATAAAGACGTTAGCTTCGCGACCGTACATCCAATCATCTTGAAATTTTGTACACGTGTTCCACCTGATGAGAGC